>NC_137982.1:8634757-9166873 GCF_963924665.1 Micromys minutus | reverse complement strand
AGACACCTTATTAGACTCCAGATAAGAGGAGCCACTGACATCTTCAGAGCTCCATTTCCTCACCGGTAGGAATATCAACAGCATTGACTTTAAGGAGCTGTTGGAAGGTAAGGTGGATAGGGGCTGCAGATCTTTCAAAGGCTGCAAGAAAAGCCTGAAGGCTGGAAGGCTAGAAAGAAGCTGCTGGAGCATTTGGGATTCTGGGACCAAACCAGAAACCTAGTGGCAGTGTCCTGCTCAGCCTTCCTGCTCCTCTGTGGGAATCTTAATGCCTCAGGATTTTCTCATACAGCAACAGGATGGTAGAACTTAGCCAGGTTCATCCAAGCTCTGTCATGTGTCCCTATGCCATAGAGTTTACCCTGGTCTTTTGTGTTACTGAGAGGATCTGGAAGTATGTATGCATGCATTTGCATTGGATTTGGGGCTCAGAGCTGAAGTGTGTGCAGGGACACAGCTGGATGTGAGCCTTAGCCATGGCTTGATAGCTGTGGGATATTGCACCAGCTTCTGGCTTCTGCACTCATCTTTTCCGGGGATCATCCTAAGTGGGTTTTGAAGATTAAATGAGAAACTGTACTCAACCCAGAGCAAATGATTTATTAGTTTCAGAGAGAAAGTGCTGTGGCTCAAAGCACCTGGTTAAAAGGAAGGTAAGGCAAAGATTAGAGGCTAAGGCTTCAGAGTGTGAGGGCTGCAGTGTGTTCAAGGGGATCTGAGAACTGAGGACTGTTTGTCGTGGGCAGAGGGTGAGCTTTGCAAAGGATGCTGGGTAAAGGAATCTAAGAGTGGGAAGAACTTGACAGAAGGACACAATCTAAAAGTGTACTTGAGGAGTGAAGGAGTGCTTAGGTGACCTGAGCAGAGCTGAGAGAGAGCCCGTCTGTCCTAGCCACAGGCACACAGCAGGGTAGAGCACCTGTGGACAGAACAGGGGCAGGTGATGCTGCCACAGCAGCTCTGCAGATGAAGGGAAGATGGAGGGGCCAGTGGCACCCAAAAAGCTGGTTGTGCTTTCCTTCTTTCCCGTGATGCTCGTGTCTGAGTGGAAGGGTCTGGGATGCCAAGGAAAGTCAAAGGTGAGGAGAGGCAGGGCCTGTGTGACAAAGGCCTAGAGGAGATGGGAAAGGGAAGTCCTGGGAGCTGTCATAAGGGAAACAGAGCTACAGACAGCTTAGGTACAGTATGAAGCCTGTGGCTTATCTTCTTCTGGAAGAATGGATACAAAGAGGGTATTGGAGTGGGAAGCATGCTGACTGTTCAAGACCATGAGAGAGCCCCAAGCACTGACAGTGGCCCAGGTGAGAGAGCACACAGCACTTAAGTATCTCCGATTCCATTTGCAGCCTGCAAATGCCAACATTAGAGGACATGTGGGCAGTCTGTCCATGCACAGCTGAAAGGATTGAGGGGTAAGGGAACTTCCTTAAGGAAGGGTCTAGAGTGAGTGACAAATTGCAAGAACAGTTGGCCTAAGAGGAGAAGGGGCTCCTGGGGACTGAGCAAGAAAATGGACAGTAAGGTCTCAAAAACCAGAGGTTTGGGGTTCAAGGTGAGAACATAGGATTTTTTTTTTTTTTTTTTTGGCTGGTGAACAGTCCTGGACAGTGAGGAAGGAGGTGAAAGAAGGGGCTGGGGGTGATAGTTACTTCAATCAGAGAGGAAAGGGGGAGATGGGAGGCCATGTTCATTTGCGGAGCTGTCATAGTTGCTGAAGGAGAAAGGTAAAATCTGGTGATGAGGAAGACACCCTTTGTGTATGTGTGTGCATATGAAGGCCAGAGGTTGGTCTCAGGTCTCAGGTTGGGTGGAGTGGACCTCTTCCTTTCTTTCTTTCCCACCCCCTTGAGACCAGCTCTTTCACTGGCCTAAAACTCATCCAGTAGGCTGGTCAGTAAGTTCCAGAAATCCTCTCATCTCAGCTCTTCACAGCTACTCCTAGTTTCTTATGTAGGTGCTGGGGACTTGAACTTAGGTCCTCTTGCCTACACAGCTAACACTAAGCCATCTCCCCAGCCCACTATTTTTAAATCTGGGCTTTTCCTTTTCTCTTCCCAGTTGCTTTTTGTTTTGTTTGTGGATGACTAACTGAATAACATGTTTTGTACCCACAACCATTCTTTTCTATTCATCTTTAACACCAATGGCATTTCCCAAACACTGTCTTGTACATCACCCATCCCAAGTACTAGCTGCGACACCAAAACAGTAAGTTTTGTGTGTTTTATGTGATGGTTTTGTGTGTTAAACATTAGTCTGTAGATATAAAAGCTTATTTCATTCCATAACCCATGGCAGCTATTCAATGTATGTATGGCCTTTTCAACTTTTCAAATATTTAGTGTAAGCACTGTAGTAACAAGCAGAAGGAGGAAGAGCAAAAATCCAGTGCTTATCTATGATTTAAAAAAAATAAGAAAGGGGAATTTCTAGAGGACTCCATAGCATCCTTAATCCCAGATGACCCTTAGTAGGAAGACACTGGTCATGTCCCCTGAGATCTTTTTAAAAAAAGATTGATTGATTAATTGATTTCATGTAGCTGGGTAAACTGTCACTGTCCTCAGACACACCAGAAGAAGGCATTGGATCCCATTACATATGGTTGTGAGCCACCATGTGGTTGCTGGGAATTAAACTCAGGACCTCTGGAAGAAGAGCAGTCAGTGCTCTTAACCATTGAGCCATCTCTCCAACCTGTCCCCTGAGATCTTAATAGTAAGACACTGGGCATGCCCTATGAGATCCGGAATAAGACAGTGTGGTACTCTGGCACTGTTCCCTGTAAGACTACACACAATAAGACAGGAATAATAAAAGACATTTGATTGGAAGAGAAAGCAACTGGGGTGTCTTCACAGTTGACATAACTGTCTATAGAAAATTTTAAAAATAAATTAGTTTTACAAACTCCCCTGGCACTAACGCATAATACAATGCCATTCACCGCACACATAGGGTTGCTTTTGTTGTGCTAGCAATGAAAGATTGGGATCTGAAGGTTGAAAGCACTGTTTGTAATAACACCAGGACCCAAACAGACTTAGGTGTTTATTTTTACAAAATGTGGTTTATATGCTGAAAGCTACAGAGCACTGATGTAAGTAATCAGAGCAGATGTTAGGAAACAGGGAGGGGCAGCAGGAAGGGGCTTCATCTTCATGGATGAAAAGACTCGGTGTCATTTACAATAATTGCTGCTTGTACAGCCCTACAGACTCATTCCAAAGGTTGTGAGGAAGACCAGAGACCTAGAATAACCAGTCTAGTGCTGGGAAAAGAGAGAAACATTACAGATTCACTGTGACAAAAGAGCAGGGGCACCTGGGCCAGTGGGACTGAATGAAGACGGTCTGTGCTGGGACAACTGAAGAGTTCTGCTTGTCTGTCTGTCTCTCTGTGTGTGTCTGTTGAAATGAATTTAGATACAGACTTTAAGTCTTTCATAAAATTCACTTAAAATAGATAATATACTCAGATGTAAACTTTTAGGAGAAGACACAGGCAGGGAGTCTCTATGCCCTTGGGTTTGATGTTGAGCTATTAGAAACCAAAAGACAATCTGTGAGAGGAAAAAAAAATCAGTAAGTTGGCAATTTACTAAGATTTTTTTTATTGTGGAAAAGACATGATTAAAAGAAATCATGAAGACAAAACAGACTGGGAGACATGTGTGCAAAGCACCTGTTTGAAAAACTGTGGTTTGAAGACTCAACAGTATCATCACTAAGGAGGAGGGACACAGGCATCAGCAAATGAGCATGAGAAGATGCTCAGGGTCCTTCATCACCAGGGGCACAGAACATCCATGGCTCTCACTGTCTGAATCCTAGGGAAGCTGCAGAGGACCTGGCATGGAAGGAACAGAACAGATTAGGGACCCACATACATAGATACGCAGTGTGCAGAGGTTCTTAGACAGCAGTCGATTCAACAGAGTTGTATGAAGTCCTACTCTGTGTAGGACCTAGGCACTATAAGTCCATATCTGGCCTGCCATAGAAGGTGCGCATGTACACACACACACACACACACACACACACACACACACACGAGAGACAGAGAGACAGACAGAGAGAGAGACAGAGAGAGACAGAGAGAGACAGAGAGAGACAGAGAGAGACACAGAGAGGCACAGAGAGACACAGAGAGAGAGAGAGAGAGCGCACAAGCAGCACAGCAGTGTTCATGGCAGCCTGTTAACAGTTGTCAAAGATGAAGGATCTTAGATGTTCTTCCACAGGGTGTGGGCAAACACATGGGATGCTGTTTACTTAGTAGAATCACATGGACATAGGGGACTGGGCACTGTATACATCAAGGTTGAAGCCAGTGTAGAAGGCTCCCTATTGTTTTCTGTTTTTTTCTTTTATTGACACTCTGGAAAAGGTAAATCTGTAGAGACTAGATCCATAGTTGTCGAATGGTTGAGAAGAAGTGAGTCTGAGTGGATGGGGCACAAAGGAGTTTGTGTTGGCAGTTGTTTCTTTGCAGGGCCAGGGATAGAATTCAGAAAAAATTTTTTTCTTTATGGGCAAGAGCTTTACCAGTGAACTGTTCCTTCAGCCCAGATTTGTATGTTTAAGAGGATGAGATAATTCCATATATGGTAATGGTAGATATATGGCAGTGTCTTTATGACAACCCACAAAACATTACAGCACGAAGACCTCAACACACTCACCCTAGAAATTTCAACTTAAAGATGGGGGCTCCTAGAATAGGTGTACAACAGAAGCACACACTTACAAAATTGTGAGATCACTTCTTTTTGGTGGGCAAAGTTTGCTGATCTGAGTTACCTCTGGAGTCACATGGGACATGGTTCTGATGATGGGAGTCTATATAGTGCTCTTGAAGCTAGATGAGATTCTGGAACAGAGCTGAAGGACATAGGCTGGCATTGGATAGCTGAGGTGTAGATGGCAGGCCCTGGAAACTGGGTTCTCTCTCTGCTGTGGGAATTACAGGCAGACAGGTGAAAAAGTGACACTCCATAGGCTAATGGCTTAGAGTTGTGAGTAACAGTATGAATACATGTGAGTTTTAGTTAAAAATATAGTCAGGCGGTGGTGGTGCACACCTTTAATCCCTATACTTAGGGGCCAGAGGCAGATGAATCTCTGAGTTTGAGGCTTGTCTGGTTTACAAAGTGAGTTCTACAGTAGCTAGGGCTATACAGAGAGAAACCCTGTCTCATCCCACCCCCCAATATGTTTACATTGAGAAATATAGAATGTATACATGGGTAATACATGTATGTGCTCAAAAGTTACTACAACTACTTTCCAGCTCAGAGTTGTGTAGGGCTCTGTCTCCTTTGTTTTCTTCCATGGCAGGCCAGACATAGACTTACAGTACCTGTATTCTGCACAGAGTAGGCCTTCATGCAGCTCTGTTGAATTGACAGTTGCCTAAGAACCTTTGCACATTGTGTGTGTGGGTTCCTAATCTGCCCTGTTCCTTCCAGAATCATGCCAGGAAAATGTGTGAGATTTGTCTGTTGAATTACAAATATAAAGTACCATACTTGTGATTATGTGGTATAGAAACTGCACATATTAAATATAAGTTTTATAAGCTTCTGTTTGGTGCCCAGAGTAACTATTTTCAGAAACAACTGGTAAACATTTGAATATGAATTTAATTTTCACAAGTCCTTGGAAAAAATGATTCTATGGAAACCTAGGCATGTCCTGCAGGCAGCCATGGCTAATGACACCAAGGCAGCATTTCTGTGATGTTCCCGCTTTATGTAAACAACGAATTGCTGATTGTCAGCATTTCTTGCTTTCTCGTAGTAAAGCAGCAGTAGTTCAGTGGAAGAAGGTGGGTTCTTGCACAGCTTCTTTGTTAGCATCAGCTGTCCTTCACTCGATTCACCTCCTTTCCCACCATGCACCTGTGTCTGTGCATCCCATTTCTCTGCCAAGCTGTCCTGGTGCTCCCAGGCTCTGCTGTGCTGATGCAAATAGCCATAAATGAGAAGCACTAATTGGCTGTCTGCTCTCTGTGTTTCCTTGTGCTGTGAGTCAGCCTCGTGTTGATAGACAACTTTCTTGTTGCCACTAACAGACTCCAGGCCCAGGATTTGTTGGTAGATGTGAGAGGCCAGCACAATAAAGATCTACACCAAAGCTACCTTCATGGCTGGCCTATGCTGCAACCGGAAGACCCATACCCCCAGGCCTAGTAGGACTTTGCATCTTTTATCAATGACAAACCTTTTTTAGAAAGTGAACTTTGAGCTGGGAAGTGGTGTTGCACACCTTTAATCCCAGCACTCTGGAGGCAGAGGTAGGCAGATCTCTGAGTTCCAGGCCCCTTGGTCTACAGAGTGAGTTCAAGGATAGCCAGTGCTACACAGAGAAACCCTGTCTCAAAAAAACTAAAAGCCATAAACCAAACAGACAAAAACAAAAACTCAAAACCCAAAGTGAAGTTTGTTGCAACTATGCAAATATCAGCAAAACCACCTTGTGTTGGGCTTGGCTGGGAATATGGATTTATGGAAAGTAAGTAGTACGGTAAGTAGGCAGTTCTCTTTGTCTGAACATCTGTCTATCCTTCATTTGTTCATCCATTCTTTATTCCATCTTCTCCCCACATCTGGATCCTCCTGAGCAGAGGCTGTGTCATCTCACTGCTCTCGATGATAAGGAGAATGTCTGTCCCCACTGTGTTACTCTAGAGGAAGCAGGGCAGGAAGAGGGGCCCATCTGGGAGTAGGTGCCACATGGAACTGTCTACTTCATGTGATTTTAGGCCCTGTTCTCAAAGCTGCCTGGCCTTATGGAAATTCTACAGTGATGGTGGGCAAAGGGTCATATGAGCAGCCTGACATTTAACCACTTTTCTGGTGTGTGTGTGTGTGTGTGTTTAACTCTACAGGTCAGTTTTTGGGTTGTACGAGAAATTCTAACAGCACAGACTTTAAAAATAAGGGCAGAAATCCTGAGCCATTTTGTGAAAATAGCCAAGGTAAGCTGTTTGTTTATTACTCAAAATATATTTCCTCAGAACTTTGCCTTGATCCTGCTAGATAGGGCTACCTACCATGGTGGGAGGCTGTGACCTGAACTCCCTAGGCAGAGCCACCTGTGAGGTCCACCTGACTGCTGGTGCCTCGTGTGAGCCTTAGAAATATGTCCCTTCTCACCCTATAATTCTATGGCCAGCTATTCTCCTTACTTAGACTCCTGGCCTCTGCTTGTGGCCCAGTGGTTCCCTGAAATTCATCCATTCCTCTTTGGGTTTTGCCAGTGTTGGGGGCTGTTGTAGTTAGCCCCAGTGCCTTTGATCTAGGCATGTCTTGCGCAATTATATCCCCAGTGTCCCTCACACCCATTCTGAGATAAGGCCTGGACCATTTGACCCTGCTGCCTCTATTCTGATAGGCTCTGTTCATTCTTTGAGTCAGGTCCTCCTTCCCCTCCTCTCTTCTCATCTCTGCCTGTCAGGCTGTGTTATGCAGTGGCTCTCCTGGACCACTGTCATGTTCCCACTACCTGGGTCTGCCAGAGTCTCCTTGGCAGCATTGATCTACCTAGTTCATAGCTTCCTTCAAGTACACATGTGCTATCTTCCCACCAGGATCCTAGACCTAAGCTGCCCTGGACTCAGGCCCTTTGGTGATGGGTTCTGTGGCAGCTGTTGTGATGGAAATCACAGTACACAGGGTCCCATTTGCACAGTAGGAAGGGGCAGCAAAGAGAGGTGATGGGTACATGCTGAGGGTTCCAGCCAGTAGAACAGGACTCTCCACTATATGCACCCTCAGCCAAGTTGCTGTGCCCCATCCCCAGAATGTTAAAGGTAGCAGTCTGACTGTCAGGGACAGAGACCACTGTCCTGGGTTCTCTGGAAACACTTGGTTCCAGTTTTGTGCTGCTTATGGCTGGGTCAGAAGAGGATGTTGCACAGTCTTCAGTCCTCCTGGGGCTTCTGTTTGGAAATGAGCAATGTCTTCACCCAAGGAGCCCAAAATGACCTTAATCTCTGCCTTTTCCCTTTACTGGTGATTATCATGTTGGCTGTGTGTGTCCTGGGTAGGTTCTCACCCTCCCTGAGCATTGGTTTCCCAGTCTCTAAAAGAGAAAGGAACAGGTTAGATAATGCCCTAGAGGCTTTGCCACTCTGGGAGGAGAGTCTGTGGCAGGCACTGCAAGTCAGATGCTCGACTGAAACCTCCCTGGTAACATCTATTCTTACACACAGGAAACAATCAGAGTGTTACAAGATGTCTAAGTGAAGCACTGAGGCTGTCTGGTCAGGACCATGGTTTCAAGTAGGAGCAGACTTTGGGCCATGCCCAAAAGGCTTTTGTCTGTTTATCCTGCCTGTTGAGCTGGGCTTTGTGCAAGGTGCTGGTGCAGGATGATAGATAACACTTCATCTACACTCGCAGAGGACATGCATGTCAACACAGACATTTGAGAACTTATTTAGGAAAGACATGGCAGAGGAAGGGCCACCTGAGGCTGAAAGTGCTCAGCACAAGTAGTGAGGATTGGAAATGAGCCTTCCAGGTGGAGTGGCAGAGACGTGCTCTATCTCAGGTGGCACAGGTACAGGTGCCGCTCAGTTCAACTCTGAGGACACTGAGATGCAGAAGGCCTGGGTAGTTCACCGAAGGACATGCAAGGAGAGCACCAACAGGGGTTATCTGGTTTCAAGCCCTGCTTCTGTCCAGTCAAGCAAGTCAGATTATGAAGATTGGAGACACACCTTCTGAAAAAATGGGAGGAAATGAGCATATGTTTCCTGTGAACTCCTACACTATATTTTCTGTGTGAGATATTTTAAATGTAACTGAATTTCATAAATATGACAACATTTGGCAACACTCAAGCATGTTTTTGTTCTGTTGTCTATGGCAGCAAAATAATGTATTCCATATCTTTTTTCCCCCCAGAAACTTCTAGAACTCAACAACCTTCATTCTCTCATGTCTGTGGTGTCAGCATTACAGAGTGCTCCCATCTTCAGGCTGACAAAAACCTGGGCTGTAAGTTGACCTCCCTCAGTCTGTCTCTTTGATTTTGGCCGTCCTGTTCTTGCTGAATGTCTGCATGGCTTAAACCCCAGGCTTACTCTCACTTACTTGTATGTTTTGCTGGGGCAGGACAGTCACTGGGAACTAAGGAGGCATCTGAACATCCCCATAGCATCAGTGATCCCAGCCCCATATGATTCCAGGGACTGAGGAGGGTGCTGATGTGGCTGGGTTTGGAAGCCCTTGATAGACCTTCCTGGACCTATAGACATCATCTGTACTGGCTGTCAGCATGTGACTTCTGCCCTTGGCTTGGCCAGTTTTTCATCTCTGGCAAGTTTCAAATTGCCCTTGAGAAAGAAGGTCTGGGAATTGATGGCTTGCAGCTGCCATGGGTCACTGGCCATGTAGCTCAGAGTTCTCTGGAGAAACCTATGACCCTCATATAGGAAAAAATGATTTCTTTCTTTTTTCTTTTTTTCATCCTGAGGCCTTGGGTAATTTCAGCTCGGAGGTGGAGTCTGATAGTTATGTAATTGAGTCTGTAGGAAAGTTTTTCTGCTGCAAAAATACTTTAAAAATATCTCGGACTTCTTTATCCTCCTTAGCTGGCACAAGGCCTGACGTGGGGAATAATCGCTATTTCCATAGCTCATTAGCTTTTACCTCCTGGCCTGCCTGGTCCAGAGTCTCTCACAGGGGCATAGCCTAGGCCTTTCAAGACCTGTTTGTATCCCAGGGGCTGACAGAACTCTATAGAATTGCTAGACATGTTTCTTCAACTCATTTCCAAGCTTCTCTCTGCCAGCCTTGGACTGGACTCTGTTTCCTACTTGGCTGGCTCAGGGGCCTTTAAGATGCATAAGGTCAGTGCTGTAGGCAATCTGAAATGAGCCTGCTTCTTCTAGGTGCAAGATGCTTGGCTGTAGCAGGCTGATTTGAGAAGTGTCAGCCTGGAGTCTGGAAACTAGGTTTTTGTTCATATGCCATTCTGAGCCTGGGCCTTCTTTCTCATCTCTGCTCTTTTAGAGTGGCTTGGAGTAGTGGGTTTCTGTTAGTGCTTTGTGGGCCCTAGGGGGTCCTTCATTGTCTTAGGGACCATCTAGAGCTGAAAAAGAGAAGTGAGAGTACCAAGCAGTTGACCCATTCTCCACTGGAGCAGCCTGTTTACATCTGGGGTGTCTGGGTGAGTTGCAGATGAGCGGTGGTTTTGGAGGTCAGAGCAAATTTGGAAGCTACTGTCTCTGTAGTCACTGCCAGCCCTGTGATTCGAAGGCCATCTGAGCAGGGAGGCTTTTTTTCCAGAAGTATTTTGGAGCTTCTTTTTAAAATAACTTTTCCATGTTCAAGATGCTTACTGTTTGGGGGTTGCTGGAAGTCATGTAGGCACTCAGAGGGCTGAGCTTTGACTCTTCATGTGTGTGTAGACCTTACTGTGGGCAATGCTGTGCCTTGTGGGACCTCATGGGGGAGGGCCAAGTGAATAAAATGACAGGAGCAGCTGGGCTATATTTATGTCATCAACAGAAGGTTGATGTACTCAGGGTCAAGCAGGACCCTCAGTGAAGCTTCAGTGTACCCAGAGGGTTCTGTTTACTGCTGGGGCTGTGGACAGTGTCAGGTCAGAGTAGCATTTGGACTATGTGGTTTGTCAACTACAGCTCATGGGACTGGCTCTGCATAGCAGCTTTGTGTCTATGCTCTAATGAAAGTGAACCCCTTCAGGTTCTAGAGGAGCCTGAACCAAGCATTCACGCAGGGCTGCTGTCTCTGCTACCTTGTGGCATGTGGCTGACAGAACGCAGGGAACTATCCTACCAATAATCAGGAAACTTGGAGGACACAGTAATCTCTCTTTTCTAAAACCCTTCCCACTATGTCCAAGGGCTTTTAGCTGGGCTGCTTCCCTGGCTACAGAAGATACAACATTCTAGGGACTACAAGTGTCAGGGAAAGGGAGGTTGTGCACACTGTGTGTATTATAGCCTCAGATTCCCAAGTCATTGAGTCAGGGAATAGTTCATTCTTAGAAAAGCTACTATCTAGCCTTGATTCAGATTTGTTCCCCTGCTTCAGCTGCTTTGTTAATTCAAGATCAGCCTTGGTACAGGTCATTGGTGAAAAGTAGGGCCCAAAGCCATCCTCTTCCCCCCTCAGCTGGTGTCCCTGGGCCCTGTGCAAAGGATGACCCTCTGTTACCACATATGGTAGAGCAGCCATGTTCTCTGCCACCCTGTCTGCCTCCTCCTACATTTTATCTCTGGGACCACCTGGCACACACTGTCTGAACTACTTGTTGTCCGTAATTGTATTCTTTTGCCTTTAATGTCTGGTGATAAGATTGGCCATGGAATGTTGCTGCTTCTTTCTTTCGTTCCTTGAACTAGGACCCCTGAGATTTTATGGGCCAGGAGCAAGGGGTTCCAGTAGCCCAAATGTCTGGTGCCTTCATAGATCTTGTTTTGCAAAAGAAAAAAACTGAGGTTCTAATGGGTAGGGTAGCCAAAGATCTCTGAGTAGATAAGTGCCAGCACCAGTGGGACACAGCTTGATCTTGTTGGACCCTATAGTCTGGTTGCCCACCGTGTGGACCCCCGTGATGGTGGAAGGCCAGTGCAGATAGGGCTATGTCCTTAGAAAGTGGGGATGAGAAATGTGGCTGTCCCATTGCATGTGACTGGGCAACTGAGCATGTTTGCCTCTGGGTGTTGTGCTTTGGTGTGATTTGAAACCTTGGATATCTAGGAGACCTATATAGAAGGTGACAGTGTCCAGGCATAGGAGGGGAGGAGACCTGTTGTCTGGCTAAACTCTGGGTGACCTTCAGTACTTTTCAGTAGACACTAGCTAGGTCAGGGTAGCCAGTGAGCCTGCCCAGGGCCAGACTGACTGCAGCTGAGTACAGGCCTGTACACATTAGGATCTGAATACATGGTGACTGGATCCATAACATGGAGTCATGGTCAGCCTGGAAAAACACAAGCACTGACTTTATTCCAGAGTTGGAGCGACTTTGGAAGACTGCCTCCTCAAAGCCATGAAGCCTAAGCAAGATACTATACTAGCCAATTCTGGTTTTCTGAGCATGCATCCCCTTGCGGCTCTCATTCATTCTACAGATCAAATACCTATTGAATGTGTGCTCATTGCCAGGTTCCAGGGCTTAGGCCTTGAGCTCGTGGCTTTCCTGCAATCTGGGAAAGATCCATACTGTTCTTGGAAATTAGCATGTGCTTCCCTGGCTGGCACAGTGATCAAGGAATGTTGGTTGAATGCATAAATAATGAGCAAGGATCAGTGTGACAGGAGTGATTATATTGGGTGTGGATAGAGGAGGGCTCATGCAGCTTCTGTGTGAGTGCTCAGGGGAGCACTCCTCCAGTTCGGCCTTTATGCCAAGATTTGAATGACAAGAGCATGAGCAACTGCAGAGGGTGAGGGGTGGGGATAGCTGGTACTTACATGTGTAAGGAAAAGAGCTTTGGTCACTAAGGGACCCACAGGTCAGTATAGCTGGGCTCAGCCTCGGACAGAGGGAACCATTCGGGTGTTCAGACAGGCTTTAACAGGAGATGGACGTAATTTTGTTTAGTGGTGTCTGTCTCTGTGTGTGTGTCTATGTGTGTGTGTGTGTGTGTTTAATCACTACATTAATGTATAGAAAACAAATTAGGAGAAATGGAGACCAAGACTAGAAACCAGGGGCCCAGTGAGAGTGGGTGAGGGCATAGTCCAGGAGCTAAGTAAGTGGATAGAGTAGGGGACCAGAGTGATGCAGAGTGTTCTGAGGAGAGGCCTCTAGAGTCCTTGTGGCTAGATTGTTGAGGGGGGAGGGAAGGGGGAATCTCTTCCTTGGTTTGAACCTTGCAGCTGGTAAGTTGCTAAGATCTCTTTGTAATCAGAATAATCCTGGAAGAGGCTAGCTTATTCCTGAGAGATCTAGGTCATGGAATTTGTAAAGTGTAGAGCAATCACCTATTAATTCCATATGACACGTGCACTGTCTGTTTGTCCTGTGCATGTGCCCAGAGTGACCCTCTCTTTCCTACCAAATTGGTCCAGAGTTTGATTCACATGCAGCAGCGAAGTGAAAACTGAAGTCCTTGGCATGGAGATCACCACTGGTGGGCAATAGCCTGGTCTGCTGGGTGTGACCTGGAAGGGCACCATACAAGATCAGTGTTCCCAGTCTCCCATCTCCAAGTAAGAAGGACACCAGGGCCAGCAGATGCGTGGCATTCCTGTGCTTTGGATCTGAGACCCATTAGTCCAAGAAGCGCTGCTGCTCCTCGTGTCTTCAGCAGCACCGCTGGCAACTCTCCTATGGCATGATAGAGGAGGCTGGAGGATGCCTGGGCTGCCAGGCTCAGATGGCTCTGAGCTTTGTTCTAGGTGGAAGTTGAACCAGATGAAGCAGATAGGGAGATGGGAGGCCAAGGAAGGCAGTGGTAGAAACTTCTGGCCACTGCTCCTGTCCCTAGGCAGGAGCCAGCTGGAACTGCTCCTCAAAAGTTCCGAACTGCTGGGAAGCCAATGTTTCACCTTCTGTGCCTGCCAGTGCTATAGAATTGGGCACTGCCAGTCTCTACCTCCTGGAAGCTTTCCCCCAGGCTAGTACCTTTTCCTCTCTTCTGACAGCTGGCTTCTTTTGTGACTGGGTGTGGTGGTTCTCTAAGGTTCTGACCTTGGTCTTCACCTTGATGTTTCTTTCCTTGGTGAGCATACTTACCAGCTTGGAGGGCTTCAGCTGTCACTGAGTTCTCCAAGGTCAGACTCTCATGAGCCCCACTCCCCCTGTAGTGCCTGCTCTGTCTAGTCCCAGTTCTCCACTGTGTCTTCCTTTAACCGCATACATGCTGCCTGTCTGAAATCTGACAATCTGACAGTGACTCCTGGAGAGAGGTGGCCAGAACACTGTCTTCACAAACTGTGTTTTAGACCTTTGGGCAAGTGGCAGCGTAAGATGAGGAATAAGTCTTTTTTCCCTCCTTCCCTGCCTCCTGCCACACCATGTGTACACAATAATGCTACATAAAATATAGCCACGTTAACACAATAAGCAGAGCCACACTACAGGCCAAGAGGGCTAAAAATAAAATGTGAGCTATATCCCAGAGTCTGGGCCTTGAGCTGTAAAGATGATCCAGCGAGGCCAGGCCTTTGGAGCTGGGGCCCAGACTTGGAGAGGAGAGGCCCGACTTCAGGTCCTCCCACAGGGTGCTACAAGTATGCTGTGTACACCTGTCTGTTGTCATGTTACCTCAACAGAAACTGTTCAGTCGAGAGGACCCAAAGGGAGGGAAGACAACTGTGATCATCTTTATGCAGCCTCATGTGGCTATGCTTTGGGGTCTGAATGAATGCAGCTCTATAGGCGTGAGAGGCCAAGGCTACAGGGAAGAAATGAGAGGCCTGGAAACTAAGAAGTAGGTGCCTTCAACCTCTATCTTAAAGCAAGGATTAGAGTAGATAAGTAGAAAGTGTCCAGCACTGTGCCCAGCACATAGATGTATTTTCAGCTCTCCTGGGCTGTTCTTAAATGGGCTGCAGAAACTGTCATCCCTGAAAGCAGACCTGTATGTATGACCTGGACTATCACCGACTTCCATCATTCTCTTTGCTTCTGGCCGTACCAGTCTGTCCTCACACCATGCTGGAGTAATCTCCCCTGTGTACAGTTCAGGGGTTTGGACACCTGGCTAAAGAGAGCTTTGGTTTGTTTTTCTTGTCCTGCCCTCCCCTCTGCTTGCCCCATATCCCACTGCTCCTGCAAAGCAGCTCCAGTGCGTGCTGATGTTCTCATACAGCGTTATGGTAAAGATCACCAGCCAGTCTAACCATTTACACACACAGCTCTCTATTTCAGTGATGCTTTTGAATAAAGGGAAGATTCTGAGCCTGAACTGGAGGGTTGGTATGTGCTCATGGGTGGTACACCTGGGGTGTGCCACACTCATGAGCACTGAATGTTTTATTGAGCACCAAGAACCTAATAGTTTTTTTTTTTTTTTTTTAACAAAGAGACCAGACACCAAGCGGTTTCCCCCATACTTCATACCCAAAAGGCAAGTTTCCCTCCCTCTCCTACCTTTTCATTCTTATCCAAAACAATACTTGCTGTATTTTAGCCTAGCTGTTGTTCCCCCAAACATCCCTCAGTATCCCTACCTCCAAGCCACTTTTCCTGCCTTTGTGACCTCTGGTGCCTCTTTGGACTCCTCTATGCTAAACGTCCCCACCTCAAAATGGCTTTGTTCACTTCCTCCTGGCCCCTTGAAGTGTTCTGTGGCTTCCTTACATCTGTGGGCCCTTCTCAGTGCTCAGCCCAGCTGAATATGAATAGAATGCCCACTCGCATACCAGCTCTGTCCCAGGTGAACCTTGGCCAGTGTGCATGTTAGGAATATGCTGTGGTAAATATTTAAAATACCGTGACTTATCCCTTTATCAATCTTTGCCTCCAGTTGTAGATCTGGGAGTCATTTGAGGTCTGTCTCCTGAATTGCCATGAGTAGAATAAAATAAATAAATAAATATTAAATGAATGCATGATGAAAATTGTCTCATGAAAGTATAAGTAGAAAATGTATGTACATTTGCCTGTGTATGTCTATGCAGCTGTTAAAGGATTACTTGAAAAGATAAAATTCTGGTTCTTAGAAATACAGAACAAGTACTTGCCAAAGATTTGCCAACATAAAGTGCAGTAAGTGCATCACAGAAGCAGACGGCCACACTGTCACAGCCCCAGTTGGGAGTGCCACGGCATCTCTAACGTACACTGAGAACGAGGGTGTCAGATTAACCAGGATTCCCAAGATGACTGTCGGCGGTATCCATAAGACAAAACTTTTTGCTTATGGGCAGAAATTTGTTTATATGACTATTTTCTATAAGTTAATTTCAACCTGTTTGGGCTTAAAATAGCCTCAGACAAAGGCAAACAGCCCAAATACCACTGAAATTCAAAGTACCAGCTTTTTCATAAGTGCTGTTCATTGCGGTTGGTGTGTGGCACTGGGATGGGACTTGGAAGCCTTTTTGTCCTTCAGAACAGACACTAAAAAGCCAGAGGTAAAAAAAAAAAGACCCCACTTTAGTTCCTTGCAGATCCCACACTATACTCCTGCATCCGCCAGCACTGAGCATTCCTTCCACACCAGCCAGCAGCAGACGCGGGGACTGAAGTAGGATTTGGAGCCAGTTTTAAGAATTATATCTGGAGCAACAGGCTCTTTGTTGAAAATGGATCCACATATGAGGAAATGTTATTTTTTCCCCTCAAGGCAAAGGAACACAATGCCAGTGTCCTTGTAAGTTGGAATTGGAGGGGCTTCATGGAGGTGACCTCCACATTTGAGCTACTTTGCCAGACCGGGAGGAGTTCCTGGGTATCAGATAGCAGGTGCACACTCATAGCCCTGGGGGTGTGAGGAAATCAGCTCCTGGCCTGGCGTCTCAGTGGCCTGGATCCTCCTGGAAGCCTTTGTGCTTCTCAGTCTCAGTTGTCCTTCAGAGGGGTCACCGGGTACTGTGAAAATGAACAACGCAGGACTCTGTTTTTACCTTGTAATTGGAGTTCATGTTGAGAATGTGGTCTGGACTTGTCTCGGTGCTGAGAGTATGTAACTGCTTCCTGCCTTTGCCGTAAAGGTTTCTGTTTTGACTCTATTTTGTTGACATTTTATAAAACTGCTCTGGGGTCTGGTGCCTGCCGGAAGTGTGGTGGTCAGCTTTCTTTTGTTTCTCACCAGTTTCTCAGTTTTCATATTAAGGTATTCCTACCTCTCCACTTTCCTAGCCTCTTGCTTGGAATGTTCTGCTCACTTATTTTGGGCATCCTTGTTTAGTTATAAGTGTTTTTATTAGCAGAGCATTTTTATTCCTTTTAATATAGTTTTCTGCTAACAGTGGTTCAGCCTGCTGTGAGCTCAAGTTTGTCTTGTCAAAAATCTATAACCTTGGCTTTTCTTCCCTTTCTCATAAGGATTATTTAGACTCAGACTTTTCTAACACACCTGGTTTCCAGTCATTGTGATGTTTCATCTGCTCTGTTGTTCTGGCCAATGACTGACTGCCAGTTGCATTCCTTCTGTGGGGAGGGAAGGGGAAGGAGAGCAAGCTGGGCCAGCACTGTTGTTCCTCACAGGCTTCATTTGCCAAGTAAAACACAAACGCAGCTTTGCAGTAAGTTGGGATGATAGTAATCATCATGGACGGTGCCCTAACACTTCTCAACTTGGCTGTGTTTCAAAGCCACTGTTTTCCCAAGTGTGGTATACAGTGTCCTATATAATGTGTGTGTGTGTGTGTGTGTGTGTGTGTGTGTGTGTGTACAAAGAGACGAAGAAATACTCAAAATGCTCCCATATTATTCCTTACTCATTCTGTACCGAGATCCTGAGTCCTTCGGCTGTCTCAGACTAGGAGGTTTTTCATAATCTCACTCCCTTACCTTGTTCCCTGGGCATAATGACTGCAGTATTTGTCTAACTCTGGTTAAGCAACAGCTGTATTTTATTACATGTAGTTCTGATGGCCCTTTTCTGAGGTTTCTTATCAATGCTGAAATTTGAGAGACCCTCAGTTCATATTTTCTGATTAATCAAATCCTATTTTTAAAGACCTAAATCTGAAAAGAATTTTTACCATCATAATACATACACATTAATTTTAAAAGATTGCCAAGTACTGAAAGGCTCATTGACACCTCGAATTCTCCCTGCTTCTCTACTCTCTTTTCACTCCCTCCCTCTTTAGAGGTAAACCTTCTAGGTTGGTGGTTTCTTCTTGGAGTCTGTGCCACAACTCCACCCATGAGCATTTACCACAGTTTATTGATCTACCAACTTTAGGTAACATATAGACATAGCTTAGTTTTCTAGGCCCAGCTTCCACATTTCTCCATCACAATAGTTTAGCATCTTGAGTAAATGGGTATTCAGAATCCTAGTGGCTAACAGTGTGTGAGCAGGCTTCACTGTACAGTCAGAAGGTGAAACAGGAGTATTCTTTGCTTTCTTGAGTAGTTTACTTGGTCATTCCAGTTTTCTTTTAAAAAGTTCCAGGCCAGGACAGTGAGTTGGCTCAACAGGGAAAGACACTTTTACCTGAGCCCAGTAATCTGAGTTCAGTCCTGGAAGCTCATGTCATAGGTACATTCATTGTCTTCACACAGATAACTGCAAAAGTTCCCTTCCCATATTAGCCACCTGTTCTCCACATTTATATATAATCTTAAAATTGTTTATTTTTATTGCATAAACCATCCCTCATGGCACAAATGTGCATAAAAAAGAAAAGCCAGGTGTGGTGTGAAGGGGGTGGTCCTGATGCTAAGGTCCTGTTCCCTAGTTGGTTCTTGATCTATCAGTAAAGAAAACTGGACGGAAGGTACAGGCAGGGCTTCCCAGTCCCAGGAAGAAAAGGCAGACGCAAGGAAAGAAGGAGTTTTTTTTGCCATGCTTTGGAGGGAGAAGAAATCAGTAGCCATGTGAGGTCTTGGGAGGAGCTGGGCTTGTTGCCACTACCATAGGCAGGTGGTCATGGATGTTTGGCACGGCCTAGATGGATTTGCCACTGAAATGTAGGGCAGGTGGGAGGTACCAAGCTAAGAATATAGATAAGGGCAAGATAGCAAAACCTAGCAATTGTGCCAAGAAGGCAAGTAGAAAAGGAACAAACTGTGTGTGTATCTTTTGTCCAGGAACTCAAGGGAAACTAGGAGGGGGCTGGTAGTGTGGTCACCTCCTGGAGTAAATGTGGTAGCATAAAGCTACATGAAACAGTGGTGCACACCTTTAGACCCAACATCCAGAAGGCAGAGGCAAGTGGATCTCTGTGAGCTTGAGGCCAGCCTGCTCTACAGAGTGAATTTCAGGACAGACAGGTATGCATAGAGAAACCCTGTCTTAAAAGAAAAAACAACAGAATCAAATGATATCTCTTTTAACATTAAAGGCATTATTTAGTGTATGTGTATGAGTGTTGTATCTGCATGTATGTCTGTACCCCACTTGCACGCTTGGTGCAAGTGAGAGGCCAGAAGAAGGCATTGGGTCCTCTGTGGCTGGAGTTACAGATGTTCATGAGCAGTCGTGTGGGTCCTCTGCAAGCGCTTTTACCCGATTCTTGATGGGATGACTCTGCTTGACAGATCGCCACTCACTGCTCCCACACCTATTACTCACTCATCTGCCGTACTGCTAGAACGTGGGTCTGTCCAGTTCTCCACTGAACCATGGGTCCCAGAGATATCTGGGTGAGCCACCCAGTACTAGTGATGGTGAACCTGAAATACAGGCAATAGTCTGGCTTCTTTCTGCCTTTGGATTAACAGAGGCCAGCTGAGTTGTATACAGCAGTGCTCTCCACACAGTAAAGAATGACATCATTTCCTGCCCACTTGTTCCTGTGACGAATAGCTTGAAACAAGCAGTTAAGTAGAATTGTTGCTAGCATCTGTGTAGTGTCCCTGCCCTTGTGTGTCTGGGACATCTCCATGAAAAAAATAAAAGCTGTTTCTTGGTCTCTGGCTGCTTCAGCCCTAGAGGCATTCCTCTAAAATATATCTGCCTCCCCTGTGCTGTACCTGGGCTGTCACCACCCAAACTCAGTGGGCTCTCCTATGGATAAATCATTGTTGGCTCCAGAGACTGAGGATGGAGGGATCTGACAGAGCCTTCCCAAAACAGGCTGGGGCTTTCTTAGGCATTAGGCACTTGTACCCAAGAGTGGGACCTGCAGACTGAGGACCCAGGAGCCGTCTGCTTTCCCTATTCCACTTTTCTCTGCTGCATGGGCTGCTGGACAGTGGCCTGCTTCATTCTGATGGGCATGGCAGCTCTATTAGTTGATGTCCTTACATAGACCATTGGATTATCAAGACTAAGTTTGGCCACAGACATACCAGGTCTAAGGTCTCCTTCGTTTACACTCCCGGCCTTAGGCATTAGCCATTGACCTCCAGTTTCAGGAGCTGGAATTGGTAGAACTCCCCTTAGTCTCATGCCCAAACCACACATCCTCATGACCCCACCCCAGCCCCTCTTTTCAAGTTTAGCTGCTGCTGCTGCTACTTCCTCTTCCTCTTCTTTCTTCTCCTTCCTTTTTCTTCCTCCTCTTCTACCTTCTTCCTCTCCTTTACTCAAAGCCATTGCATTGAAGATGCATCTTAGCATTTCCTGGCACTAGACTTTGATTTGGCACATGACTGTAAGTCCTAGTGTCAATTTTATACTCTAGGAGTTAAGGACTCTGCCCCTTTCTAGAAGCTGCAGTGTATACACTGAGCCATCCTTTCTCCCCCAGGTCAGTAGCTTCACATGCCAAGTACTCAGTCATCAGAGCTTGTCTCATGTCTGATAATGCTTGCTCACATCTTGACCATTGGCTCTATAGATGGCTGCTTCTAAAGAAAAGAAGGTTCTTTTGTGAAACACCATTCCCAGTAAAATATGACATAGGATGTGGGGGAATCTAGAGGAGAGCCCCAAGTTGCAGCACTATCCTGTCCTCCTGGCACATTCACTTGAGTCATGTGTCAGTTGGTGGCATCTTTCAGCATGATGTATTTGGGGAAAGAGACTGGCTAGAGCTTTGGAATGACTCTCCTGGGGACCATGAGCAAGTTGCTTCACTCTCTGAGTTCTGTGCTGTTGTAGAGTATTTGTCCTCACAGAGATCAGTCTTGGATGTGTACTGAAGGAGTTAGTAAGCATCCTGGGCCAGTGGACAAGGCAGCTCCAAGGCTGACTCCTGTGGAGTCTGCATCTTTACTTCATCCAGGATTTGATATGTTGTTGACATACAGTCAGGTGTTTCCTTTGCTATTTGTCATAGCCCCTGTCCTATCAACTTTTTAGATTTCCCCTCTCAGATAATTTTTTTTCATTCCAGCTTTTGAATCGAAAAGACAAGACCACTTTTGAGAAACTGGACTACTTGATGTCCAAAGAGGACAACTACAAGCGAACTCGGGACTACATCCGAAGTCTGAAGATGGTGCCCAGCATTCCCTATCTAGGTATGAGTCTCAGTTGGCTTATTTTATTACTAACTTTCCAGGCAACATGCTTAGGGTCAAATAAGATGTTTTTATAGTTTCTAGTTGAGATGTTTCCAAAGCAGCGGGGATCATGGGTAAAGAGGTGATTTGGTTGACTCCTTGGTTGGAGCAGGCTGTCTATGCTTCCCAGGCTAGGAACACTAGTGAGGTAGAAACAAGGTGACTCTGTCTTATGTACCTTGACTCCGAGAGCCAGGATTCCTGCACTCTGAGGTCCCCAGGCTTACAGGCTGCAGCCCAGATGGGCCATGATGTCTGTAGGTCATGATGTCTTGCTGGTTCATTCAGATCTTCCAAATGGGGGTGCCTAGGCATAAGTCCACTCTTCCAGTTTTCTGGTCATTATTTGTATGTCTCATAAAATTCAGCAAAAGAAACTCTAGGAACAATTGCTAAAATTTCTAGTTATAAGATACTATGTTCATTATAGGAATTGGTAGGAGAAGAACGTTTCTTTAGTTATCCACTGAAAGATATTTTGCTTTATATCTCACTTCTCTTGGCATGTGTAAAATGTGTTTGCTCACGTCAGACACCTCCTGCTGTCTGTATCTGTACTGTGGCTCCATGCTGTCAGTTGGATTTGTCAGGCTCAATCCTCCTCTTCCCTGCTGCTGTCTACACTGCCCAAACTCTCTGTGGTGAATCACCTTATGCTGTAGAGACTTGTGTGCGTGCGTATGACTTTGCTTTGTCATGGCTTCTTGGACGCACAGGTAACTAGGTCAGCATATGTGTGCAGAGCACACCTTCAGGTTGTTGTTATTGTGAAATAAGACACGGTCATGCTGCTGCTTCCTCTCTTCTGACAGGGTTTCTCTGTGTAGCTCTGGCTGTTCTGGAACTAGCTACGTAGACCAGGTTAGCCTCAAACTCAGAGATCCTCTCAGATCAAACTCAGAGATAGCTCTGCCTCCTGAGAGATGGGATAAAGGTGTGTGCCCACACTGCCCAGCAGACATTTTCATTTCAAATCTATTTTTCTTTCCTTTTTATCTTGCCAGTTTTGATACATGAAAAATGCTGTATGTAGTTTGGTCTTCAGGAGAAAATCAGTCTTGTTCTGATCTGACACAGTTTTAATAACCAGGAAAGGAAAGGCTTTTCTAGAAGGGACTCATGATGGCTTAGTGCAGTTCTTTACACAGACTGTCAGCAGCTTCTGACGTGTCCTCTGTAAGCATTTGCATGGATTTTCTTATTCTTAAATAGGAAATGTCTATTTGACAAACCCTTAAAATTATTCTTAAGTCTATTTTATGTATATGCATACTGTATTTTCACACACATCAGAAGAGGGAATCAGATCTCATTACAGATAGTTGTGAGTCACTATATGGATCCTGGGAATTGAACTCAGAACCTCTGGAAGAGCAGTCAGTGCTCTTAACCACTGATCCATCTCTCTAGCCCCAGCCTTTCTAAATTATTAGCATGGAAAGTTTTTTCCTTATTTAAATTTTGACCATATTGTGTTATTCAGTTTTCTCTTATAAGTATCAAATTCTCTGTATATATGATGTTTTTTTGTGGTTTTGTTCTTGTTTTTGTTTTTTGAAACAGGGTCTCACTGTGTAGACTTGGCTGGCCTCACCTCTCCTCTATTTTTCTCTCCTCTCCTCCTCTCCTCTCCTCTCCCCGCCTCTCCTCCTCTCCCTTCCCATCCCCTCCTCTCCTCCTCTCCTCCCCTCCCCTCTCCTCTATTTTTCTTGCTTCTCCTCTCGTGTGCCATTAGAGTTTGTCTGTTGATCTTTCCAAATAATTTAGATTTTGAATTTTCAAAATCAGTCACATTATTTTTCTCTTTTGAATTTACTGCAATTTATTAATATAAGGTACTTTTTTCTCCACATTTTAACTCCTCTAAAATTTATGATAAAGCAATTGTAACGTTTTTAATTGGCAGTAATATTCTTGTGAATTATTATTACAATCTATCTATAATCATTGACATTCTAATTTGATGGTGTAAGGATACATAAATATATAAGGACATTTATATATGCTATATATATAAATGTACACTTACGTATGTATCTATGAATGTGTAACTCATAACTCTTTGACCATGGTTTGAATTTAGTATTTTAAGTTGCTTTCCTTGGCTTTACCCAATGTGAGAGGCCTTGCTGTTATTCTTTATCTTTCTCTTTTTCTCCCCCAGTGAAATCATCTCCTTTCCAGTCCTTTCTTCTGGCTTGCTGTAAGCTGCCATGTATATGTGTTTGGTGGCTGTCCCAGGAGAGAGCACATGCTCATGTGTACACCTCCTGTAGCTTGACAAGACTGTCATCTAGGAAAGGAATTGGTACAAAGGTGACAGGAGGGGAGGGATGGCGACTGCCATGTGTTCAGGCAGAATAGGTGCTCACGTGTCATTAAGAATGAGGGTCTTTGTCCCCCAGCTCTCTGTTTTTTTCTGAGACATGGTTTCATATATTTAAAGTTGGCCTTGAAGTTATTATGTGGCCAAGGATGGTCATGAATCTACTGCCATCTTCGTACGTCTATTCCCCCCGGGTCAGTTTTCTCTAGGAATGCTTGTGAGGACTGTTGTGTGTCACTTACATTCCACACCCAGCTCTTTTCTTTAGCTGCATTGTCTCTTTGTATGATCTTAACAGCTGGGGCACTGAGGTTGCGGTGGTCATGTAAGTGGGAAGTGGTAGGGCCACTGGTGCCCATGGACAGGCCATAGCTCTAAAATCTTGACACTGCCCTTCCCATCTCTATGATTCAGGTCATCATTTTTCTACCTTTCCCTTAACAAGGTACCTGTGAGTCTCTGCGGATTGTGGCTGTTTCTGAGATAAGTCTTGAGGCTGGACTGTAGAGCAATGTTGTCTTCCTAGGTCATCAGGTAGTCTGCTCTGGCCTCTCGGACCTTTGGCACTTGGCATGTTTGGACAGAAATAGTCCTCCTTGCCCTTGCTTGACTTTTTCTAGCAGGTGTTTCATGGAGGCTCCCTGAGTACTCTGATTGCCTGCTTTGACTCTGTGTGAACCCCTCAAGTGGCCATATTCCTGCTCCTTCAGCTTTCAGGTGGCTCTGTTTCCCCTGACACAGTTAAACTACACTTCTCATCTTACAGCAGAACAACCCTATCTCAGAAGAGTCAACGGTGAGGAGTAGGGTATACCTGAGCCAGCTGCTTCCTGTTCTCAGTATGGGGGTGACCACAGCATGTTGTCATGTGCATAAGAGAACATGAAGTAAGATCCTCTATCTGCCTTGATGGTGGGTCTCCATCTGCTGTCTGACTGCCTTGCTCAAGCCCTGCCCATTAGATCCTTTTGAAAACCCAACCTGTCTAGCAGTGTTTAAATGGGAGCAGTTCTGTAAGTCCTGGAAAGGACAATACAGGAAAAAAAATGCCCAAGTTACTTGTTTTCCCCTGGCAGGTCTCTTCCAGGGTAGGAGGGGGAAACACTTGGCCAGTTCCTATACTCCACGTCACACTGATCATGTCTGCTCTCTGCTTGCTGCAGCAGGGGTCCACCTCTACCCACAAGGGTAGGCTTCCTTTTGTAACAGTTCTCTTAGCCCTCTGTGGGAGGTTTGATGCTACCATGTCCCTGGGTTTACATATTCCATATGGAGATGGCCTCACGGGTCTTCACAGCTGTCTCTAGCTTAACCCTGCTCTTTGACTCGCTGGATTTCAGAGATAGCTGGCTGCACTTCAGTGTCCTGAGTACCCCATAAAGCATGATTTAAAAACACTGCAGGGCTGTATTGATAGCTCTTGCAGAGAGTGAAGGTTTGATTCCCAGCACCCACATGGTGGCTCACAAATACCTGTGACTCCAGTTCCAGCGATCCAGCTTCCTCTTCTGGCCTCTGACATTCCACACACATACACAGTGCAAAGACGTAAGAGCAGGCAAAACACCTGTACAAATAAAATAATTTTAAAAGTTATAATACATTAATTAAAATATCGAGAGGAAAAAAGCATTATATTAGAAGCAAAACCAGACTTTACATTAGTTCCTTCCAAACTGTGAAATAGTATAGGGGAATAGACTGTCCCTTTGTCCCTGAGTCAGTATGACAGCACCTCCCCTAAGCACTCCTTCTGATGGAAATGGGAGGGGAGATGGCTTTACCACTGACTTCTGAGCCACTGTTTTGATCTAGATGTATTTGGTTTTTCACTACTCACTATTTCTTCCAGAAAATAGCTAAATAAAATTAGGAATGTGATCGATTCGAAATGCTGTTATGCTGATCTCAAAGTACCATAGCAGTGTGGAAAACTGTAATGTCTGGAGCAAAGAACCCGGTCTGCTGACAGCCCTAAATAGCAGAGGATACAAACCAGTTCCTGGTAACTTACCCAGATCTTGAGTATGTAAAGGAACATTCTAGAGCCTGAGCCACTCCTTCAGACAAGCAAACTCTTCCATTCGGAAAATAAAGCATTTATTCTTAAGTATAAAATTTGAAGTTTAGAACAGAGGCAAGTTCTGTTCGAGCAGCCGGGTCAAACTGCCAGAAACTAAAAGACCCTCAACCAACCAACCAACCAACCAACCAACCTGTGCACTTGGGTGCTCAGGAAGGATCTCCCAGAACAGCAAATGAACACCTCAGTGGACACTTCGTGGGGTCAGTCACGTCTCACAGATTAGCCCTGAGCACTAGTTGTGTGCAAGGAATGAGAAGTCAGCCGAATGTTATGAAGGGAGAAGCTGAGGGCACACCTTGTCTGGTTCCAGTGTGTTAGGAAAACATGTTTGGCAGAAACACTGGCCAGAGAGTCAAGTATGATGGGATGGGAGGAGGAAACAGATCCCTGAGGGGCTGGGCACTAAAAGTGGGGAGCCCAGGCTATGGGGACGGGGAAAGTTTTAAGCAAAGCCACTGCTGGGTTTGTATTTTACATACGTGTTTGTGTCTTTGGCACACTGAGTTGCTTCCAGGGAGTCTGGATGGAGGAGAGAAGACCTGCCAGGGGTCATGTGTAAGTGTGTGATGAGTCACTGCAGTTCAGAGTACCAGGAGGAGGGAAAGGCCTTTAGAGACTTGACTGAGAGCAAAGTCTTAGAAAGACCCAAGACCAAGTGAACACAGCCCTTGCACCTGATGGAGACCCACACACAGCCTGGTCTTGGGCTTTGAGAATTCAGTGGTGCTGTTGACTGTGGTTCCTCGAATCATGAAGTTGAAAGAGTGGTTGTGGGACTGGGTGGGGTGTGTATGTACAGGGGATGCAGCCAGTGCCAGCAGGGCTGAGACACACTGTCCTTAGAGACATTCATCTGAATAGCTGTTACCCCAGTGGGGGCCACCTTGCCCCAGACCAAATCCAATAGCAGCATGTCCGTACTGTGGGGTAATGAAGATGACACCAAATTGATCAGCACTGAGGAAGTCTCTTCCTTCAATGTGTAGCAGAGAAAAATCCGCTCACAGGAAGGAGCCCTGCCTTTTTGCAGTCCCCGCCCCATGTGTTCGGAGGATCCCCCAGGAACACTCACTTGTTCCATAGCTCCTGCCCAGCAGTTGCTGCTTCCAGTGCATGCCTGGCCCCAACTCTCTGACTCCTCCCATTCTTCGGTCTAATTGCCTCCTACTTCCCAGCCTGGCTTTCTAGCTGGGCAACTTCTTGCTCAGCTAGGGCTGCAAGTCTTAAGAATGGAAAGGGGAGTTCAGTGCCACAGAGCCGGTCTAAGCTGGATCCGAGGAGGTGTGATGGCTGTGCTTTGTGTTCTCTTTTGGAGCTGACTTCTTCAGCTCAGGGACTGTTCAGACATGTTTCTCCCTCTTAAGGCAGCCATCTAAGCCCGCCTGGGATCCAGCAAGCAGGAAGCTCTCAGCCCAGGCTCAACCAGACAAGTGATTTTAAAGATACTTTCCCATGATTTTGTGGTAAGCTACATATCAATCACTTACTTCCAGAAGGGAGCAAATTACTTTTAGTTGTACAGCCTCCAGATTTGTTACCTTAAAAATTAAAATTCTCCAGGACATTACAAGAGGCCAATGGGTATTGTAAACGTGACTACCCCACAGTTTGACCTGTTGTTTACACAACCTTAGGCCAGATGAATACCAAGTTTAAATGAGCTCTTGCTGGGGCTGCGGTTCCACCTAGCCTAAAGGTCCTTAGTTTACCACCTCTGTTTCCATGGAGATAAACAGAGGGAGGAAAACAGTGGTCCAGAGAGGATTCCCCAGGGCACATTGGCTCCCAGTCAGGCTGGGAAGTGAGGTAGAACTACTATCAGCTTTTCTCTGGGTCAGGTTTTGTCTAGGCCTACAAAATGAGGTAAGGGCTTAAGCATGCTGCTGTGCACTAGAGAACATTCTCACTGGGGTTCTCACTGGGGAACCCATCACCCTGACTTCCTTTAATCTTCAGCTCTCTAATAAGAAAGTAACATTAACAGTAGTTACATAATTTATGTGACAAGTGCTTGATGTCACCCAACATCATGGGGAACCTATTCCCCTAACTTCCTTTAGCCTTTGGCTCTCTAATGAGAAAGTCACATTAATAATAGTCACATAATTCATGTGACAGGTGCTGAGTCATCCAGCCCTCCTTGCTCTAAGGCACTGTTTTTGACATTGAGAAGGTAGAAGAAGAAGGTTAATGATGGAGTAACTCTAAGAGATTAAATACTATGCCCATTCCTCCTTACTCAGGGGTCACTCATCCTGCAGGACTCCAGCCTGTGCCCTGCAGTCCTATGGAAAAGCCCCTGTGGAAAAGAAGCAGATTCTGCCCAAGAGTTGGGCCTTTACAAGAGACTTCAGACCCAGCCTACAGCTTGACTGACGTCTCGAATCTGAAGGCAGAGGGCATCTGCCTCAGACATTCATACATTCCCACTGCATGGAAACTATAAGATGATAAGGTAGTTTGGGGGTGTTTTGAGGCAGCATTGGGAAGGTGAAGGTAGCTGGTCAGTACACCTAACTCTGACATTGTTCTTTGTTGCCTCATCTTTATGGGAACGAAAAATGCACTGTCACGTTGTGCTTGCTGGAGACTATGCAGTGACAGAGCGTGCTTAGCGCCCCTCCCCAAGCTGATGTGCAGGGGGACGTTCTACAGTGGTTGCCACTTGCAGCTCTATAAGGAGGAAAATTTCTGGGGCTGATCACTGGGGTCTAGAAAGGCCTGGAAGGTTGCTCTTGAGGGTTGTGTCTGCAGACAAGTGTTCTCTGGGCTCTGGTCATATGAAGGAGACTCCATTTCTTCCTATGTGATCACCCAGAAAGGTTGTGTCCTGGGATGGCACTGGGTACCCACTCTAAAAATTTGTTAAAAATTACTACTTGCTGTGAAGACCATCCACATTAGAAGGAAGCCTATAAAGTAGAATGTGAAAGTTGCTCTGCACCCCATCCACACAGTCCACAGCCATCAGTGGGTCACACCATGGTCCGACCCTGAGCTTTTTAACCAGATGGGGGCTTTTCCTGCATGTTGTTTGTCCTTTACATCTTTTCCCCACCCAGTGTCATGAATCCTTTTTAATGACTACAAATATACACTGTCATTCTTGTTGTGGTCTGTAGAACCCTCAGAATCTTGGGTAATAGCTCATTTGAGAAGCTGTCGTGTTTTTGTGTCTTCCATTTACAGGTAATACACCCAGGCATCTGTGCTTTTTATTTTTTATTTTTTTATGGAGTATTCATAAGCATGTGGAACTCTAGGGAGGAGATGGGCTTCATGGTAGCTGCTGTCTAGACACCCTCTGAGAAGGCTCCCAATGTCTTCTTCCTCATACTCTGTGTCTTTCTCAGAGCCTTCTTTCTCAGTCCCCTAGGCACTGCAGCATTCTTAGATGTGCAGTCTCCAGCCCAGAGTGTAGGTGTTTCTGAGTTCCGACAGGTGTTACTAACCAGGCGTTTGCTTCCTGGCTACCTGTCTCAGACCTTCTCCCTGTATGCACTGCCCATGAAGAGTATCCACTGGCCTATTTGCCTGGAGCCTGCTCAGTATTTCAGACTTTGAGGGGGTGACACTGAGATGTCACCCTTCTGTCACTGAGATGAGGTTGCAGGCCTCTGTCATCATACAGCTCCCTCCACATGAATCACCTACCAGCTTCTGGCCTCTGCCAACTTTGCAAAGTCTCCAGGCAGATGTGAACAAGGTACCCTCTCCTATCATGTGATGTCCCTTAGCTTCAGGTCACAATGAAACAGAGAGAAGGGAACGTATTCGAACCAGCTTATGGAGCCAGTTTCATCAGAGCTATCATGGAGTTCAGCCAGCTGGGACATGGGTATGGAGGGAAGGATCCCAATGGAAGTGCTTTGGGAGACAGTGCAGATTATAAGGATGCCCCATATTTGGTCAGGGTATTCTAGCTCCAGAAAACAGGAGACTTGGCTGGCTCTATAGCAAGGTATGCATCCCTAAGGAGCAGCATCCTAGGAAAGGGTTGGTTCTAGCTTGATCCTAGGATCTGAGAGACTGTGGTTAGCAGACCCTTTGGTGGTGGTGGCCAGATGAACTAGTTTGACCAGGATCCAGTTAGTAGCTGATGAAGGCCGGCTGTAAATGGTGCCAAGAGTTAGGATTGTTGAGTCTGTAGGGTGTAGGACAAGTGGCTCTTGATTCTGACAGAAGAAAAAGAGAAAGGCAGGACTAGTGGCTTTCACTCTGGCAGAGTGCCCAAGGAACAGTAAAATCTCTTCACTACCCCCTGCTATTCTGATATACCAAGGTAAACTGATGGCTATGGACCCGGTCAGCTGCCACTCCTGTCTTCATTAGAGATGAGACAATAGGAGCCACGTGGTCCCCTTCTTCCCTGGCTGTATGGCTGTGAACTCAGGAATCAGAATGACCGTGTACTCAAGTTCTGAGTGTCTTGGGCTACACATCACCTTCATCTGTGAGCTTCAGATTTCTGTGTTGAAGAGAGGGTACTTATATCACCCACTTCCTCCAGTTGGAAACATCTAGAGGCATACACACAGAAAGTATGTAGTACATGGGAGATGGCATTAGCTTTAGCCAGAACAAAATAGAGCTAGGAAGACCCCAGCAGAGAGACCTATAAAGAACAGGTTGTGGCCCTTAGGATACCACTAGGTGTCATGTTTAATGACTCAGGTAGGCCTGGAAGGGTGAGTGTTCATTTCAGCAGAGGTAAGAGTCAGCAGAGGAGGGTCTAAAGACTAGGATCCCTTCTGATAAATGGCAGCATGGTACCCATCAAGCTGGTATGCTACAGGGAGTAGGGACTAGTAACAGCTGGAGTGTGTCTAAACATTTATTGATGTGCACTCTGTCTGTGATCCCTCCTCCTGTCCTGAAAACCTGACATCCCCTAACATCAGTATTCATTCCACTTAGCTGTGCTCTAAGGTAGGATTGGTGTGGCTCAGGCGCCAATTGGTTCCTTTGTCCAGGAGTTAGCATTGGACTGGAGATGCTGACACTCAGCCAGGATCCCTGTGCTCAGGATTGTTGCCTGGCACTCTGGCCCCAGACAGGTAGTGAGAATGGACTGTAGATCCTCAGTGAGAAACCCATAAGAAGGGGAGAGAATTGGAACAGAGGTGGCTGTTTCTTGTTTCTTGAAGAACTTCCAGGCAGTTTCTGACCCTTATGAAGTAACTCATGTCCTTATGTGACCCACTTATTAAGTGAGCTGGACTCAGCCAGGTAAGAAGAAACCAACCTCATTTTTTTCTCTGTGTACCTTTCAAGCCTTCTCTGGATACACACACACACACACACACACACACACACACACACACGTATATATATATGTATATATATATATATATATACACACATATATATATGTATATATATTTATATATATATTTGCTTCTCCCACTCAACCCTGTTCCCCAGATGAAGCTGAGATTTCACAGGTCCTACAGTCTCATCAGTGACAAAACCCAGTCCCTTCTAACTGTACCCTCATTCCAGGTGGTTCTGGATAGAGATCTGGTCCTGATGCCTGGAGCCTGTCAAGACCCAAGGTGGGCTTCTTTGCTGGGTTTTTGCTATTCCCACTGCCTCTACCACCAGCCTAGTGTGCTCTGGGCTTGGGATGGGGGTGGGGAAGTGTCTTATGTGGTGGCCTGGTTTTTATCCAGTGCTTGTGCTGGGTTCAAAAACTCAGCTTGCTGAGCTCCCACCCTCTCAGTGGTATTTTGCTTTCCTTCTGTTTACCCCAGCTCCTCTTCTTGAAGGAGAAATGCTGCTTCCCCACTATACCCTAGGTTTCTGCCTTGCCGCTGCCCCACCAGGCTACACTCTGAGCCTGGATTCCCCTCTTTTTGCTTTGGTGACTAGGGCCTTAGACTTGGGAACTAGTCTGAAAGTGGTGAGCCCATTCATCCTGGTATTTCCTGTTGCTTGGCTTGGGGTGAGGGGCTGCCTACCCTCCCTGGAGTGCTAAAGGATACTGCCTCCTTTGGGGTCTTTTCCTGTCACTGAATACACAGATCCTAGGAGGGCATTTGCTAACGCTGCAGAGGCTGTTTCCAGATACCTTCTTGCATATAGTCTCTGGACTCTCCGGTGAAACCACCCTAGTCGGGCACCTTTTGGCACATGTAACAGTGCCCTTTGCCTCCTCTCAGTTAGTTCTCTTACTATAGCAAGACTGGGACAGGTCAGGGATGGAAGATGGGGGCAGGGGGGACCCAAACACTGAGGACCTGTGAGTTCACACCTCCATTGCATCCAGAAGCCTAAGGGTTGCAGTATTACTCAAAGCAGCAGCCTTTGGGGGAAGGGCTTCTTGGTATCAGTCAGATATTGCTTTTCCAGAGACTGGCCGAGACTGACACTGAGGGACAGGAAGGAGGAAGGTGGACTCTCTTGCTTTTTATCCATATCTGCAGACAGGTGAGCTCACCAAGAAGAGAGAACTCGGTGCTGTTGGAACTTGTGTGATTGTGGGTCTGCAATGTCCCTGGTAATGAAGGTGAGAGTAACAGTCTCTGGCTGGTCAGAGCCCAGGAGACTTCCTGGCTGTGTATGTGCACTTACATTCAGGATCCTGAGCACAGCCCCTTCTCCAGGCTCCAACCTGCTGCTACTGAGCTGACCTTCCTCTCCCTCTTACCCCTCCCCCTAGGGAGAACAGGCTGTACAAACCTCACTCCTTGTCTTTTCAACACCATATGATTTGAGTAAGACTTGGCTTGGGGACTAGGGAGATGAGTAAGAAGAGTTACTGTGACAGCAGGAGGCCCTTAGTTCAAGTCCCTAGTACCCACATAAAAACTAAGCATGGCTACAAGTACCTATAACCCAGTGCTGGGGGTTGGAGACAGGCAGATCCCAGGAGCTCACTGGCTAGTTCATAACAAAACAGAAAGCTTCAGATCGAGGAAGGCACTTGACATCCTCCCCTGACCTCTTCATACATAGCATATATGTATGCACACACCACACAATATCATGTATACATACATGTACACACATACAAACTGGGATGGGAGTGCCGGGTGAGGTTTGGGAGAAACAGTTGGTGCCAGTGTCATTTGGATCGCAGGTGCTTTGGGGTGAGGGTGTAAGTGGGGGGAGGGCTGCTTCACTGCCCAGCCTGGCTTTCTAGACCAGCACTCTGGGGATTTGGTCCCAAGACCAGGGATTTGGAGGGATGAACCTTGCTTTCCTTGGCCCTGTTTCCTCACCCCAACTCCATATATGTGGGAGGTGTGGCTTGTGTCTGCACCAGGTTGGGATATTGTCCTTAGGCAGTGTCCAGCTTCCACGGTTATCCCAACAACTACAGTTGATGAGGACATGTTAAGAATTCATGTTGAGTGTCTGTCACTCCGGACCTTCTGGGCGGTTTCCTTTGGGTCATTTCATACATACATACATACATACATACATACATACATACATACATACATACATACATACATACTTATTTGTTTATTTTTTGTAAGGTAGGAGTGCTGACTCCTCCCTCTCTACTGTGTAAGAAAAGCAGCAAGTCCGCTTCAAGCCCACTGTAGCTTTCAGGAAACACTTGACCACTACCCCAACTTACCTTGGAGGAACATTCCCGTGGCTGTTAAGGACTGCTAGGGCCAAGAATGGGCCGTGGTGCTTGAGTCACTTTTTAGTTCTGTCCTAAACCAGAAGAAGATATTTCTCCATGTCTTTTCAACACAAATTTCTTTTCATCTTTGCAAACCCAAGAGGCAGAATGTGAAATCTTGTCCTTCATTCAGGCGCCTCTCTTGCTCTTTCTGCTGTGGCGTTTTTAATCTATTAGCCACTTGCCACTAAGTCAGTCATAAGCATTATCAAGTTTTCTGCCACAGTGCTTTTGCCTTCTGAGTCTGAGTTAGGATATGGCATGGATATCAATTCCGTATTGGAGTTAACTTACATAGTGATGTGTAGCTCAGAGGCTTCTCATGCTTGATATCAGTCTTGGTCATTTTTGCCCTTGGTTTCTTCCTTTATGGTTTTAGAGCTTCCCATCATGCCTAGAATTTCCCTTCCCAGTCTGTTTTACAAGGAGACAGTTCTGGCACGCAGCGTGGGAGCCTATTGCCTGCACTAGTCTTTAGGAAGGTTTGGCCTAGATGACAGAGCAGCTTTGGCCAGGATAAGACTGGGAAAAGGAAGGCCTGAGCCGTAGTTGGTTACATAGGAACAGCTTTGAGAAGCCCTGGTGTTAACTGCCTGACCTATGAGGAGATGCCTGGGCATTTGACACTTAGCCAGAAATTGAAGCTTTGCTGCAGAGAGCCACACTGGCCAGAGGTCCCCTGGCATTGGGGACCTGATAGGGCAGGTAGGAGGGTGTGGTCTTGATGTCCTTATATGTGCTAGATGCTGCATCTCTTACTTTTACTAACAGAAGCCCCAGGAAGGCATGTTAGAAGAGCAACACACAGTGCAGGTGTATCCACACAACACTGATGGCTTTTATTGCAGATTTGTGTCATTACAAGGATAGTCTGGCAGTATATTTTAAAAAACAAAAATGAACAAACCTCCCTTTTATATATACACAGAACATGCTACATGGTACACTGGGAGAAAAGCTGAGGTAATAGGGCAGTGCACCCAGATGTGGACAGTATCAAGTGCCCTGCACCTCACATCCAGCACACGCCCACTGGAGAAAGGGCCTTGCCCTCTTGACTTATCTGTTGCTCTGGCATGGCAGTCACCTGGTAACGAAGCAGGACTCAGGAAGCCACTCGGCTGCAGCGTACCAGGAGCCTCTGAGGGCATACAACTCACCATGGAAAGTCATCAGTTTTTCCTTCTGTGGCCTCATCTTCTGGGGAGACGTAGCTTGGTAACAGGGTAAAGATTGTTCCCCATTGGCACAGGACCTCAAATCTGCAGCTGTCTGGGGGTCCCAACCTATTGGCAGTGACTTTTCTCCAATGGAGTGTCTCTGGCAAAGCAGGGTACTATTTGTATAGAGGTTAAAATTCTGTGGAAGCTAAAGTATGATTGGAAGGTGCAGAACTGAGGACAGGCCTGTGAGGCTGCCACTGTGGCTGTTGGCCTGGCCTCACCTTTCCCAGCCAGAACCTGAGCCCAGACTGTTTCCTGCCCAGAGGCCAATGAATTATGCCAGAAATAAAGGCCCGTGTGGCAGAAAAGGAGAAGCCAGGGAAGAAGGGAGAAGAGGACCCTTGACTTGAAGTGAGCAGGCAGATTAAGGCACAGAAGGTGCAGGCTGGGGGTAACTTGAGACAGGAAAGCACAACAGTGGGAGGGGAGGTGGTTGATCACAGGCCCAAAGAGGCTCAAAGGAGAGGCCAGGAACCCTGTGTGAGAGATGAGCTTACAGACATTCTGGAAAAAAGCCAGGCAGTGCCAAAGACTGCTTTTTGAAATCTGGGCTGCATGGCCTGTTCTGTCCTTAGACAATGAGATATACATTGTCTTAAGCACAAAGCTGTGGTGCTGAGGAACTGAGCATGGAAAAGTTAAGTATATGCGGAAACCCATGTGTGTATCTAGACATCCCACGTGTGATGTGTCTAAGAGCATACACGTGGTGGCTCCTGTGCGTGTCTGTCATGTCTGGTGGTATTGGCAGCTGTGTTTTTATGAAGGGACGTAACTGATTGGAAGACTGCAGTTCTCTCCTGCCCTGAAGTACAAGGGGCGGTGGGTGTAAAAGAAGGCAGGAGGGACAGAGAACATGGCTCATTTCCATCTTCTGACAGCCACATTGGAAAGCAGAGTCCAGCACTCTGTCTTCCTAGTCTGAGATGGACCAGTGAAGAGCTGAGCTTAGGTCGCAGTTTCCCAGCCTTTAGGCTTCTGGCGATGGTGCTGGTGGCCAGGCAGGGAGAGCTTAGTGGAAGGTGTTGGGGTTGGGCCGAATCATCATCACCACCTTCTTGAGTGAGTAAGATCCTCCTCGGAATTCAGCCCAGTAGACCCCATCTTGGTATCGGCTCCGGTAGTGGCCCCCGCGGTACCAGACCCCATTGAGGTTGGAGTGAGCACAGGCATTATACCACCATCCTCCCTTCTGATAGTGGGCACAGTTTCCTGTGGGAGAAAATGCTGTCAGGAGTGTCTAGAAGGAAGTGGGTTTGCCCCATCCATGGTGTGTGTGCTCAGGGTCTCCCACAGAACCCTCATTAGGAGGCCTGCCTTTGCAGCTTAGCAAAGTCTCTGTGCTTTCAACAGTAATAGGACAAAAATGATGCCCACCACATAAGACTGCTGTGAGGACAAACAAGGGCTGTGCGTAGCTCCACTCAGTGAGCCTGGGCTCCACTCAGAGGTGAAATGGAAGTGGCCTGCTGTGGGCTGGAGAGAGGGAGAGCTATACTCTCTGACAATTTTTAAGAGTTGAAAGGGCTGGAAAAGACTTTCAGAAAGATGAGGTTTAAGATGAAATGCCCTTCTTGGCCTCCCCCGCCTGAATTCCATCCAGATAACTTTTTGTGTTATTTCATAAACGAGGGATATTCCATGAAACCCGTGGTATTATCACATTGTACTGCATTCTGCTGCCAAGGACAAACAGTTCAGTAATAAGAAGTGTGGGCAAGGTGCAAGCAGGCATGCAGGGGTATGGTGTGCCACAGAGAGAGGAGGCAAGAGCCCAGTCACCTGGCCGTAGTTGGAGTCTGCTCCTAAGAGGCGCCCCTTCCTCAAGGAAGAGCTGTGTCCAGTAGAAGTCATGGGAAGATGGGCGAGGAGGCCACAGGCAGCTTTCAGCTGAAGCTGTGGGCCTTAACCCCAGCCATCTCATATTTCCCAGAGTTTTTCTTGGGGCTTCTGCTAGGGCATATTCTAACACCACTAGGACCAAGTAGCAGTACTGCATTGGGCAGACAGGGAGAACCCTCAGCAGTGTCCCTAGCCACACCCTGGCCTCAGCTCTGTATACCCTCAAACCCCATATGACAGTTTTCTTACTCCCTATGATAGCTTTCAAGGACGTGCTGTAGCCCCATGGCCTATCATCAGGCACATGAAGGCCATCTTTCTGCATTTTCTTAAAGCTTTTGTAATTTTGGCTCAGAGGATGCCCTACTTCCTTTCCCACCCCCACATACACATTCTAGAGCAATGACTGTTTTTCTGTGGCCCTTACAAGCAGCGTTATTTCAGTGCCAAAATGGACAGCTAGATCTCTGGTATGAGGACAGGCAGGTCCTGTTCCACCTGGCCCTTGAAATTGTGAAAACTATCCACTAGTGTGTGGCAGCCTTGGGGACCTGAGATGAGTTTCTTCGGATTAATATGTAGATATCAGAGATTGCTTGAAGCACAAGCTGTTTCTTAGACAGCCCCCAGAACTCACTCCTCAAAGGGACAAGGTCCACTTTCAGACCAGAACATAGTGGGTGGCTTGGCAGGGTGGACTAGGCCTGCCTAGCAAACAGAGGAAGACTCAGTCCAGAGGTAGTGTCAGCCCTGGAGCCCTGGGCTTTGCTAATTAGCCAACTTACAGGGACTTGGGGCCTCATGAAATGTTCCTGGGTGATAGACTTCAAAGCCATGAGCTGGAGCGGAGGACATAGTTGTGGGATGTTTATTTATACTTAGGGCTAAGCCTACTTGGACATCTTGGATTTTTCTGTATTTTTCTTTGTTTCTTGATTAACCAAATCCTGTCTTTGAGGATCTAATGTGGACAAATGTCTTCACTACATGGTTTCCTCTTAGTGCTTTCTTATAGTACTGCGTTCACATGACAGGCAGCCAGTAAGAGAGTCACCATGCAGATTCCTCACAGTATGCTGCATCCTAACTGGACACTGAGGCAAATGCTCTCATGCGATTTGCTGACCTTCTGGGAGGCATTGTCCTTACTTCTGAATTAAAGATTATGCAGCATGCTGAAGGATGCATGGCTGAGGTGATGGGGCCAGCATTGGAGTGTGGAATGTATGACATGGACTCCGTGTACTGTGAACATGTGTTCTCAGACAGAATTGAGAAGCCTGAAGCATGCCTTGGCCCAGGGCAGCCCCCATCTGTGAGATCTGTGCACCTCTGCTTCTATTCTTGTGTCACTTGTCTGAGGGCAGTGGGCAGAAGAGAGGGACTTACAGAGCAGTGTTGGGCAGCTTGGTAAAGTTACCTGTCCCAGTGGCATCTTGTTCCAGGCCCTGGAGTCAGGGCCTCTAGTGTTGGTGGATCTCACATCCCTGTTCAACACCTAGGTTTGTTCTACTTTTCCTACCTGTGTAGACATCATGGTCCCTGTCCAGGGTGGTGAACTGTTTGCCGTTGTGCCAGGTGAAGGAGTCGCCTGCGTTGCCATGATAACGCCCCAGCCGCAGCTTATAGTACTCGCTTTCTGGCTCCAGTCGGAAGCTAGCATACTCTGCAAAGACCTTGCGTCCGGACCAGTCCTCCATGGTTACAAGCAATTTGTAGTTGCCTTGGTTTGTCAGCCAGTAGATGTTCTCCAGGCCCAGCCAGTATTCGCCGTCGATGTTCCCAAACCCTTGCTGGGAAGATCCAGGAGAGCGTGAGTGAGAAGTCTGTGTCCCAGGAATAGTCAAGAGCATAAGGCAGGCCTGGGCTTCAGTCCCTGCTACTTTGTATATGAGGCTCTGTGTCTGGGTGAGTAACTGAACCTTTGTAACTGTCAATTGTGTGCTATTCACACATCTGATGAGCACACCTTTTCACTGCTATCGTGTAAGCCTGTTTCTTGTCCTTGCCTGAAGATTCTGTAACTTCTCAAAAGGCAGAAGATGTGGTCACTTGAGAGTCTGGCACCCCAGAATACATGTAGCCATTGTTTAGACAAAGAGCCATTGCCTTCCCCATGCCTTCTCTGGAGATTGGTTATGTGTGTGGGTTATACGTAATCTCTAGCATAGACTACCAAGCTAAGAGTTGTGATATCTACCTGGGCCCTTCTAGGTTTGAAACTCAGCCATTTTGTTACTCATTTGATATGTGCTTTGGGGCATCAGATGAACAGTGGCCCCCAAAGTCTTTTAAGTGATTTTCAGAGCCAGGTACTATCAGCCTCCATAGGATACGTGAGCACTTGCTGTGCTGTACCATCTCCTTGAGAGAATGGAGGAGGGCAAGGAGGATCTCAAGGCTAGACTTTAGAGGAGGGACAAGCAGGAGAGACACCGGCTGCCCAGGGCAAGCCAGGATGGACTCCACACAGAGGCATTGGGGCTGAGGGGAGCCCTTGGCTGCAGTTGCTGCTTTACCATGCTGTAAGCCATGTTTAGGGTGCTCGCCTTTCTCACCTGTAAGGTGACTTTGTAGCAATGCCTTCCTCAAGGGAAAATACAGGAGCCACTGTTACAGTGTCTGACACAGGACATGTGTCCATTGACCTTAGCTGCTCATGCCATCCTTACTGTCTCCTCTTGGTTCAGAGCAGGGTAAGAGGTATGGTAGATCCCTTGCACTTGACTTACAAGGAGAAACATTAGTATCCTGGGGACTGGGAAGCCCAGAGAATGGTCCTTGTAGTTAGGGACCACTTATTGTCAGAATTCCCTACACATGGATTTTAGGGAGCTTCCCAGGCCCTGGAGCCATGGCACCTTCCCCTTCTGGACCTCAAGAGCATATCCACCTTATAGAGGTCCTGGCTGGGAGTAAGATGCTCTCTCTGTTCCGTCCTCCTGAATAGCAGACAAGGAGAGGCCTGGCCTTACCACTCAGATAGCTTTGCAGAAATGGTCCTGTCCTTATCCTGTCCAGTCACCTTGCAGGCAATGCATATAGGCCCACTGAACTCACCTTATAGGTCTCCCAGTTCCTGAAGAAGTTGACAGAGCCATCCAGGCGTCTCTGGATGACAGTCCAACCCCCAGGGTCATGTCTCTGGTCGCACCACACCTGCATGAGGCGGTTGGTATTCTCAGGCTTCACCAGGTAGATGGAGCTGGTGCTGTGACCATCCTCCAGGGCCTGCAGGCAATCTCTCCATGGACCTGTAGACACAATATGTGTATATTACAGCTGCTGCTGCTACACTACACTCTAGACAGGCATAAACTCCAACCGAGCTAAAGAACACATATTGAAAGGGCAGATCTTTATTGTGTAAGCTTAAGAAGGCATCTACTATAAAAGCCAGGCCAAGAAACAGGAGGCCTGCACTCCAAGCCCCACTTCTGCTCTAGCTCCCTCGCACATTCTTGTTTCCTCAGACAGGAACAGTTCTTCACGGCTCCTCACTCCTGGTTTTGTTGTTCATTGCTTTTCTCATTCAGAGCTGTTAGATTATAGGTCATTTGGGTGGACAGTCTTTGAGTGACATATTTTTAAAAAGATTTATTTACTTATTTTATGCATGTGAGTACACTGTCTTCAGACACACCAGAAGAAGGCATTGGATCCCATTACAGGTGGTTGTGAGCCACCATGTGGTTGCTGGGAATTGAACTCAGGACCTCTGGAAGAACAGTCAGTGTTTTTAACCTCGGAGGAATCTCTCCAACCCCTCTTTGAGTGATTTTTAAAGAAGCTATTCTCATTGGTGCACTGAGATGTATGCCTTCTGTTCATGGCCACACTCTTCAGTGCCACTGGGCTGTGCTTTGCCAATCCAGTCTGTGGCTCTCCTTCTAGGAGCCTATAGCTGCCATGTGTCTTTCAGCCTCTGATCATGGCTCTCTCTCCTTCAGTGATGTCCTGTGTTTTGAGATTACTCACAGTACGAGAAGGTACATGCTTGAGCCAATGGGTCTAGTCAAACTATCATCTTCCTCAGTGATTGGAGGAAACTTTTGGAGGTTTTCAATAGTTTAAAATAACCATTACACTTTGCTGCCTGTTTTTCAGAGCGGCTTTCAGATTGAGAGTGGTTAGATGAAATGTGCCAGGACATGTGACTTGCTTCCCACTGTGAGCGTTTGTTCTATAACTATTCAGTCCGACGGCGGTGCCTGTACACCTGTCGAACTAGCATGTGAGAGGTGGTAGCAGGAGGAACAGGAGTTCAAGGTCAGCCTCTGCCACAAAGTGAGTTCTAAGCCAGCCTTGGCAATGAAATCCTGTCTCTGGAAACAAAGATAAAAACAATAAAGAAAAAATTCATTGAGTCCCACTCCCTAAGGGCTGCCCTGGTCTGGAGAACCCAAGGCGCTGTAGGCTGTCTCTGATGGCCAGGCTTCTCCGGCATTCTCAGCTGTAATTCTGGTGATCCTCTCTCTCTCTGTGGGTGAGGAGGTAGCCCTTGGTGGTGGGTTCACCCAGCTTTTCCTGCAAAGCCCCAGTTTTGCAGCTTCCTGGAGGCTGGCACTTGGGTCAGCTAGCCTATTGTGTTGGCTAAAGCTTAGATTGGGGAACCTTCCTGAGCCTGGCAAGCAGTGTGGAGTACCTGGTAGGAACAGGAACTATCTGCTTCTTTGTCAATCTCTGAAGTTCAACTGGATGCTGACAGTCCGTGGCCTTCTTTCTTCATTCTCTAGGGGCTTCTTGTTCCCCTGCCTTTTCTCTGCACACAGGACAAGAGGTTCCCCAAGTACCCAGTGTGTGCAGAACGTATGGCACACAAACAGTTCCTTCCTTCCTCCTTCCCTCCTTTATTCCCTGATGCCATTTCCTGTTTTTGCTTGCCCCCAGTTTCTGTCCTGAGGAAGGGGAGGGTAGATCTTCAGGAGGAACATTTAAAAAGGAGAAAAAAAGTTTTTGTTGTTTTTGGCCCAAGCTTCAGGGCCTGAGACGGAGAATGAGCGTCTGTCCCTGACAGCTGGAGCAGAGCACCGGTGGCGTGGGCAGCCTCCCAGTTTTCCACCAGGTCAGCAGGACAGGGAGGCTCTTAGTGAGAGCGCGAGGAAAGAAGACAGAAGGCAGGGAGACTACAGAGTAACTCCCACCAAAGCCAGCAGCCATGTCTCTTCCTGCACAGCCACACGGCTCCTGGGGGTGGCTGGATACAGAAGCTGTTCTCGAAGGGAGTACAGTATAGGTAGGCTTTGGGGGCCACTGGAAAGGTGACAGGTTGGTCTCATAACTTCCAATCTGTGCTGCCTTCCACAGTTCAGCTTTGTCTCTAGCATTCTTGAAAATGGGCTTTAAATTTTTTTTAATTTTAATTTTTAAGGTAGGTATTTTAGAATGGTTTGAGGTCTTTAGTAGTAAAATTTTTTAAATAGTAATAATTTGAAGAAAGGCCTGGGAGACTGGTCAGGAGGCAAAGAGTTTGTTGTGCAGCATGAGGACCTGATTCAGTCCCCAGAACAATTGCAAAGCATTGTGATAGCATGCATCTGTGATCTTAGTGCTCCTATGGCAAGATGGGACATAGAGACAGGAGAGGCCCCCCAGGCTTGTGGACCAGCTAGTCTGGCATCCATAGTGATAGACAAGAGAGACCCGTCTCCGGCAGTGTGTTAGCATGTCATCTGACTACCACATGCATGCCATGACGCTCATGCACCCATTCCCCCATGTGTAAATACATACAAATATCACACACACACACATATGCACAGAACAAATATCACAATATACATACACACATATACAATAAATAATTTATTGAAATAAAAATGCAGGTATACACAGATTTTGGACATGCTTCAGGTGGTGAGTAGACTCACTCTGAGAAAGGCCTGTCTGGAGAAGCAGTAGTAACAGTTTGGCATTGGAGCCCATGCATGGCTTTTGCTGTGGCCCAGTCAGTGGTGGCCTTGCCTAGGTGTTCACACTGCTGATCTTTCCCTGCCCCTGGTAGGTAGTGTAATCGCCTCGTTTTACAGATGAGGAAATCAAAACCTAGACACCTTAGAAGACACCCCAAGGCTACATGGCCCTTGGAGGCAGGGTAGTCTAAGACCTCAAATGATCTGTTTAGGGGTGTATTCACTGTGATGCACTGTTCTTTCTCCCCAACCACAGTGGCCTTGAGAACAGTGACCTGGCTCTGGGCTTGGCACACTGACGATTCTTTGTTGGGCTGCTAAACCCCTTTACTTTTGTCTTTGTTGATAATTTGGGTTTTGTCTTGTTTTAATTCACACACACACACACACACACACACACTCTAGTCCTTTGCCTGTTTTGGTGTCCTATGATGTTGAAGTTCCCTTTGCATGTATATGGAAAATCTGGTCATTGTGTAAGGCCTTCTAGACTTTTGGGATTGTTTGAAATGCTGCAAGCATTCCTGTTTTCTGCCTTGGACGCACCCTGCAGCTTGTACAACAGTCAGGCCGTGAACTTTGTTAAATAGTTGAGGCTCTCAGAAGCCTCGCAGATGCCCACACTTGGACACATCCCTGTTACTCACTTTATAAGTGAGAGGCAAAATTATCAGCATAAAGAGCACATGGAAGTCAGTCCAAATTATAGCCTGCACTAAAATGGGGCAGTGACACCCTGCTGTGCTGAGAAACATTTATGTGACTGATCTGTGCCGCAGATAAATACTGCAGTGAGAATTCAACACTGCTGCACACAAGTAACTCAGTGACAGGTCTGTTACCATTACACTTGGATAATGCCACAACGGGCCAAGCAGAGCATTCAAGTTTTGGTAAAGAATCTGGGGCTGAAGTAGTCTGTGGTTGGAGAAAGAATACTGATACTGTGTTGGAAGCACTGGGGTAAGATCTAGGTGGCTTTTCTTACTCATGGTGTGACTCTAGGCAGGTTCCTGCCTCAGTTTTACTGCTGTGTCACAGGGAAAGAACAGTAGCCATCCTGTGGTCTCAGGTCAGGGGCTAAATAAAGTCTCTCTTCCCTTAGACTCAAGCTTGATATGTTGGAAGTGGGTCAAGCCCTTCCTTGAGACACACATGCTGTTTGTTCTTGAATTTCTAAAACTAAGTATACATTGTAATGCATGCACACACACACACACACACACACACACACACACACACACATACATGCAGGCGTGCATATGTGTGTGTGTCTATGCATTTGTGTGTTTATGTCTATTAATAAGTATTTTCCACTAGGCACATTTAAAAGTCAGAGTCAGTGGAGCTGCACTGCAGTAAAAAAATGAGAATCTTTTTTATTGAGTGCAGCTGAATGTTCAGAGTGCAGCGGGCGAAGCATCTTCTGGCACAGAGCGAGTGCCCGGTGCTGTTTGCCTTGGCTTTCCTTCTGAGAGGTAGCTCTGCCCGGAACACCAGGCCAACACTAACGGCGGCACTGAGGCTCACCTCTATAAAGACCATATTTACACCATAGTCAGAACGTTCCACATGAAGAGCAATGCGGCTCCCATGGCAAGCAGATCTGTGTGGTTCCCTAGAGAGAGGCAGCAGTGCAGGAAAGGCACAAGATTGAGCCGAGGATGGGGGAGGGATGCCGGCCACCTGGGACACGAGATATGCAGGTCTTAGGCCTTGGTACCCTGGGATCAGCCCTGGGAATTTTGAAGTTATTTGGCCTGGAGTAACTAAATTAATTTATGGTTGGCTCTGGTTTCTCAGAAACCACCTATGGTTGATTGGGGTGGTGGTCCACTTCCTGATCTCTTCTCTGGCATTCCTGATGGAGACATCACAGGTATAGAGCTACCCTGAAAAACAGGGAATACTTTATTGGCTGTCTTCCTGGTAAGGCAAGTTGAGGTTTCCAGCCAGGCTAGACTTAAGTATACCATTATCTTCTGTGTCTTCTCTGTAACCTGAGAATGACCAGCCTCAGCTGGATTGACCAGGCTGCATAGCTGGAGCAGTGGTCCTGATCAGGCAGAGAGCAGCACCTACGCCAGCTCACCCAATGGTCCAGAGCTGGCCAGCAGGTGAAAGCTCTTCTCCTAAGTCTCTGAGCCTCAGGACTGGGTAGCCTTAGGCTGAGAGTGTCCCTGAGAGTGCTTTAGTCTTCATAGCAACCTTCCTTGTATGAGAACCCAGTGTGATTTCTCATTTCTCATTGATGGCCTGTGCTCATAGAATCTCTTTGTCAACAGAAATGAGTAGATATTAAAATTTGATCTGGAATGTCCTACTTAAATGTACCCATTTAATACCAGGGCAAATGTACTTAGTAAGCGTGAGACCACCCTGGCCAGTGGCAAGCCCCTGGGTGTCCTGAACAGACAGGCCTGAAGTCAGACCCTGAAAAGGACATGAGGAAGAATTTTGTCTGATAATTCTTGAGTCTAATTTTTCAAGAAGTTTGGCAAAATTATGGTCCATGTCAATGGCTACCTTTCTGTGAAGCAGAGTACAAGCCTAACTGCAGGACTAGTTTGCAGGTTGCCAAGTGTTGGCGATGTGTATGTTGTCTCTTCCTTGAGGTGGGGATGCACATGAGCTTACTCTGTCCTCAGCATTGAGGGCCTCGGGCAGAGAGCTTGGAGGGGCTCATAAAAATGTTTGAAACCTAAAACAAAACAAAACTCACTGGTTCTCAGATGTGAAAAGAAAACTACAAAATAAAAATGTATTGGCCTATTATTATTTCTACAAAGTATATCAACCATCTGTCAGGTTCACTGGTAACTTTCACCTCCATAAAAGATGTTATTACTTTGGGAAACAATTTGTAGGTTAGATTTTTCTCACTTCCCAAGAATTCCTGAGCTCGCCTGATGTTTGCTGAGAAATCAGAGCCAACCATAAATTAATTGAGTTACTGCTGGCCAAATAATTTCAAAAGCAGAATTATTCAACCCCTTTCAAAATTGTTACAGTAAAAATTATATTGGCTCTGTGAGGCGAATGTACTTGAGCGCATCTGATATAGTTCCAGGTCTCCCAAGAGCTCTTAGGGCCCATGAAGGGTTTGCAGGGGCCCCAGCCTGCCTGTTTGACCTCAAAATAAATTGCACGGCCCTACTGAAATGTTCAGTGTTGGTTGCAGGCTGAGATGCATGTGCTTAGGAAAGGGGTGGGGCTGAGGGCAGAGCTCAGTGGCAGAGCTCTTGCTTGTTGTTCTCTGGGCCCTGGGCTCAACTACCAGCACTATGGGGTGAGAGAGAACGAGAACAATGTTGAGGCTAGCAAGGTCCTGGAAGCCTTCCTATGTAAAAAAAAACGGTGAGCAGCCCTCTGGGCTCCAGGGGTTGGAGTGTAGCCTACCTTCTCTGGGGTTGCTGTTGATAGCCTCCAAGGCTGCCTGGGTGAGGTAGGCATTAGATGAAGGGCTCATAGTTGAGTATAAACACGCCATGGAAGAATCAGTCAGACCCAGGACTCTATCCACAAATGCTGAGCAAGTGGCTGGTGGTCCTGTGGTCAGCCGGCCTATGGACACTTTCCGAGGAAGGGCAGCTTCATTGGCTCTTCTTAAGGAACTTACATTGGCTTTCCCTGTCACCTTTTATCTCTCACATGATCACAAGGTTCTCTTTATTCTCTGTTCTGCCATTTTACCCTTGGGCTGGACCGCAAGCCACTTGGTATGTAATTTGTGGCATTTTGGCCTTTTTCTCTGTCCGAAGCAGGACATTTGCCTAGCACAGAGCCTGGTCTTCATGGTTTCCTGAGAGTTGCTGACCATGGCTGAGAGCAGATTTGCAGGGCCTCAGCCTTGCAGGGCCTTGTTACCTCTTCCCAGCCCCCACAATCTTGTTCATCCTGCCTAGGCTTCCTAAAACCCTTGTCTATATTTCTGTTGGAGTATAGCACGAGCACCTGCTACTACATCTCAGAACGCCTGTCACCAGGTAGCCATTTCATCCTTTCCTCAGAGCCCTGAGTCAAAGGCATCTGGGCTCAGCGGTCTGGGACTTGGGCTTAGAGCTGACTCTGGCGCCAGGCTTCTCCTTCCATTGTCTTGTTACCACACAGTCAGGGTTGAGATCTGTGCCCCCAGTAGATGAGTAGTGTCTGTGGGAGCAGGCACTTCTCAGAGCAGTGAGTCTGGGTTAGGCAGACAGGTAAAAGTCCTTCCCTGCTCCACCTGCCACCACCTGTCTCATCTTCACAGGAATGTAGTAAACTACGTCACTTTCAGCTTGAGAACCTGAAAAACCTCCATGGCAGACAGTCATCTGTATCCAAACAAAATCTTAAAAAATGAAATCATTTCTATGGGGCTGTCTGGAGCAGATCATGTGCAGTGGAGGCCCTCTGTGTCGGCGTAGTGCCACGTGCTGCCTTTGCTGGTCTTTTAGAAATGACCCTTAAGAAAATCACATAGGTCCCTCAGTCTCAACATAAAAGGAGAAAATTTTAATTACTGTCTGTCATTTAAAATAATATTTGATTTTCTTATCAATTTATTCTATGTATACAAAATTTAAAAATTTTGTGTCTAAAGAGGGCAGGGATGACCTAAAAGGAAGCAAGGATGATGTACATGCTTGTGTTAAGCAGCTCTGTCTCATATGAGATTCAGGTATTACCAAGGCACTCTTGATCCAGAGTCACCCCGGGGAGACTGAAGTTGATGGGCAGTGTTCCATGAACAGGTCCCTGCAGCCTTCCTTAACAAGTGTCTGTCATTACCTTCATCATGTGCCTTAGCCCGCAGGCTCAGTGGACATGATGGTTTAGACACCCAGCGGTGCAGTACTTGCTAGCTCAGTTCTGCTTTCTCTTTTCAAAAAGGAATTTGGTGGCCTACTGTGACTGTACTGTACAGTCAGCCAAGTAAATTCACCACACTGATCCATTTGTGTGGCTAGTAAGCTGGCCACAGATGCCCAGTCTCCAGGATTTTCCCGATTACTTTTGGCTTGCCAAATGCCAAACTGTTGAGATTTCCAGGCCCTAAGATGCCAGATGCCCAACTTCTAACAGTCACAAAGTTGATAGTTTATCTCTTGCAAATAGCCAGGGCCTTCAGCCATTGTCATCCTTGGAGCATGGCCTAGGGGGTGGAGGGATAGCTAGAGTCACACTCAAAGGCCCTTTGTCATCAATTCAGCAGACCTCTGGGCATGGGGGTGCAAGGAAGATGGTCCTGGAACTGCCTGCCTCTGTTGGCTTTTGCTCAGGCAGATGCTAACAAGGAATGTTCTTTGAAATGTCTGCTATAATGAATTTTGAAACTATTAATTCATTTAAGAAAACATTTTAGGAAAAAGAAAGTACAATACAGGGTAAAGGACACACGGTCTAGAGGCAGGAGACCAGGTGGCTTTTCCCTTTAGTCTCCAGAGCTCCAAAGGCTAAGTCAAAATCGGCTAGCCAGTCACCCCTCACCCGCAGCGTCACATCTCAGCTCTGTCACCATGGGAGCAGTTCTTTTTCTGCAGTGATGTAAACTGAGTCAGTTCTAAGGCACGCTGTTGTGCTGGGCAGCCATGATCTGCTGTTTATAGTTCCTGTCTCGGGACAAGTGAGGTAAAACCACGGGAAACCTACCTAGGAAGTACTGTTGGGCAGCTTCTCCAAGCCACAGCCTCTAGGAGGAGAGGGTGGTTTGCACATGCACTTTGTGTTGTCCCTGAAGCAGTATGGCCCTTGAGAAGGGGTTATAACATGGACAGTTCACATGTAAGGAGAACATGACCTTAGTTCCAGCTGTCTGTGAAAAAGCTAACATATAGCCCCAGGGGTGTGTCCAAACCTGACAGGAGCTAAGGCTGGACCTACCGCAAGCTTCCCAAAGACCCATTGCCTGGCCATCAAGTAAACATCCTGGTTTTTGAGGACTGAGGAGGAGTAGCTTGTCCTGCCTGCCATGGCAGTAGCTGCTATGTCTGTGTGGCACTGTAAGGACCCTACAAACCCCCACATATACATGCACAAAACTGACAGAAGCCAGCCCGTGGTGGCCAGTGCTAAGTCACATATTCCTAGAATAGTTTTCCCACACAGTGCCCAAGGTGTTCCCTGGATTGTGGGCTGTGTATTTGTGGCCAAGTAACTTTGAATCTGAGGATCCTGGTAATTACAAGTGCAGTGATCTTTGTCTGCTCCGCACCAAGACACCCGTGTGACAAGGAGGCCACTCCAGGGAACAAGGTGCCTTAGCAGGTCTGTTTTTTGACATTGGGACTCCTCTTTATCCCTGGAGAAACTCGCTGTGCAGACGAGGCAATGCCTAGATGTGCCTGAGCCTGTTGGAGTTTTTGTTGTTGTAGGTGGGTTGTTTGTTTTCTGTTTTCGTTTTTTGAGACAAGGTTTCTCTGTGTGGCCCTGGATGTTCTGGAATTCTCTCTGTAGATCAGGCTGGCCTTAGAGAATCTGTCTGCTTCTCCCTCCCAAGGGACTAAAGGTGTGCGCCATCACCCTTTGGCTGCCTGTTGGTTTTAAAGGTATCTTTCTAGGAAAGCTGTGCTGTACTCCTGGTGGCTGGCAGTGCTGCGCTGCTTAGCCACCTCACAGCAGCCCTTGTGACCAGACTTGACATGTAATGGCGGCTGCCTGGGGTTAGTTCAGAGCTCATCTGCCCTTTCCTGTACTTCTTCAAGAATGGCCTCTAATGGCAGAGGACCATGTTCCCTGTTAGGGCCTCTAACGGCAGATGGCCATGTTCCCTGTTGGGACCTCTAACGGCAGAGGGCCATGTTCCCTGTTGGGACCTCTAACAGCAGAGGGCCATGGGTTGGCCATTGGCTCAGACAGCAATGTAAGCACCATCTAAACCAAAATATCCCTAGTCTGACCAGCCCCGAGTTAGGTGGGACCTAGGTGTGAAGCCAGGGAGGCAAGGCTAGGACCCACCTAGATCCCTCATCTAGCTGACTGTGGCTGGGAACAAGTCATGAGCTCAGTTTCAGATAAGGTACTGTGGCTGCCTTGGCCTTCTGGAGAAGGGCGTGCTGATTCTGAGCAGCCACTACAATGGGACTAAAGACATAGCTTTGAACTTCCCAGAGGGAAGCCAAAGGCTGTGAGGGCCTGAGCGCAAGGTGTTTGTAAAGGTCTCGCTGCTGAGTGGTGGCAGCAAGCCAAGGCTCTCTTTGGAGAACACAGGGATTTTGTCTTTCAGGAACAGACCTGCCTGAGCTGGAAGAGGGCTGATAAGCACTCTCTGCCTATTGGTTGGATCAAGACTCAGTTCTGGAGACCATCTTCTTTTCCTTCCAAATGAGTCCAAACCCAGGAAAGGTGTGGCCTTTCCATTGCCGCCCTCCTCCCTGCTCTGTCTGTCCTTTTGTGGACACTCAGTGGTGAGGTGGACACACAGAAAGATTAGAGTACACACAGTTGATCTCTCATGCTCGGTGAGTGAGCATGGGTACTCATGGGGGCTGCCTTAGGTATAGTAGATTACAGATGCCACAGCCTGTTCTGCGTTACAAATAGCTGTGCCAGGGCCACTTGAGAGGCTAGAAGCAGGACTATGTCCTTGGGGCTTGTTACAGATCCACTTCGATCAGGGGCCAACTAGTAACTTGGTGTCCCTACTCGCATGTTCACCTGGTAAAGCCTTTGAGATGCAAGACAGAAATTTCATCTCTGAGCCATTCGTGCTGTCCAGCAGGACTTGGTCACACTACCTCCGTGACTCCATAGTCCTTCATCTGCCTTTCTGCTGGACACTGAGCACACTAGAGTATTCTGCATAGTAGCTAGACAATGCTCATCGTACTTTTGGTATTTTGGTATGCTGGCTTCATAAATTCTCACAGTGTTCCAGAAATGTGGGTCCTTCCAGAGAAATCTTGTCGAACCTGCTATGTGAAATTTGAGGAATAGACGTGATTGGAGGCAGGGCAGATTCCAGACACCTTCACACACCTGCCACCTTCACACACTGGGTTCCTAGAAACCAGGGATCATAGTTTTCACCAATTCAGTGGACGGGGCAGACAATATTGGCAACCCCCTGGTGACATCATAGCAAATTCTGTTTCCCATGAAGCTGTAACTCTATTCTTGTCTTTGCACATGAGGAAAGTTAAGGCTCAGAGAGTTTAAAAACAAAGCAAAACAAAACGAACAACTATTAGACATTTGTTTTTGAACTCCATATGTAGAGAAGTTTAAGGATGACTTTGAACTTCTGATTCTCCTGCCTCTACAGGATTACAGACACATGGCAGCATAGCTTGTTTGATCATTACCAGTGCTTATGTGTGCTGGGCAAACACTGAGCTGCACTTTAGCTGATTTAGATAGTTTTCTCTGAGCAAATATGGAAGAAGGAGGGATGACCATGGCAGATCCAGGTGTTTTATCCCCATTTTGTTCCAGCTCAGGAATGTCCTGAGATGGCTGAGTTAGAAACCAAAGATCCCAAGTTGAAAGGAGGTCTGGGTGACTGGCACAAGCCTGGCTGTAAGCAGGTCTGAGCCTTCATGTGGTGCCCAAAGGCAGTGCCCACTCGGGTATCAGGAACACAGAACACACTCCACCCTACCTTTGACCTCTGCTGTAAACCAGGTGTGAGTGAAGATGGCACTGAACTCAGCTGAAGACAAACTGCTCACTCCAGTCTCCTTGTTTTAAGATGCAAAGATCATGATCAAAAGAGGCTCAGTTTACCATGGGCCTAGTGCCACACACACATTCTGCAGTATTTCATGTCCTGGAACTGACAGCAGGGAACAGACTGAAATAAAGCCTACCCATAGGCTTAGATGAGGAACACATGGACAGGGTGACTTGTCTCCTGCCCAAAGCTCGCCAATAGAAGAAGCAAGATTTCGACCCAGGATGGTCTACTCTGCACACCTGCTCTCCACTCACACCTAGTTCAGGGGTCCTTCTTCCAAGGTGCTGTGGCAGATGCTATGTCATGAGCCTAGCTCCTCCTGCCCCCACTGGCCTGTACATCCTTGATCTGCCCACAGGGCACCCCCATACACACAAGTTTGGCCCAGTACTGGTTTGTTTTTAAGGTGTGAAATAGGCACAAGGGATCTTTTAAGTAAGAATGTCTTTCTGCCAACAAAGAAGTTAGTAGCCCATGCACAGTCTTAGGTTAACTTTTTCAAAGGTGAATTTAGTTAGCACATGTGGAAAATAATACTGCCTGGATAAAGGAGAAGGCTAGCTCCAGGAACTGGGCCCCTGGAGAGGAATCTTCCAGTTTGCCAGAGTCTTCATACACCTGCCACCTTCCTACACTGGGCTCCTGGAGACCAGGGGCCGTAGTTTTTACCAAGTCAGTGGAGGGCACAGGCAATATTGGCAACCCCCTGGTGGCATCACACCACATTTTGTTTTTATGACATCCTCCTATGAAGCTATAACTCTGTTTCCATGTGTCTGAAGCAGAGGCCCAACTCTACCTGAGCATCTTCAGCCTATGAACAGGCTAGTCATCCTGTCCCTAAGGAGCTGCAGGCCTAGTCAAGTAACCCTCATGAAAATCCTGGTGCAGGATCTTGGTTACACTTCAAAGGGTATGCTCCTAAGGACCCCATTCTTCCATAACAGTGTCCTAAGAATTCCATGACATGTGGGCTGAGGGTGTATGGAAGCCTTATTGAAAACTAGACAGCAACTAACCAAAGGAAACTGTTCTGGTCCCCTAGTCTCTGCAAAGCATTAACTTTGAACTTAATGGCACTCTTCCACTGGCCTGCTGCTTATCATGTGACCTTTCCAGACAGCTCTGGGCTAACACAGGCGTGTGAGGCCACAGATGAGACACCTAACCACTAAGACAGGGCAAGTGTAAAGCCACAGAATATCCAGGACTGGATTCTTTCCTCTTAGAGACCAGAGCTGACACACCCTATAGCTTCTAGCTTCCAGATTCTGCTTCTACCACCTTCTTGGAGCAGTGCAGTCCCTCACTCCCATCAGCCCAACTCCACTAGCTCCAGCAGCCATCCCAGGGGATTGCTAGAGGATTAGATAACTGTCTTGGGGCTCACATGCCCACTTGTATTCCCAGGCTGAGGGGCTTAGAGGCCTATGTGAGCTGGGCTCCCCAAAAGACTTACCTGATGGCTTATCAGTGGAAGATGGGAGACTGGTAAGGGCAGGCATGGTGGGCAGGGAGGGCGGCAGCACCTTCAGATTCTGGTCACTCTGGATCTCATTGGTGGAGATCTGGTTGATGATGCGGTTGTAGGTAGGCGGTTGGTAGACCCGAGGTGGAGTGGCTGGGGGTGGCTGGGGCACAGGCCTGGCTGCAGGTACTCGTTGGCAATGCTCTTCAAGCTGGGCAATAACCTCTGATTGGTTGTGAGCCAGCATAGCCAGGTGCTGGAACTTGTGCTCCAGGTCCTTGTACTTGCTAGCCAGCTGCAGCATGTCAGCTGTCTGGTTCAGGATCCTGTTCTCCAGCTGGGAAAGCTCCAGCGCATTGTCTCGCTTTCGAATGATCTCATGTAGAAGTTGCATGTAGAGCTGCGTGACTCGAGAGTTCATGTTGCGGCTCTCCTTGCGCAGCAGCTTCACCTCGCTCACGATGCCGCCATCCACCTCCACCAGCTGCTGCAGCGTCTCAATCTGCCGCTTCTGCTTAAGCAGCTCATTGTTGAGCAGCTCCAGCTCCTGCTTGTGCACACGGTTCTCCAGGTGCACCTCGGGCTCCTTGGAGTTGACACAAATGGCACCTGTGACCCGCTGCTGGGGCACAATGAAAGTGTAGGTGCACTTGTCCGGGGACTCACCTGCCCTCTTGTACCTGTTAAGGTAAATGTACTCTCTCTGCGAACCATCCTCTGTGCCCTCAACATCAGCCTCTGGGCCTGTAGCAGCTCCGACAGCGGCCAGCAGTCCAAGCCACCAATAGGTCATATACAGCGACCTCATGTTCCTTGCAGTGTGCTGGTTGGTCTTTACGAACGAGGTCTCTGAAAACCTGAGAGTGGAGAAGCAAAGTCAGTGACAGTCCCATCTGCCAGTGGCTTGTGCAAGGTAGGACATTCCCCAAATACATGTTGGGGAGGCTATGTTCCACTCTCCTGGAATCAGAATGATTGTTGCAGATATGTCAGTAGATAGTGGGCCCTGCAGAGGTAGCTCAAGGATTTGACACTGAGCATGGTAGGGCTTGGGGAATATCCAGTTCTTTTCCCCTGCCCCAGGAGCCTTGGACCTTCACACGTATGTGTTCCGTACTCTCATATCCCTGAGCTTTCCCCATCTTCTGCCTGTCTCTTGGATCTAAGTTCTGTAAGGCAGATACAAGGTCTCTCTCAACCTCCTGTCCTTAGAATGTAGCACTGAGAAGGCTTTTAAGCTAAATGAACAAGCTGCCAGACATAGATTGGGATGTGTTCACTTAGTAGTGGTCAGTGTCAGAAGAAGGCAGTGTCTCTGTTTTAGATGAGCTACAGAGTTCCAAACAGGAATAATCTGACCTCTTCTAAACCCAAAATCTTTTAACAGCCAGTGTCTTCTGGGGTCCTGATCAGAGTGATTAAGTTGGGCATGCGTTTCTGGCTTGTTTCTTGGACAATATATTCCTTCCCCATACGTTCCGTGGACATAAAGGTGTGCAGGCAGTGTGCTTGCTGGATGCTGGGGATATGGCTGCCCTACAGGGCTTCCACATCACCAGAGTTCCCAAGAACTACATGAAGGAGCAGTCATGTGTTGTGAAAGGTTATGACAGGGCCCTGACCCAGTAGAGGGGTCAGGAGCACTTCCCTGAGAAAGTGAACTTTGTACTGACTCTTGAGGGATGAGTGGGAGCTAGATAGGCGAAGAGGGGTGTTAGGGTGTGTGCTGTCTCTCCTCCAGGCCCCTGAGGGGCACCGCTCCAGCAGTCTTCCCAGTCTGGGTTTCCTATAGGACTGCCGCTATCTCTTTCTGGCACTCACAGCCCCTCTTCAGCTATTGTTCTATTTGTCTTCCTCCCTCTTGGCAAAGCCCTCCAGAGAATTGCCCACACTCACAGTTCTCAGATAGCTTCTCCCTTCCTGACCTCTTTAGTCTCTGCTCTCTGCCCACTGTGCAGGTCTTCTTCCTCCCCATACCTCCCTCCTCGTCTCCTGTCCCCCACCCCCACCCCACCCACACCAATTTTTTCCTGTGTTAGCAAATAGTCACTCAGGCCACAGCCCTTGAAGTAATCCTCAGCTCCTCAGCTTCTTTTCTATCTCCAACCCCTGCCTGTAATGCACCACAGACATGTGGTAGCCATAGATTAGAAGGGTTCCCCAACACCCCTGCTGTCCTCAGCCACTCCCCATTGTCACCTCTCCCTGACTTAACTGTGTACCTGTATTGTAGTGGCCTCCTAACTTGCAACCCTCTCCCTGCCCCCTGACTGCCAGAGGGATCCTTTATAGAAGTCCTATGGAGTCTGAAGTTGCGCTTCAATTCAAGACCCACAGCAGCTTCTCACCTTAAAGTGAAAGGGAGGACTCTTGGGGCCCTCCCTGGCCCAGCTTCTGGTGCCTCCTAGATTTCATCTCTGGTCTCTTCCCTGCTTAGTCACTTCCTGTAGCCACTCTGGCCGGCTGGCTCTCAGGCTCTCAGGAACACGAAAGACCTTGACTTGCACCTCTCCCCTGTTTCTTTGCTGCTCACTTTCTTTCTCCTTCATGTCTTTGCTCAAAGACCATCTTCTCAGTGACATGTTCTCTCCCACCTCCAAAACTAACTTAAGATTGTGACCCCCCTTCTACCCCTCGGAGTCCTTATTACCAGGTTTGTGCTGCTCCTCCCCCTAAATATCAGTATCTCTGGGGAGTCAATTTGGTTCCTGTGCCATTTATGTCTGCTGCCTGATCCAGAATAGAGACAATTGGTCAATATATGGTGGTGGAGGTGGTGGTGGGGATGTGTGTGAAAAGACAGTCAGCAACAGCTGCAGTGCAGTGGAGAAACTGTGGAGACAGAACTAGCAAGCAGGGTGTCCGTGTAGGGCAGGAGTGATCAGCCTGTGCAGTGGAGGTCATGGGTCAGATTCACTGGTAATGTCCATAGGGTTTATAGATTGAGTGTGCCTGATCTGGGGTTTCTTCTCTGGGTTCTTACAGTGTTCTTGGTAGCAACTGCTCTGATTCTTATTTTTTATAGCATATATTTATCTGTATGTATATATGTAGGGCACAAATGTCATACAGACTTGCAGAAGTCAGAGAACAACTTGTGGGAGTCAGTTCTTTCCTTCTGTCATGTCTGTCTTGGGCATCAACCTCAGAGCATCAGGTTTGGTGGTGGCAAGAACTGTTACCCACTGGCCCATCTCACCAGACCTAGATATTCTTAACCCCATATCACAGAGCAGGAGACTGGGACTCAGTTTTCAACTTTCAAGATCACAAGGTTAGAAGGTGGCACAACAGAATTCATCCTCACATGTGCACTTCACACACACGTCTGCTGAACACTGGCTGTGGCACAGGAGCCCATGGAAGATCCTTCTGCAAATCTCTGGTTGCAGACTGCAGATCAGACCCTGTTCTCCATGGGGCTCCACTGGGCTGTTTTCTACCAAAGTCTAGAACCCATGTTTGGTTCCAACAGTCAGAGAAGGTCTGATGGGCCAGGCAGGAAGGGTATTTAACTGAGAACTGCTCTGTGGAGAGGTGGGGCTTCAGTGGAAACAGGACGGTTTGACAATGTTTGCCTAGTTTCCAAAGCTTTGGTTTCTTAGGAGCTGATGGTTACTCCCCCATTGTAGAAGAATGGGGAGAAGCTGGGCTCCAGGCTAGGGTTGGCCCTTTTGCCACACCTTCAGTGGGCAGCTCACCTGCCTACTTGGTGACAAACACCTCTGTGCTGTGGCCAAGAAACTGTCAGAATGCCATGGAAGCAACTTGGCACCAGAGAACATACTTGATTTCTAAACATTTCTGGGCATCCCCACCTGGAGGATATGCTGTACTGTTTATGGTGGGGTTCTGTCCCTTTCAACTGTGGGTCTTTGCCGTTCTTGCCTTTGGACTTAAGATCCTGAAGACCAAGTACCTCCTTTGTGGAACAGGGTGATTTGGCTCCATTGCACACTGTGTGGGGAAGTATGAGGGCAGAGCGTTACAATGGTCACATGATGGAAGCTTAGCAGAGCACCACTGAGGAGCACGGATGATGGCTGTGCAGTGGGAAGGATGCTGTTGCCCTCTTGGAGGAAAGGCCACTAATGGCCCACCTTATAGAGAACCCAGGTCCATGCCACAAAGCTGCTCAGACCATGTTTTGACCCTGGGCAGATGTCCAGTACTGGCACATGGTGGGTGGCTGGGGACATGGTCTTGGAAGAACATTTCTCGCCATCGTTAGACTAAAAACACACCAAACTCGACAAGTGCTGGTCACACATGTTCTGATCACTCTGAACCACAGTCCAGTATTTGTGTTGTACCTGACTTAAAGGTGAGGAAGTGAAAGCTTAGAAAGACATGATAGTCACCAAGTGTCTAAGTACAGAATCTGGGTTCCATCTGCATGGGCCTGAGCTTGGTGGGGTAATTTGGAGTCTGGTGCCTTACAGAAAGGAATGCAAGGAACTAAACCCCCCGTGGGGGCAGACATCCTCACTCTAGGTAAGTTAGCAGTGTTAGTGGCCAATGGAGAGAGACACTTGGCATCCAGGCAGACAGGGTGTCCTGCCTAGAGAGATGCAGCAGGTAAAGTCCAAGCTGGACCACCAAGTGACCTAACCAGGGCTGTGCTCGGGTGCATCCCTCAGCCTCTACAGCATTTGTTTTCCCTAAGGATTCTAAACCATCCTCTGCTAGTTTGGCAGTTCCGAATGGGCAGTAATGAGTCTGTTTACTTTTGCTTTCTTGATATTTATTCAGCTAATTGCATCCCAAGAGAAGTAACCCCCCAGCATTCCAGCTGTCTTAGGCTGGAGACTAGCTCAACTCTAGGCAAAGTGCTCCTCCTTGCTTTCTCCCCATGACCAACAAAGAAAAGCAAACCCAACTGTTTTTCTTGGCTTAGAAATTAAAATAAAAACACCGATCGGAATCGCTTTTCCACATTGTGTGGCAAGGACTTTCCATTGTGCCGGGCTTTCCTCTCCCTAGCAGCAAGGCTGCAGTGACCACGTGGCAGGCAGCCTTTGCACGTGGGGAGGACTCCCTGGGCTTGGGTCTCACCCAGCTCCCGTGGGCTGTCTACATGTCCCCATTTGGCCCATGTGATGTAGCCACAAACTGCGCATCTGTATCCCTCTGGCCATCACAGCACTGTAACCTGGGCATTGGGCTACTTTGTGGGATGAAGCATCATTTTGGTAATACAGAGCTGTATCCTGCCCAGTGGCAGAAGCTACTGGCCTGGGATATGCTTCTGAATTCTTATCACAAAGATTAGGAATGAGAAAAGTTCAAATAATAAAAATAACTCCATTTAATTAGTTCTGGGAACCAAGCACTTAGTCTGTAACATGTCACTGAATCTTCCAGCAGCCCATTGGGAAGGGCCATTGCTTCCGGACAGCTATGTAGCCAGGTGCTGGGGCCCACACCTGCACCCTAAGTAACAGCGGGGCAGTTCCCCCATTTGACTGCTGAAATGCTGAGTGAGCTCTCTCACTCACAGTCTTTGTGGGCCTGTGTATTTCTAGTATCCTTTTCCTTTTCCTTAAATAGGGTCCCATGTGTCTCAGGCTGGCTCTCAACTCCCTGTGAAGCTGAGGATCTACCCTGCCTCCAGCTCTCCAGTGCTGGGGCTGGAGGCATGTGCTAGTACCACATTTATGCAGAGCTGGGCATTAATGAGAACCAGTCAAGCACTCTGCCCGCTGAGCCATATATATCCCCAGCCCTATTACATCTATCTAGTTACCACAAAGGAGCATTCAAGGTTAAGGGGGTGTATGGGGGCACTGCTGAGAAGTGAAGACTGTGACTTATTGGCCAAGTCAGGGAATTATAAAGTAGCAGAACCGGGCAGCAGGTACACCAGAAACATCAAAATAGGCCTGCTGTAGAAGCACCAGTGTGACAGGAAACCCCGAGAAAAGCCTTCTGATCTTCTAGGCAGGTGGAGGCTAGGGGTGCTGTTGGGGTCTGCAGGACTGGCTCTTGTGGGCTATCCTGGTCAGTCCAGGTTGTATCCTGGAAGAGTACACTGCTCCACCCCAGCTAGCACTTCACTGCCAGCTGTGAGCACAAGCCTGATGAGGCATCCCAGCCATGCTGGAGACGCTAGAAGTGACCTTTGCCAAGGCCACAAGGCCCACGTGTGTTTGCTGGCCCTCTTCTCCAGCTTCTGTGCTTGAGCTAGTGAAGAATCAGAGCATGAATGGAGATGGCAAGTCTAAGATCAGGACAGCAGAGAGCCCAGCAGAATGTAAGCAGCAGTGAATGATTATTACTATAAAAGCTGCAGGAAGACCTGGCATGCCTGCAGAGTGGTTCCCAAGCCCGCCGCTGACATGGTGGGGAAGGAACCAGCTGCAGAGTAAGTTTCTAAGGAAGAGCCATCAGGTGGGGATGTGGCAGTAGTGCTGTGAGCACTGGCTGTCTCCTTTGTTACACATGTGTGTACCCCCACAGCTCTGTGCATAGACGCTCCAGGTACTGGTTGTCTTCTGTGATGATTATTATTACCAGCCCCAGGAAACACAGCATTGACTCCTGATCTAGGACGCAGATTATACTTGCATTGAGCAGCAAGGGAAGTCCAGGCTCCTAGGTGTTAGGTCTCCTGGAGTAAACATCAAAACCCGTGCCCTCACTCCAAGGTCACCTCTCCACCAGTATGAATAAAAGACTCCTGTTTGTTTGTTTGTCTAATGGCCAAGATGCAGTTGCTTCTTACTGTTGAGCAGACTTGACTTTCAAGTCAGTACAAGGGTCAGTTTTGTTGGATGTTAGAAAGAGCTTCTTCATCCTGTGAGTGGAGCGACCCCAGAATGGGCATCACAGACTAACAGTGGTAGGCTCACCTTGGGCAACCTGGAGAAGGAACTGTGTATCATTTGTCCTCCATGATTCACCCCAAGCCTGGAGGCCAGGGTGGGAATAACCAGTCTCCAACTGCCACCCTTCTTATCCCAGGATCCTGTGAATCATCCCTCACCAGTAGACCATGAGAGTCCCCAGGAAGGCTGCAGCCAGCTCCCCCACTTCCTCAGCTTAGCAATTGTCAGACTTTTATATAAGTCCCTCTCCACTCAGCCTTCCAATCTACCAGTCTGGCTTCATCCTGGGGTCAGTCCTGTTGTGGGCGACTTGGATAGAGGCATGGGCCAGAAAAGCTGAGAGGCTGGGATCACATCCTCTGGCTGTGCTTGAAGGAGTGATGGAGATGGGGTGGGGCAACCCTGAAGTCCCAGGCTCTCGTGCACATGCCACGGGTGAGCTGTTGGCTTCCAGGGAAGGCTGAGTGTGTGGAGGCGGACTGTGGTCACACCATGAGATCATAGGGGATGTGGTTAGGCCTGGGGAGCTGGGTGCCTGGGCCAAGGGGATGAGAATACGGATGTTACGTTTGCTTGTTGCATTTGGGAACCATTTTGAGATTTCCCCAAAGTGCGTACACCGAGCCCTCCATGCCAGGAGTCATGGAGAGCAGAGCAGCAGCAGGGAGTGTCTGGAGAAACCATTGAGAGTCCAGCTTCTGAGTTGGCTGCTGCACTTCCTGTAGGGCCCAGTGTGCTCTGGGCCCTGGACTGGGGGCCAGAGTGGGCGGTGTCTGACGCTGGCTACACACCACTACCCCAGGCAGCTTCCTGGAAAACCTGGGCATTGCCCGGAGCTTCTCTCCTGAGCCCAGCTGAGTAGCTGACACAGAAGGTCACCTCAGCCAACAGAGATGCCTCCTTCACACAGCACAGGACCAGACCTGCCAGATGGTAGAGGTGGGCTCTGAGCCAGCTTTCTTACCCACACGCTCCTAAGTGGCTCCCTGCATCTGGGTGGGTGTGAGACAGTCTCATGTAGTCTGAGTGGATTTCGGGCTGGCCGAGGCTGGTATGCCCATGGGACTCTGATCCTCCTGCTGGGATGTCAGGCCCTGTGTGCCAGTACCCAGTTTAGGGGATGTTAGTCAATTAAACCCAGGTCATTTGGTGTGCTAGACTATAATTCACTCCATATGCACTTTCAGGTCTAAATAAAACTCATATGGCATCCGGTCAGCATTCTTACACACATGCTTCACATGTTCTCTGCCTGGAGAACCTTTGCCTACAGCCCTCCCTGGTATGCATCTTTCTTCCTTTCTGAGGTGACCTCTTAAGGCCACCTTTCTGTGAAGAAATCTCCTTTCTATTCCAGCTTGCAAGAATAGTTAGCTCTGCTCAGCGCCCAGAGCTCAGACTGTACTGGCTGCCCCAGAATGTAAGCTTGGAGTCACCCCAGAATGCCCAGCAGCACCTCGTTTGTTCCACGTGTTCTCCTGGCTAGTCATAAGAGACAGAGCAGGAAAAAAAGAGATGAGGGCCCTGTGTTCTGGTGGCACACAGCAGCAGGCATTCCTAACTCAGGTGGCAGCACGCAGGAGAGCTAAGGGGCCCCATGACCCACCCAGGATGGGGACTAGAGGTGGTGGATCTAGGGGGAGGAGAAATGCCAGAGTATTGTCTCATTGTTCATGGACTCATCCACTCTGCAGATCTCTGCTGCCTAGGACGTGTTCTGGAGAATCATTCAGCCGGGCAAAGGCAAAATCCTTCCACCGCAGAGGGTGGAGTAGGATCCACCCCAGCAGGCCTTGGGCCTTCTGGAAACTGGGAATCTTTGGGAGATAAAGATAAAGTTACTTCTGGGCATTTATGTGGTGGCCTTCATCTGCCTATTTGAGGATTGAGTGACAGAAGCCAAATCTCTAGGGCTGCTGGCCTCAAGACAGGCCAGTTTCACGAGGGAGTGGACCTGCACAATGGCTCAATTGTCAGAGGCCTGGCTCCACACCCAGAGTCTTAGCATTCCTGTGATCAGAAAGTGTCTTACGGTGATGTGTACATGGAACCGGATGCTGTAGCACCCCCACCCTACCCCCACTCCCTGCTCCTGTTAGGAGCAGGTACAGCTTGGCCACAGAAACGTCCCCCAAATAAGGATTCTGATGTGTACTGTCTATCATCACAAACTCCAAGATGCCTGAGGTTAAGTAAGTTTGGTGTTTCCAGTAAGTTTACAAGAAAGATTCGCTTCTCTATATATCAGCTCTTCACAGAGGCTTCTACTACATGGTTGCACCAGACTGAGCTGGGGTAAAAGGACAGGTTAAAGCTGGGATTCTTTTTTGGGGGGCGGGTACTGATGGAGAGACCATGGAAGATGTACTGTGCTCCTGAGCCTCAGTTTCCACTTCTGTATCCTTGGGGAACCCTCTCAGTTCCCAGGGGCAACTCTGAGGACTCATGCCATCTGCTGGGTGTTTGTGGGATTGTTTACAGTCTGTCTGCCTCATCCTAGTGCGCTTAGGTTCTACACAGTATTTCTACCGTGTGCACTCTTAAGTTGAAAACATTCCAGATAAAGTAGGCCATGAGTCGGTGAGAAGCTGAATATATCTGCCGTTCTGGGAGACCTTCTGTCTGTTTTGTTCATTTCCAGACACCTGATGCTGCCTCAGGAGCTGTTAGGTGTGGCACAGGTTAGATGCTGAGCTCCAACAAGCAGCCCCAAAGGATCCCCACAGTAGCGGTGAGAGAATGCTGTGTTGTCAGGAAGATGAACCCAAGGTACTGCCCTCCACATGCAGGGTGCAGAGGCCGGTGTCAGGTTGTGAAGACAATGTGGGATGTGCACCTGTGCTTCCTTCCCATGCTGCAGATGTGGGTCCCAGAGAAGGCAGCATAGAAACCAGGGAAGCATACTGTTCTCAGAGGGATTAAGGTCAGGAAAAGCAGACTTGACAGCCAGGGTCACAGTGTGTCATCAGGACAGAAAAGGTCAGGATACAGTGTGGAGTAGTGGAGTAGATGGAAGAGGGTGTGGGCTTTGGAACCACAGTGCTAAGTTCAAAGCCCATAACTGTTAGCTTAGGCAAGTTGGCTTTCTTTATCCTGCCATCTGAAAAGGGGGCTGCTAAAAGAGGATCCCATTTTTTTGGTGGGGGGAAGGGTGGAATCAGAGTACCTGCTCACTAAGCCCAGTGGGCAACTTTGTAAACTTATCTGGGTTTCTTGCCCACAAGCCCACAGCTATGCTGGGCAGGAGTCTCGAGAGTCATGCATGCTGTCCACCTGTCTCTTTCTGCTGTGCTCCCCTTGCCCAGTGCTAATCTGTTTGCCTTAGCCAGGTTCACAAAGTTAGTCAGAACCTCTGAGAGGCCAGAAAGCCACCAAGTCCACACTACAGCGTCACCCATGCCAGACGCCTGAGCTGGAAGCATGTACTTCACAGCCAGAAGCCTGGAGAACCCAGGAGCCCTCTGTCTCTGGCCTCAGCTACACCATGCTCAGGCTTGCGGGAGTCTGATCTCTGCTTGTCCCTCTAGAACTTCAAGATAGGAGCAGCCAGTGGTCCTCTTGAGGGACCAAGGAAGCTTAATTTTTCTATTCTTGTGGCTCTGACAGGGATGCCAGTAGGCAGATCAATATTACTCAAGGGTGATACAGGATAGCATTCTGCCTGTGAGAGTGGTGTTTGAAGTTTGGATCTAGTTGTGTGTTTTCTTACAATGACTTCTAGGGTGCAGGAATGCTACAGGTGACCCCATAGCCCAGTCCTAGATGCAAAGTATCTTTAATACATTTTAATACCCTTTTATTATTTTATATTTTAAATATAGATATGTGAACAATATATATAATAAATAAAACATAAAGGGATTTTAATACTCTGTAATACAGTTCCTTATATTGTGGTGACCACAACCATAAAACTATGTAATTTCTACTTAACTGTAATTTTGCTACTGTTATGAATTGTAATGCAAACATCTGATGTGTAGGATTTCTGATGTGGTTACTACCCACAGGTTGAGAAGTATTGCTTTAGAGAATGCACCCAGGCCAGGGAAAGAATTGGGGTACTTGTTCTCCCCTCTGGGCAGTTCTGATGGTTGGACTCTCAGTAACTGATAACTAGAGTTTTAAACTCTGTACACAGGCACTGGGCTGAGAACTCAGGTCTCATGTGTGGCTCCTGGAGAGCAGTGATGTGTGACTTCAAGTGGCCCTGAAGTCACATGCCAGGCTTCCTCATCTGTGAGACAGAGGTAGAGGTGCATGCTGTGGGGTAGCTGCAGGTGCCTGCTCAGCTGTTGCTTAGCTGAGCTCTCAGCTTTCCTTTTCACAGATCAGGAAATTAAGATTTAGAAAAGCTATGATCTGCCACTTAATAGAGTTCAGCTGAGGAGCCAGCTCACAATCTCTGCCATACTAGGCCTGTACTCAGAGGAACCCATGTGGAGAGCATGAAGCTAGCTTTGGAACTTGTGTTCTCCCTGCCCCTATAACACGTTATCTTTTTCTGAGTAACAACACTGGCCTCTGGGAACTCTCCTAATCCCACAGCAGAGGCCATAGCTGACCCATGACACAGATGTCACAGGGAGAGGGGAGGGATCAGCAGAGAATTTCTGTTTGGAAATGTTATCTCACGATGCCGAGTGCTTTCAAGGGACTCTGTATGTGGCGCCTGCTGCGTCCCCTCACTAGGCTGCTAGAAAAGCATGTCTTCCAGTTTCTCAGCCACATCCTGCTGGACGGAGACCTGCATCCATCTGCTGTATCCTTAGGTGCAGAAGGAAAGTCAGGGCAGCACCTTGCCCCAGTCCTACTGACAGAAACTTGTGGGTGACGTGTTGTGTCCCGCACAGGACGCCTCTGCTCCTGGCACACTGGCAGCATGTGCTGCCTGGCCCAGAGTACTTTCAGAACAGAGGCTCCCACTGCCTCAGGTCTGCATTGCATCTGCTTCTGCCGTAGCATATCCTCTAGCCTGGGTGTGCAGGAGTCCCGAGCTTGAACACAACTTGCCCAGTCCTCCACTACCCTGCAGCTCTCAGCCTGCTGCTACCCTTTCAAATACACACCTACACACATGCACTTACCTGGCTACCACCCTCTGTCCAACAGTCACACTGGATCACCCCAGAGGCTCTTTGTCTCAAAGAGGTGAGTGGTACTCACTGATGAAATCCTCAACATCCCAGCCCAATGTGCTTGTGCCTCTACACCACCCCGCCCAAGTATTCACAGTCCTCTGCCCGGTCAGATGCTTGATTTGTTTCCAAGCAAACACAAGGTATAGCCCCTGTGGGGTCCAGCTGCACACCCGAAGCTGGAGGAGTCAGGGTTGCCCATCTCAAGCCCTTCTTTCCCTGGCTGCTGCAGTTGAGAGCTGGCCCCTTACCTCTTCTCTCCTGTTTGGCCCTGGAGCAGCACCTCACATGCTTCACGGTGCCATCAGCGGGACAGCCTGGCTGTGGCTTCCAGGAGAGGTCCCGAGTCTCAGGCTGGACTGGCCGCAGAGCAGTCCTGCCTTGCTGGCCTCAGCTGGCAGCCTATGCTCTCAGAAGCTCTTAGGGATGAAGCTGGATCTGGTGTCACTGGGGCTGCTCCCAACCTGCTCTCCCTCCCAGTGTTTTCTGCAGTTGCCTTGGTGCTGCTCCTTGCAGGTCCTGGGTCCAACAGCACCACTCAGGACTTGGGGTTCATCCCCAGGCCGACAGCAGCAGCCTCAGTTGAACTCCCAGGTCCTTTGTGGAGCCTTTACATGCCGCCAGAGGAAACTGTGAGCACAGCCTGACCCTGGTTGGCTGCAGGCACTTCTCTCCGCCCACCAGTGCAAGAGGATCCCCCAGGCCCCAGAAAAGCTCTGGGCCTCCCCTCAGCTCCAGACAGGGGCGGGCCGCCTGGTGATGTCACACTAGCTCCAGCCCCAGCTGGCCCAGCCCCTCCTGCCCGCTTTGGCGGCTTGGGCTGCCCCCTCCTTCTTTGGCATAGGAAGACTGGCCAGCCCTGCTCCCGGCTCACCAGCCTGCTCCACTCCCTGAAGCCTGATGTTACTGGGGTGCCCTGTGCAGACTCAGTGCTTCCACTGGACTCGGGTAATGGGTTTTGAGCAGCTGCAGCTGTGCAAGCCACTGCTTGGGAGTCCAGGAAGCCCTGCTCACTTATTTTCTGTGGGTTGCCCCTACTAAGCTCTCAGCACCCTTTTCCTCACACTCTCCTCCCCGAACCACTTCATCCCTGTGTGTGGCAGTGCATTAGGACAGCAAAAATACCATGGCTGGGTTGGGGACCAAACCAGAGGAAGTTGTTACCTACTTCCTGAGTCACCTGTCATGAGCTCCCCTCCCTACAGCATAAGTGAGCCACATTCCAATAACACTGCCATGTTCACTGAGGTCACCTGGGAAGGTCTGGTTACAGGGTTAAGGACTGTGTGCTGGGTGGGCAGGTGGTCTGGACTTGAATCCAAAGCCCCTGCTATGTGACTCTGCCAGCCTCAGTTCTCAGTTGTGACTTTGGGGGCTGTTCAGGGAGCACATGGTGGAGTCCCCAGGAGCTGTCAGCTGTGAATAGCTGAGTGAGTGGAGCACAAGACGGGCGGCTCCGTAGAGACAGAGAAAGATGCCATTGATGCCCAGGCCAGCATCCTTCAGATGTATCAGATCTATTGAGCTGGTCAGCGGAAGGCCACTGACATCTTTCAGGGGTGCAGAAAAGGCCCCAAGTCCCATGCACAGGCTTGATATTAGTGATAACTCTTCTTTGAAAAGTGGTAGTAGTGGGGTGGTAACATTTAGATACAAACTAGGAGAAAACTTTAGTGGCCCTCTCTTAAAGCAAGGTACCATGGGATATATTCCTGGTCGATAAAATGACAGACCCACTGTGGCTCCCTCTCCCTTGGACTGCCCCCCTTTTGTTCAGGAAACAAATTCTTTTTTCCTGCTTTTCCTCAGCCTGCCTAGCCCCTCCCCTTTTCTGTCAGTTTTCCTTTCCTAGAAGAAACTACAGACCTTACAGGACACCATTAGCCAGAGAGCTGAGCTGGGCAGGGCAGGAAGTCCTTTTCTACCAGTGGGTGAAGATGTCACCTGCTCTGCTTTCTGCCTAGGACCTGAACCGGTTCTGTGGCTGAACAACCACACCTTTGGCAGGTGAGTCACCGTATTCCAAAGTGTAGTCACACAGCATATCAAGGACTTCTCTCCCCTCACTTCTAGGATATGTTTATGAAGATGCTGCTGTTAGCCAAAGTGCTGTCCTCTGACAGCAAACACTCGGGCTGGGAGCAAACTGCTGTGTGCTGGGGGTGCATCTTACAGGAAGATGCAGCAGCTAGGGCAGCTGCCAGAGGAAGTCTCTAAGCCCAATTCCATAGGATGACTCAGACCCAGTAGGTAATTCAGGCAGTGAGGGTGGCAGTCAGGGATAGGAGGAATGGGTAAAGATGCTATAGTTGCTTCTTCCAAGATAGCCCCAACATCCCCCAGGTTGCCAGGAGATTCTGACACTCTTCCCATTGAGAGGTAGTATCCATTCTCCATCCTTACAAGTCTGTGTTGTACCAATTTGTACTGGTAATACCAGTAGCATGAAGTGAAGGGACCTGATATTCAAGGCCAGAGAATAGGTGGTTAAAGGCCGAGTGACATCTGCTCTGTCCACTGGGACACTTCTCATAGAGCCTTGAGCAAGCCAGAGCCTGAGGAATTGAGGGTTCACAGCACATGTTAGATAGTACTGCCTCCAGTGGCATGTGTGGAATGCTGCCTCCAACCTCTAGCTACAGAATTACCTTACCTGTACAGTTTCCCTGTCAGGGTCCTGGTTGTGAAGGAGAGAGAGAAACCATTCCACTGTTGCACATCTGAATTCCTGGCTCACAGCTTAATGGAATAGTTATAGACTACTGAGTTTTGATGCCATTTGTTAGACCACAGAAGTAACTGGAGAAGACAGTGGGGCAAGAGCAGTTATATGATGCTCTTGTATTTTGTTTTGTTTGAGTCTGGATACTATTACATAGGCTGGCCTCAAACTCAAAATCCTCCTCCCTAAGCCTCCTTAATGCTGGAATTACAGACTCACACCACCATGCCCAACCATGAGGTCTTCTTTCAGCATAGCCAAGAGAAGAACATTTTGGCTGAGGAGAGAAGAGGCTCTGTTAGAGAGGTGGGATTAAATCCCGAGGATCTAGTAACAGGCTTTTAGCAGTACATGGATGGTATTGTCTGTGTAAAAGGCCAAGGTTGAGGAGGTCTGCTGCTGGAGCCACAGGCCAAGCATCTGAAGCTCTGGTTGTAGCCGTTTGGTGAGAACGATGGGTTGTACTGTAGGTCATAGGACTTATTGATGGCAAAAGGAGTCTCCAGGACCCCCACATCCTCTGGTAACGGGTAGCTCATGCATGTGGGTTATCATAGTATTTCTGCTTGCGTAATTCAAAGTTTCAACAATGTTAAAAGCACCAGAGTGGCCTTGTCCCACCCATCTTTGCACAATCCTTGCCCTTTTAGTGGGCCAAGACAATTAGGTGCTCTGCTGGGGGGCTCAAGCTTCAGAGTCAATTTCTACTTTTCCTACTAAGTTCCTCTGACCCTTACTTTTCCTTGTCTGTAAAGTGTGAATAGTATAAGGATCTACCTCAAAGAGCTATTATAAAAATTAAGTAAGTGGCTGAAGAGATGACTTGGCTGTTAAGAGTACCAGCTACTCTTCTAGAGGTTCTTAGTGTGATTCTCAGTACCTGAATGATGGCCTACAACCATCTGTAACTTTAGGTCCAGAGATCCAGCACCTTCCCAGACACACAGTGGAGCACAGATACAGATAGAGGCAAAACACTCATACATACAAAATAAAAAAATATTAAATGAGCTGTGACACAACAGTTTAGCTACATACAACCTGTGAATGCTTACTGTACTAATTACTGTTGCCTTCTGAACTAGGCAGTCAGTACCTGTATAAACAGATGCTTTCTCATCTGCTGTTGGTTTTAATACAGGATCTCTTGTATCCTAAAATGACTGAATTAACCATGTAGCCAAGGATGAGCGTGAACTTTCTATTTTCCCCTTTCCACCTCCTGAGTGCTGAAATTTACAGGTGTGCATTGCTACATCTGGTTCATGTGGCCCTAGGGATCAAACCCATTGCTTCTTGCAAGTGCTCTGCCGAGCCACCCCTCCAGTCTTGTTTGTTGGGTCAGATAGGGTCTTCCTGTGTAACCCTGGCTGGCTTGGATTATAAGATCCCTTGGCCTCAGCTGAGTGCTGAGATTACAAGCGGGGACTGTCACATTTGACCACAGTTGGCCTTATCTTTTCCTCTGTGTTCTTTGAAGTTTTTTTCTTCTCTGTGGCTTCTCACAGTTTGTGATGTGATTAGAAGTGATGTTCTTTGTATTGATTCCTTGTGGTGTTCACTGAGGCTCTTGGGCGATTGGCTGCTTTTTTCTCTCACTGCATTTAGGAGAGAGGCTTTAGTTCTTAAATGCTTTCATGCAGCATTTTCTCCCCCTGCCTGTTTCAACCCCATCTGCACACTGCTGTCACTGAGAATCTGTCTGTATATTTCCTCCCCCCAATTCAGTTTGGATTTTTCCTCTGGTTCCTGCTTTGCTGACCTTTCCTTTCTTCTATGTGTCAATTTATTAATTTCAAAAGAAACATTTTTTAAGTATTATAGTTTTCATTTTATAATTTTCACTTGAAAAAAATTTTAAGGCAGATTCTGGCTAGTTAGCCCAAGTTGACTAAAAACTCTTCAATAGCCCAGGTTGGCCTCAAACTTACAGAGATCCTCCTGCCTCTGCTTTCCCAGTAATGGTATATACTAACACAACCAGCTATATTTAAAACAAGCAAACACAAACTAGAGGATAAACCCCTGGCAATAGGCAAGGGACACCTTGTTGATGGTGTTGCTCTTATATCAGTCATGGCAGAGCAGATGGCAGTCCTTTGTGAATCCTGGCTTGATGTCTGGCTTGGTGGCCAAGCCATTCCGTACCCAGGACTCACAAAAATCAAATCAAATCCAGGCAGTGCAGAGAAGGAGGAGGAAGACAGAGACCTGTGGACCACTGTGCCACCCACAGACCTCTAGTGCACAGCACAGGCAGGCCATCTATACCCACTTTACCCACTTGTTGCTGTGCCACGCAGCCAACAGAAGGTGTTGCCCAGGGCCCACCAGCCATGTGGCCATCCTGTGGCAGGAGCCAGCACAGTGTGCAAGTGTGTGGTGGTCAGATGGGTGAGGAAGAGAAGTGGAGCCGCTTGAGCATCATGGAGAGAGGTGGAACTGAGCTCAAGTAGAGTGGAGGAGCCTGTTGTGAGTGTTGAGCCCCGCCTGCCATCTGGGGCCTTGTCTGCATCCATGGCTATGCAGCGGCAGGGGTCAGTGTTGATATCTGTGGCTGGGGCACCCAGGGACCAAGTGGATGTCTAAGGGCTATGCGTAATCGGCCCCGCCCCTCATTGAATGTGGCACTGCGGAGAGCTGGCCCCATCTCTTACCTGCAGGCTATGTGCCTCATCCAGGCAGCACAGTGGAGCTGGCCCTTGTGACAAGAATGTGGGTGAGGTGGCCCCACCACTCATCTGCTGGCACAGAGATAGTGCTCCCTTACCCCCACCCCTCACCACTTCTGGCAGTTAGGAAAGCTGCCCACAGGCAGGGTCATGAGCTTGGGAGAGCTGGCCCTGCCCCTCACTAGCTGCAGCACTCAGGAAAGTGAACTCTGCACTTTGCCTGGACAGCACAGCACAGTTAACTCTGCTGGTGGGGGTACAGGTGAGCCAGCCCCGAGGCTGAAGGAGATTTGGCCCTGATAGTCATCTGCCATGAGGTGGTGTGGGGATCATGCCCTTGATCATGCCTCTCACTGCCTGTGGCAGTGGGGAGAGCTGGCCACTGGGTTCTGAGAGTGGGAGGACTGGCCCTGCCCACTTGTTGGCAGTAGCACTTGGGAGAGCAGGCTCTGCACCTTGCCTGAGCAGCACAGTAGAGCCGGCCCTGGTGGTGGTGACGGTGGGGCAGTGAGCTGGCCAAAGTGTGTGAGCAAGGGAGAGCTGGTCCTGCTACTCAGTACTCTGCCGTGCAGGGGCCTGAGTTGGGGGTGATGCCCAGCCCCTTACGGGCTACAGCACTCGGGAGAGTGGACCCCACACCTCGACTGGGCAGCACATATGGAGCTGGCTTTGGAGGTGTGAGTGAGCTGGCCCCAAGGGCATGAGCGCAGGAGAGCTGACCCTGCCTATGGTGGCATTGGGTGGCCCAGCCAGAGCCGTGCTGGAGAGCTAGCCTTGGTGGTGCAAACAAGGGAAGAGCCCATGGGCTGAGCAGCTCCGCTAACCCCCAGGCCCAGATCCTGGGCTCTGAGTTGGTGCACCCCAAAATCTATATATCATCTGCAAACAGTTGAGATGCATGAAAGGGCCAGTCCTGCTGAATCAAGTCAAAGCTGCGGGATCTCCATGACAACAGAATAACTGGGAGGAGTCCCCGTGAGGATCCGGTACTGATGGTGTCCCAGAAGCCAGAGATCTCAGACCAGACCAATGACTCATTGCAGTGGACATTTGCAAGTGAAGATGTGTGGACACACTGACACAGCACAGCTTCCACAATGAGATGGTTTCTATGCTTTGTTTGTTGTTGGTTGTGTGTGTGAGATTTTTGGAGGAGGATAAAGGGTAAAGAGTGGGTCTGAGAGGATGGGGAGATGATTGGGACTGGGGTACATGATGTGAAACTCATAAAGAATCAATAAAAAAATTTGAAGACTAGACAATAATTTTATTGGAATTTGAGAGAAAACAGCAAAACAGAACAGGCAAGCCAGAGATCACAGTAGCAACTAGAAGGGTATGGAAAAAGTAAACAGTGGGAGGCCATATGCTTTCTGAGGTAGAGATGGGGGAAACAGAATTCATCACGCTGCTGGGCGGGGCACACCCTGAGGCTCACACGAGCAGGAGTCCACTGGTCTCCAGATGGCAAAATCCAGGTAGTCTCAGCACTGGGGGTCTGTCAGTGCAGGATGATCTGGCCTGTCACACCTGGAGGGACAGCACTGAGCTCAGTGAGAGGGCACGATGCCCTGGCCTGTCACTCCTGCTTCTCACTTTCTGGCTTCCAGGTATTCCCTGGAGGTAATGAAACCACATTTTCTCCCCATCACAAAAGATCTCTAGACTTGTCTGGACGAGGCAAGCAAAGCTGTTCCTTGTATCGGAAGGTGTGGTCAGCCACTGCCCCCCCCTTTTGTAAGGGACTCTGCCTGGCAGTGCCAACCTGGCCAGCTGTGGCATTTGAGGTGACACTACACCTGTATTCAGGAGTCCCCAGAGCCGAGCAGGAGTACCTGCTGCTGCAGTCTCCGTGTGGTTACTAAGTTCTCTTCTGCAAGTACCCAGGTTCTGTCCTTCATTCCCCAAACTCTTGTATATGTTTATAATAGCGATTTTCAAGTCCAATATCTAGGTTTATTGAGTTGGGGCAGGAGGGAGGATGTCTGTCTGTCTGTCTGTCTGTCTGTCTCTCTCTCTCTCTCTCTCTCTCTCTCTCTCTTTTTCTCTCTCTCTCTCTTTTTCTCTCTCTCTGTCTGTCTCTCTTCCTTTCTTTCCCATGTTTCTCATCTTCCTGCTTCTTTGTGTGTCTGTAGTATTCACTATGAGTGGCATGTTGAAGAGTCAAAATGTGGGTTTTGTCGTAGCTGGTAGTGAGAACACCTGACTGTCTTAGGGTTCATTTTGGTTTTGTTCCTATCTTGTGGGCTTAACATAGGATGTCACCTTTGGGGTGTCAAAAAGCCTTGCTAACCAAGCAGCTTTTGGTAGGACTTGAACTCCAAACTCCACCTTCCAGTAAATTGCTGAAATCTCTTTCTTCCAGCTACGATTTTAACGTATGCTCCCTAGAGTCTTCCCACATCGAACATGTGTGATTTAGGGCAAACTAAGTGTGGAGGGGAATTTTTGCAGCAATCTTGGGGCTTTCCTGTGTGTAATGCTCTCATCTAGTACCTCTGTGTTGTTCCTGACGCCTGTGACAGTTGTTTCAAATGTACTTTTCAGCACTACAGCTGTTAGGATCCTCCTGGCCCTGCTGGTGCCCATCATAAATGCAGCCGTGTGGTGCCTCTCACTTGGGGCCTCTCTGCTCTTGGTCAGGCTAAGCTTTTAGAAGTGGTTTTCCTCACAGTACCACCTGAGCAGTAAGAAACGGGAGCTGTGTAGTCTTGTGCCTTATTAGAGCATCAGGCTATGCATGCCAGAGATAGTTCACTATCTGGTTTTGATATAGTTTAGACTTTGACTGCTTCCCAACATCTGGTGCTACTGGAACCTAGGAGGTGCAGCTTAATGGGAGGAAGTTAGGTCATTTTTCCATCCAAGTAAATACTACTTCCTTCTCTTTCTGTGTTTTCAAGCCACCATAATGTAACCAGGGCTCTTCCACAGTGGTCTCCCACCATCCCATGCATCCTTGGCGCTGACCTAAAGCAACAAGGCTAGCAACTATGCTGGGAGTCTGTAAACTTGAGTAAACCGTTCCTTCTGGTAATTTTATTGTCTCAGCTGTCATGTCATAACAGCAGTAGTCTCTGAAACCTAAGAGAGGGACATATATCAGGCCCATTTTACTAATGAGCAGACTAGGGTTTGGCTAAGTGGGGTCCTGGGCACTGAAGCAGTGGAGCTGAGGCTGACCCTGCATGGCCTGGAGGAGCACATTGTCCTTACAAGTTACATTTCTCCACCTCCAGGGCACTTTTCCTTTTTTTTTTTTTTTTTTTTTTTTTTTTTTTTTTTGAGGTTTTTGAAATCAGGACGTGTCTCTTAGCTGAAGGTGTGCACCTGTTCCCTTAGCAGAACCATTTTGTTCCTTGTTTTGTGTTTTGTTTGTTTTCAGACAGGGTTTCTCTGTGTAGCCCTGTCTGTCCTGGAGCTCACTCTGTAGATCAGGCTGACCTCGAACTCAGACTTACCTGCCTCTGCCTCCTGAGTGCTGGGGTTAAAGGTGTGTGATACTGTGCCTGGCATTATCTCTTTGTTTCCCCAAAGTGTTTGCCTGGCCTGCCTGCCTTCCTTCCTTCCTTCCCTTTCCTTTCCTTTCCTTTAGTTTTGTTTCTTTCATTCTTTCTTTTAAACCATTTGTTTCTTACTAGAGCATGACACATGTTTAACACTGAAGACTTAGCAAGTGGAAGTCCGTGTGGCAGTTTTAGGAGCTGCGGCTTCAGCGAGATTGGGGGTGAGAGGGCATAGCTCCTCCTCTTCTGGTCAGCTGGGCTTCGGCAGGCTCAGAGGAGTGTCCAAGCTTCAGGAAGCTGGTGGAATGCTGCAGCCTCCATCCACCCAGTTCTAATAAAACAGCTGACACAAGCCAGCTGCTCCCTCCCCTCCTGGAAGCCTGTGTCAGTCCTGTGACTTGCTGCCCTGAGTCCAACAGGGAGCTGCATGCTCTCTGGTTCCAGTGAACACATTCTGAAGACTTGGTGTGCAGGGAGGTTCCAGGGCAGAACTTTGTCCAGTGTCCCTGAGGGTATCCAGGCACTACAGAGAACTCTTCGGATACAGTGTCTGTTAAACACTGACCAGACACATGTATCCAGCCACCAGAATGGGCTGCACACTTGGTGTGAAGCAGCTCACATGTGACCCAATTCATTCCTGACTTCTCCATCCACTTATCTGGGGACAGTCAAAGCAGCAAGTTTTCTGGAGGAGGACAGCACCCAGATATTAAGCATGTTTGTTATATAATCAACAAATGCTGAGTAAGTGTCATCTGAGTGCCAGAGATTGGTGACTTGACAGTTTCCTGAGACTCTATTGACTGTCTTCATTTTATCTCAGAACAATATTGTTTAGGAATGCTTACCTCTGGAATCTGACCTCTGTCCCACTGTGTGAGCTGCAGCCCATCCATCCCTCCAGGGGAAACTGAGACCCAGTGGAAATAAAGACTCTCTTACGGTTTTATTTCCTCACAGTCACAGCCTCGCAGTACATTTCCAAATCAGATTAAAGCCATTCCTATTCAGTGTAAACTTGAAAACAGTATGGTCATTTCTGGAGTCTAGTCTGGAACAGGACTTCCAGGGGTCAGTGATGGGTGGGGGAGCCACTACAACCCTCCTACTAGTACTGCTAAAATCCTTGTTATGAAGAACGCTCATGCTCCTGCTAACTTTGTTAACCATCCTGGGACGTCAGAGGTAGATGGACAGGCAAGTGAGGGTTTCTAGAAAAAGCCTGATAATGTAGGCTTCCCAGGAGTGAGAGTGGTCACATGGTGGCCAGTGCTGCACATGGGTGATTGTCACAGAGCCTGCACCTCAGCTTCTAGATTACCTGCTTTTTCCAGAGAAGCCTTGGCTCCTGGGTTCCAAGGAGCCAGCTGTTGTGGGTAATTAACTAGTTGGAGAGAAAATGACAAGGCTGTCTCTCAACATCCAGTGTGTTACTGTTTCATCCCTTCTTGTCAGGCCTTCTGTACAAAGCCACAAGGACACACAGATGCACGTGCTCTCTGGCCAACCCTACTGATCTAACTGGGTGACTCAGTCATGTTCACATGCGACTCTCTTTCGGGAGGCTGCTGTGTTTGCTCTTGCTATGTTCACTCTCCCTAGCTAACAGTGTCTTCTCTTCTCATTAGCTGTTTCTTCCCAGTCAAGGTACCAGGCACCTCGTCATGCTTTTTCTAAGTGGCACTAACTTAGTCTGAAAGGCTGTCCTGTGGGAGGTCCCAGGACTGGAGCTCTGGGATACAATGCCTAGAGCCTCTATCTCTGTTCTTACATAAAGGCTGCGTTCTTTGTCACGTTCAGGTGGGCTCTTTCAGGAAAGAGTCTCCCCATTGTCTCCCATTGTACTTGCTGAGGTGGTTTAGCTTAGGTTTGGGAGGTGAAATCATACAGTCAGTAGTGACCAAGCCAGAGTTTAGATCTGGGCTTTTGGAGACTCAAAGTCCACATTCTGGACAGATGTTTACATCAAGGTAATGTGGGGCAACTTAAGGCTGCTCCTGACTCCCTGGTTTACCTTTCTCTAGAATACCTTTTTTTTTTTTAATTGTTGCTGTTGTTTAAGACAGGGTCCTGTGTAGCTCAGGTTGCTTTGGAACTTGCTGTATAGCTCAGGCTGGTCTAGAATTTATGCTTTCTACTTTAACCTTCTGAGTGCTGGGATTATAGGAGTGTGCCACCATGCTCTAGTAGAGGACTAGTTTTAATGCCCAGTTAGTGCCAAGGTTGACATATGTGGCTGACACACATAGTGGCTCAACTGATGTTAGATCCTTTGTACTTAGGACTTTAGTGAGCTTAAGATTAGTGTTCCTCAAATGGTTCAGACTTCACTGAGCTATGAACACACAGTTTGATGGCCCTACCCCCATATGCTATGACTCAGTAGATCTGGGATGTGACCCACTATTTACAGCTAGTTCCAGCAAGTTCACAGGAGCACCTGTGAGCTGGGGCTGGCCAGGCAGTGTCCTTGCCCTGCTGCTGAAGGTTGTTTCCTGTGCACAAAGACTGGTCCAGCACCAAACAGGAAGGATACAGCTTGTTTTCTTCCAGTAGTTCCTAGAAGCCGATTCTCAGGCTTTCCCTCTTCTGATGTCATTGCTTCTAAGATGAGAAAACCTAGCATGTAAGACACATGGTCTATGAACCAAGATTCACGTGACTGATTTTGTTATCTGTTCCTGATTTCCAGTGATCTTCCTGGTACATACTAGGAAAAAAAAAGGAGCTGGAAAAAATGACTGTGCACAGGAATCACTTTTGCCAATTAACTAAATAATACCTTCTGAAGCACAGCTCAGCTGAGTGCCTGTCAGCTTCAGAGGTGGAACGTTTAGCCGTGATAGTGCGCGTATATACTTCCTTTCCCAGCACCTGCACTGAGAAAGTCAGATTGATCACCTAGTTGCCTCTATAAGGGCCCAGTGTCCACCTCAAAGCATAACATACATTGATAGGCAAAGAAATAAAGGGCCTGGTGGCAGTGTTGGGCACCAGCATCATGAGGAGCCAGGCAGGATTGAACCCTGGGCCTCTCTTGCCAACTGAATGGCCCAGAGCAACTAACTTAGTGCATGGGTCTTTCTCTTTCCAAATTGGGGGTGGGAATGGCACCTGTGTGGTGTGGGGTTGGTGTGTAAGCAACATGGCTGAAGATGTAGCTAACACACCTGTGCGGTAGGTTTTTCCTTTTTTAAAAAATATACATTATTTTATTATAAATTTAAAAAAAAACAAAAAATGCAACATTCTTTAAAAAATTCTTTTTACTGGTAATACAAATCCCTATGAAGTTTTTAATTTTTTTTTGCTACCACAAGAAATTAAAGAAACCATTAAATATTTAGAAATATTCAGCATCAAAAGCTTTAAATCTAACTGTACGTTGAAGCTCCTGAAAAAGCTACCAACTCTTTTTTAAAAGTATTTTCTCTACAAAGAATCTCATCAGCTATACAAAAATCTGTGCAGTTTTTATACTGAAGCTAATGTTGAGCTGCACTTGAATTTCACATTCTTAGCAAAATTGCCTGAGCACAATATACCCCACTTTAGGACAGCCACTTATTCTTTGTCCTCATTTTCCTCCTCTTCATCTTCATCTTCTTCCTCCTCCTCTTCCTCGTCTTCTGGTTGGTTCATTCTTCTTCTTTGAGCCTGTTGGCCTACCGTAGTCGGTATCCTGCCAGGCGGACTAGTGTGCTCTATAGCACACTTGAACCCAAGCTCTACCATTGACAAGCTGCCCACCCTTCTACCTATCACCTCTTCATCTTTCCATGTCCTCCGTAAGGTGGGGCTAGGGGCAGCAGCTGACAAAGTGCCTGCCAGAGGCTTCACTGTGCTGGGCTTCAGTGACATTGACTCCATCCCCTCCATAGATCTACAGAGAAGACAGGAAGGAGTCCTTAGGGAGACGGCTACAGTGTCCTAGAGGAGGGCAGAAGAGGATACAGTGTACCCCAGAAAAGCCTTTCTCCCTGCCTTACCCTCAGCCCCATGCCTGCAGCGGGAGGAGCAGCATAGCTGGGTGTGGCCCTGGGGCAGGGAGTCCACACACTCACAGGAGCTCTGATGCTTGCTGAGGCAGCGCCCCTGCAGGTGTTACACCCTCCCCCCTTTTGCTACCTGCCAGGTTGGAAATATTCCCAGCCTGATAGACCATTTAGGGGCAGGCTTCTCAGCGCCCTTTCCTTTCTCTGGCAGGTTGGCCCTGAGCTGCCTGCTCTGGAACAGACAAGATTCCAACACCTTGAAATTCACCCTTTGAGACCCTCCCCACACCCTTTTTACACAGAACCCAGACCTTCCCTCGTTTCTATGTGTGCAGAAGCATTTGGTAAACAGAATGCTTGAGCTGTGACTTGCTGGAAGGGGTGAATCCCAGCTGACACCCAGAGGCTTCAGCCTATTTTGGGCCTGGTGTCTCTGGCTGAGGTCTGTGGTCAGAGCACTCACCGTCTCCCCCACCCCCACACTCCAGCACCCACTACAGGCTTTAAGGACCCACAAAGCTGGTTTCAGGTTTCTTTCCTAGCTGAGTGTTGGCCTAGCCAGGCCTCTTTGCCTCCATCCCTACCCAGCCCATATCTTAGGCCTAGGATCCACTTAGTGCTCTTGTCCTGTGCCCCTGTGAATACTGTGATTCAGCACACACAGAGGAGCTTCACTCAAGAAAGAAAGCATTCACGCTGCCATACAGCTTATTCAGTTCTGCCAAGCATCTGAAGCAACAGTTGCCCTCTGCCCCTCAGGGATGGTAGCTATACCCTCGCCCCTGCCCCCACCCCCACCAACATTCATAGGGTCTCTCCTTTTTTTTTTTTTAAAGGTACATGCTCTCTTTTGGTTGCTCGATTAAATGCAACTTAAATCTGTGTTCAGAACACCTCATTAATAATAAGTATCAGCTAAATATAATCCTGGATTTAAGAATATCCATTCAGGGAAATGTATGCTGATGTATCGGAGTGGGGACAGCCCAGAGGACACTGTGCCACCAGGGTTTGGATCCTCATCCTTCTCAAGATTCTTCTTGTTTTTTTGTTTTGTTTTTGTTTTTCATGACTCTAATAAAATGCCTGGCAAACTCAGACTGAGGAAGGAGGAGTTTATTTTGGCTCACAGTTTGAGAGATTTATAGTCTTTGATGGCTCTTCTTGGTTGTCAACCTGATTGTGACTTGAAACATGGAATTAACTAAAGTCCAAAGGTGGAGAGTACACCTGTGAGGGATTTTCCTTAATTCAGAGTAGGAAGATCCACTTGTATTCTGGACAGGAAGACTGCCGTTAATCTGGATTTTTTGAGCTGGGTAAAGACATGCCAGAAAGACATAGCTCTAATCTATACCATGCCCTCTGCTGGAACCCTATACATAAGTGTGTCCATTCCTTCACTGGTATAGAACCTGCTTCTTCTGGGTTTCACGGCCATGTGGACTGAGCCAGCCAGTAAGCAGAGTCCTCAATGGCTTCTGCGTCAGTTTCTGCCTCCTGCTTCCGTTATCACCCTGTTTGAGTTCCTGTCTTGACTTTTTTTATGATAAACAGAGATCTGGAAACTAAGCCAAATAAATTCTTTCTTCCCCAAGTTGCTTTGGTCATGGTGTTTCATCACAATAGACACGGGGGCTAAGACAAGTACCTCATGGCAGGAAGGCATGTGGTAGTAGGAGGGTTAGGTGGCTGATAACATTGTGTCCCAGTCAAGTAGCAGAGAGAGGTGGACTCTGGTGCTCAACTCTTCCACTTTTCTCCTTAGACCAGGACAGCAGCCAGTGCACAATGCTCTTCCCTCCTAAGTTTCCTTTCTGGAAATTCCCTCAGACACTCTGTCTTAGCCAGGGTTTCTATTCCTGCACAAAACATCATGACCAAGAAGCAAGTTGGGGAGGAAAGGGTTTATTCATCTTACACTTCCACATTGCTGTTCATCACCAAAGGAAGTCAGGACTGGAAGTCAAACAGGTCAGGAAGCAGGAGCTGATGCAGAGGCCATGGAGGGATCTCATGGAGGCATTTCCTCCTTTCTCTGTGATAGCTCCAGCTTTTGTCAAGTTGACATGCAAAACAAACCAGTACATACTCCAAGAGCTGCTAGATTCCATTCCAGTCAAGTTGACAATTAGGGCGAACCTCTCCTCAGCTCTGGGCTGCCTGCGAGTTACGGGAACAGCCATGCAGCCGTGAAGTTGATGGTAACCTGCACTAGGTGGAAGGGAAAGCTCTGTCCTTTCCTGGTGTGTGTGCTGATTCTAATCCCCACTGTGTAGAAAATGAGCCTAGGAGCGTGGTAGTCATAGGCATCATCTGGCTCTCAGAACTGACTCAGATCCTCATTGCTGTAACCTTATAATACTCCCTCCCACCCCGAACCTGTCCTGCTTGTATTAAGGTTTTTAAAAAGTCTTTGTTGATGAAGAAGCTCTTTGTTCAGAAGCTAACCAGAACTTCTGAACAGCTGAGACTATACAATTTGTCACAACAAAGCCATAATATTGTATCCTGCATAGACCCCAGCTGACCAAAAAGAATTACTCCTGCTCAGTTCAAGTCCATCAAAGCTTGAAGCATCTGCTCACGTGTCACCCTCAGGAATCGGAGGCCTACGTGTGCATGCTTAGTCCACTCTCTCTCCTTTCTATGCCCCAAGATCCCAGCTAAAGAATTGTGCCACCCACAGTAGGGGAGCCTTCCTATCTTATTTAATGTAACCAACCCTTCCAACCCCCGCACCATGCCCAGAGTCCTGTCTCCCAGGTGATCTAGATTCTGTCAAGGTGACTCCTGTAATGGACCATTACAGAGAGCTTCCAGAAAGGGTGTAGTGTGCCCATGTCCCTCCACTGTCCTTTATGGTAGGAAGAAAGAAGAGGCGGGCCGCTGGCACCTTGTGTCTCACTGAGCATGACACCATCCTGTTTCTGCTGTAGGAAAGCGGACTTGAAAGGACTTGGGCAGCTGGGAAGAGGTGGGCTCCATACTCACTATCGAATTCTCTGTAATCTTGCCAGGAGACCAAGATCCATCCCAGAAGTTACTGGAGCTCTGTTTGAGGGAGCACAGAGACTGGTGAGGGACAGAGGCTGTGGGATCCCACCCAGGTCCAGAGAAGGAATTGGAACCTGCACCATGAGTGGAAAGGCAAGGAAGGAGCCAGCACAAACACCGACTCAGCCTTAGGAGATCTGGATCGCTGCCTGTGTGGATCCCTAATGGGGCGGGGTCACCTGCAGCAAGAGCATCAGTCTGAAGGAACTAGGGAAGTCCAGAACACCAGGGCAGGAGACTGGGTGAAGGACAGAAGCTTTTTTCCTCAGCTTCTCCTGCATCCTGCCCCCCTGGCTCCTAGGGTATAAATAGGTAGACAGTGAACAAAAGGCAAAGGTTGATGAACTTTGGGTTGAATTTGGGGTCAAGCCTTACATTTTGAAATTTTGACATGAGACTCTTGTGATACCAGAAAGTGCAAAGTTACAGAATGCAGCCTACATTTCATTTAGGGACCTGCTGTCTAAAATTGAAGAGAGGAGATGGACTATACGGTACAAATGAGGCGCCGACGTGGATAGAGCCCATTACTTCCTGTCTGTACTCCCAGTGGATACAAACTGAGTTGCGATGGCCTAGATCATTCCCTCTGACTCCCAGGTTGCAAATACCTAGTTGGGCCTCCTGAAATTTTCATAGCTGTCTAGAGGCCTGCTGTTGTCCAAGGGAGCCTCTGCCAGCTAAGTGCCAAAAAAGAACTCCTATCCCGCAGCAACAACCAAATAAACTAGAGCCCCCCCCCCCATCCCCAGTCTTGCCAGTGGGGAGGTCCTAAGCAGTGCAGATGACTTGATGTAGGAAGGACAGCAGTGTGGCAAACCCTGGCTGGGAACCTGAGTGGGCATTTCTCAGCCTGCCTTCTTTCTAGCCTGCTGCTGGGGCCCTTCTCAGACCTCCCTCCTCACTAGTCCCCAAGAGACATCCTATGTGTGAGTGAGTGCTCCCCTTCACCGCCTCCTGATTTGAAATTACACTGTGTCTAGAGAAGTTTTTCCAGGTGAGGGAGCTTATGTCTGGTCAAACGTGTCACGCCCTTCTCTGCCCCTGGCAGACAAGGTACATCATGGACTGTTGGTTTCCGTGTTCTTACACGTGTTCCATCCTTTGGTCATCCTCCATGGGGGCAAGAAGTGGTGACTTTTGAAGTCGAAACCAGTAGGCTTCTAAGTTGAGGACAGCCTCTTTGGTTGGCTGCAGGAATTGATGGCTACAGGAATAGCATATAGTCAAGGCATCTGTGTGTTACCCGAGCTGAATTCCTAGGCTCCAGTACTTTCACTTCCTTTGTTCTGGGATTAGGTACACGCTCTTTTCCCTGGTTGCTAGGACATTTTTACTTCAGTCTTAGGATGTGTACACATTTTTGACTACCCTGTAATTAACAGTAGTTGATTTAAACAGAAAGCCTTAGGCCTGTTTAGCTTTGTGAGATCATGGCCTGTTTAAGAAGGGCATCTGATCCATCTGGTCCAATCACCACATAAATGGTGACCCTCTAGAGTCAACCACACACCTTATCTCCTCAAACCCATGGCCAAAATCAGCACGCTATCCTCTGTACACTCTGGTGCCTGCAGCCAGGCTAATGGATCCTGAAGCCAAGGGAGAGAGGCTGCCTGTCCTTCATCATCGAGCGCCGAGGACATAACAATGCAAATGCCACTTGTATGGCCTCAGTGACATGGAATGTGTGTGAATGAGGAAGAAGCCAGTCCTTGAGGCACAGCATAGTGGAGCGTGCAGGCAGCCAGCCACCAGCTTTCATGTTGCTCACCACCAGAGCTGTAAGGCTCCTGATTTTTGTGGTGCTGTCTCCGGTCTTGTGGGTCACCCAGGGTTCAGACAGACCCTTTCTTCCTAGTTGGCAGCTTCCAGATGATGTCCTTCAGTTGCAACCAAAAGAATTCTAGCCTGTGTGTCTTCTGTCATTGAAGAAACATTTCCTGAGACCTTTTAGTGAACTCTGCCTGGGCTGGGTGCTGAGGAGATGCTGTGATCAGGGGAGGGCTGGACTCTGTTGTGTTTGATGCCCAGTTAGGGCAGGTACTAAATAAGCAGTAGAGAGAGGTCAAGGGATTAGATAGATGTGGCCTTCAGTCCCCTCTGCTATGCTCAGGCCTTTGACCTTAAGCAAGTTGTTTCATTTCTGGACCCCAGACCTTTCTTTGAATAAGGGCCTCCTAAAGGAATCATGGGATAATGATGTCAACTCACACATGGCGGCGCCTAGAAGACAGTAGCCACAGGTGCATTAAGAACAGATTTCTTAATTATACAATGGTTGAGCATCACAGAGGAGAGGGAAGGTGGCAGGAGCTTCCAGTGGTCATCATAACCCAGTGTCTGGGTAGGAGAGTTCTGCAGGGATGCTCAGGGCCTTGACCTGAAGAGCAGAGAGTCCCCACCCAGGCAGAGGGAACACTGACATGATAAGTGTGCTTCTGTCATGAATAGAAACTCTTTGGTGTAACATACTAGTCTTTAGAGTGGTCTTTAATATTAGACCAAGTAGGAAGTGCCCTTTACTGACAAGCAAGTGCAGCTCTTAGTTAGGGTTTTACTGCTTTGAACAGACACCATGATCAAGCCAACTCATAAAAACAACATGTAATTGGGGCTGGCTTACAGGTTCAGAGGTTCAATTCATTATCATCAAAGTGGGAACTTGACAGCATCCAGGCAGGCATGGTGCAGGAGGAGCTGAGAGTTCTACATCTTCATCTGAAGGCTGCTAGGGGAAGACTGACTTCCAGGTACCTGGGGTGAGGGTCTTAAAGCCACACCCACATTGACACACCTATTCCAACAAGGCCACACCCTACTTGAACAGGTCCACACATTCGAATAGTGCCACTCCCTGGGCCGAGCATATACAGAGTATAACATTCCACTCTCTGACTCCCATAGGCTTGTTCAAACATATGAGTCTATAGGGGCCGTACCTAACATAGCATAATAAAAAATACATTTAGTCCAACTTCAAAAGTCCTCATAGTCTATAGCAATCTCAACAATGTTAAAAGTCCAAAGTTCTAAGACTCTTCTAAGATTCATTCAATTACTTAACTGTAATCCCCAAAGCAAGACAGGAAACGAATGGTCAAACTATAACCTCTGCATCTCTATGTTTGATGTCAAAGCAGTTTTCAGATCTCCATCTCCTTTTTCATTTTTTGTTGACTGCAACAATCTTCTTTATTCTGGGCTGGTTCCACTCCCTGTTAGCAGCTTTCCTCAGCAGATAGCCCACAGCTCTGCCATCTCAAACATCTTGGGGTCTCCAAGGCAACTTCAATGTTACAACTTATTTCAATGTCTGGGATCCACACATGATCTTCTGGGCTCCTCCACAGGGCTGCTGTCACTTCTCTAGCCCTGCCCTCTGTAGCACTCTAAGCTCAGGTTGATCCTCCACTCCACTGCTGCTGCTGTTCTTGGTGATCATCCCATGGTACTGGCATTTCTAATATATTACATCTACTTCAACAGGGCAACACCTTCTAATAGTGCCACTCCCTATGCCGAGAATATACAAATCATCACACCAGCCATGAATCAAAGTAGGGCTATGTACCTGGTTGCTTTGTCCTTGGGGGCAGAGTTGAAGCAAGAAGCCAGAACCAAATTCTGTATAGTTCTGTATATGATTAAGAATGCCATGAGCAGGAGCTGGAGAGATGGCTCAGTGGTTAAGAGCACTGACTGCTCTTCCCATTATAGATGTTTGTGAGCACCATGTGACTGCTGGGAATTGTGGTTCAATTGTGGTTCAAATCCCAGCAACCACATGGTACTCACAAACATCTGTAATGGGATTCAGTGCCCTCTTTCTGCTGTAATGAAGATAGTTTCAGTGTACTCACATATATAAAATAAATGAATACATCTTTTTAAAAAATGCCTTCATCCGTCAAGCCACCACTAGTAACCACAGTGCTAGTGCAAAAGACACAGATCACTCCAGGAGATGGTTTACAGGTGAGCCCACAAAGTACCCATGCTCTGATGGTAGGTGCTCCTGGAAAGAAAGCCCTTTGTGCCGACTCTTAGAGCTAGAAGGTAGCAGTTAGCCAATTAAAGAACAGAGAGTCTGGGTCTGTATCTCACACCTTCCACCTTGTGTGACCTGGAGCACAGCAGCAGGTCCACATGTGTGACTCACTTTCCGCAGAGGGCCACATGAGCACCAATGGCACTCACAGATGCAGGACAAGCCCGATGTAGAACCTAGCAGGAGCTCAGCCACTGTAGCTCCCCTCACGGACCCATTGCTGATGTTCTCAGTAAACCTTTACAGTGACTACAAGCTTTGATGCAATATCAATTCAATCTTTTTTATCCTTGGCTTGGGATGAGATCCTCTCAGTTGTGGATTCGTAGGCTCCCAAGTCCCTCTGTCCCTCCTATAATTTCCTGCTAGAGCACTCACACTACATCTCAGCACTGTATTCCCAAAAAGATGGGAGAATATTCTTCTCAGAGGGCCAAGGCCAGACCTCAGGGCCAGAAGTATGTTGTCTGGACTTGCCCTGCCTCTCAGGAAAGTTTGGCCAGGAGGTGGGTCACAGTGTCCTCTGATGACATGAGGCAGACCGGGCAGGCAAGAATCAACAAGTCACTCCTTGCGCCTGTGCCCAGGCAGCTGTTGACATAGCCTGTGGCCATAAGAAATGGCCAAGCTGCCATCCGTAGGCTGCTGTTTTCACTGCCAGGGCCAAGGCCTACTCTCCTTGTTACCCAGTCTCCTTCTCAGGCAAGAATCCTACCAGCAATTGCACAAACACCCCTGAGCCCAACCTGCTACACAAACTGCAGGGCCAGCAAGGAAGCAGAAGGTGTGATGGCAAGTGGCCTGACCCAGGGTCAGGGCACCTTTTCTGGACCACTTGTGACTGGTAGATGGGCTCATATGCATGGATCAGCAGAGCACAGGCAAAGGAGAAGGAAAGAAGGCCCTGCCTCCACAGGGACCTAGGCAGTGGAGACTCAAACACTGGCACCATGCAGGCCCTGCTCACCATTTCCATCTCCAGGCTTGGCACCAGGCTTGCCGCACTATGCCTTGACCTTTGTCTGGCCTCCTCATAGGCAGAGCAGCTTGTGAGTCAGGTCAGTAAGGACACAGTGCGTTCAAGATGGGCAGCATTCATAGCCATCCTTGTGATTTCTGGTAACCTTCTCCTGAAGTCTGTGTTATTGATCCTGTTGAAGGAACTGATGAATTATTGTTTTAAGTGCATATTAAAATAGACAGGAGTCCACATTTCCCTTGCACCTGCCATCCTCTAGTGGGATGCACCTACGTGTTGAAGGCCTGTCCTCATGCTTGCACAGGGACTCCACACACTGGTCACCATAGTTATTAGTACTGTCATCACTGTTATGGCACAGAGTCCAGAAGAGCAGAGAAAGGCTTTCTCCAGCTCTTCCTTTCTCCTCATGGAGGCCAGCCCTGTTCTTTCTCTTTTCTCCCTGCTTTGAGAGTTGGCTTTGGAGCATCTGGAAGGCAGGGAGGCAGGGCAGTTCCTGATGGGTAGGGTCAGGTGCTAAGCAGCGATCATCTGTCACCAGGCTCTAGATCCAGTGACACATTTGTGTAAGGTGACAGCTCTTGTCCTGTTCAGACCCCACAGTTTATGTCTACTTCCTAGGGACCCTTTCACTTCCCCAGGGATCCAAAGAACATTTATGTAGCTGTGTGGTGGACTGTCTAAATCCTGAGACTGAGTAATCCTTGGAGATACAATGATAGGCATCTCACTATACTATATCTTCTGGAATGATCATAATTTTCCCATTTCATCAAAAAATGGTTTTTAAAAATCTGTGCTATAGACATTGAGACAGACAAGCAGCTGAGGAGACCCAGGGGTGGTGATGTGAGGGGGAGAGGCAGGAAGTGGAGGGGGAGAGTAGGGAAACTGGTTCAACAGATAGGGGCCAGACCATGGACCACATGTGAGGAAGGCAGGCGCCCATGGAGACAGCAGAGGGGATGGATGGACAAGCAGCTCTGACAGAGGCAATGAGGAGGCAGAAGGGCAGACTGTGCTGTGGACTGGGAGCCCCACTAGGAGAGCCAGGTTCTGTGCTAGCTGTTTCTTCCTGCTGCCTTGGCACTCTGTGGAGCAGCTGGGAGATGCCCCCTGTGATGAACACACAATGGGGCTTTCCTGGCTAATACCAGCACAGAAGTGGCCAGGTTTAAAGGTGGATTGGGATTCAGGTGATGAGCCTGCTGTAATTCCTAAGTTCTGCTGGGAAAAATGAGGAAGTGACATCAAGCCTGAGACTCCAGACTGAAATCACTAACTTAGCTGGAGAAACGTTTGCAGTTTTACAAACTTCCAGCCAACAGCAGTGCAAAGCTGCCCCCTCCCTCGCTGTCTTGCCTCCTTGCTCAGCAGCCCCTTGAGGGTTTCCAGCTCTTGCTTGCCTTGTGCCATCCAGCACCTTGCCTGCTGCCAGACAGCCCTGTGTGACCATAGGCCAGGGTCCCAGAGTTTCATGGGCCAGTGAGAAAGACTGCAACAACAAACTTTGGGGACTCTCAAGAGGCTGCCAGATTTTTTGGGTTTTTATTTTTTATTTTTTGTTATTTTGGTGTGGGGTTTGGTTTTGTTGTTGTTTGTTTTTTGCTTTTGCCCACTCTCAGCATCATTTTCTGCAGAAGGAGATATTTTGATACCATAATGTAAAAAACAAACAAACAAAAAAAAAAAAAAAAAAAAAAAAAACCATGAGGATAATTGGCAGCCATTTTAAAGTTTTTTCATAATATATTTGTCTTATTTTTTTTGTTATGAGAGGACACGAGTGCCAACAGAAGCACATGACGTCAGGGCAGATTTTCAGTATCTAGTCTCTTTCCAAACCTCCCCTTGTTTTGGGGATTGAGTTTAGGTAGCTAGGCTTATATGGCAAGCTCTTTACCCCTCAGCCATCTTGGCATCCCTAAAAAAATATTTTAAAAAATAGAAAATCCAACATAAATTTTCTCTATGTTTACCTTGGAATAATTTGGAGAACTTGTCCATTCAAATTTGTCATTTGGTGCACAGTCGCAGCCCACTCCAGTGCCTGGCGTTTGTCACAGTTGCTTGTAAAGGCCAGTCTGGAGTCACTCTCAGTTTCTGCGGCCCTCAGCCTGGTGCACACAGGTTAGGGAAAGTTAGGGGTCAGGCTAATGGGCTGGGGTGTCTGAGGATAAAGAGCAGATGCCCTTTTATGGAATGAAGTGCCTCCAAGAGGGAGTAGACAGACTGTCAGCTGTCCTGACTGAGCAGCCTGGGCACATGGGTCCCAAGCTCTGAGTGTAGGGTCAAAGTGTCTAGAAGAGTTGGTGGCTGTCTCCTGTACAGTGCGAATTCATCACTGAGGGCTCATGTACTGCAGAGATGGAACCACAGGGCCTCAGAGCCAGGTTCAGGAAAACCATTGAACTGTTCAGGTGATGGGGCTAAGACACTTGGAACAGAGTCATGTTGGAAAGAGGCAGGATGGACAGAGGGCACTGCACAGTGTTCTGGAGGGTCGGGTGGGGTCCATCTACACACCCAGGCGTTTTAGGAACATGATGGCCTGCCATTTTAGTAACAGATCAGAGGGCGTGGCAGTCCCCAGTATTCTGGGAGGAAAACACTGTTTTTCACAGCCTTTAAACTCTTTGTTACTATCGTGTGTGTGTGTGTGTGTGTGTGTGTGTGTGTGTGTTCACCCTGATGAGAATTAGGCTTATGCCTGGACAGTAAATATCAGTGACTACAAACAGGTTCATCTTGAAGATGAATCCCATTTGTAAATTCACACACAGCTGTGAACCAGTGTTGTAGAAAATTTGAAGCACTTAAAATTCCACCCCCTAGAATCTGGTTCCCACATTCTGTCATGTGCTTTAATTTTCTTAGCTATTTCCCTGCTGTTTGACATCAAAACATCTCCAGTGTCTATTTTACTTTTGTTGTTGGTAAATTCTCATACACTAAATTACTTTATGTCTAAGATGCTTTCTTCTCCTCTCTCTCCCCACACATCTCTTTTTAGAATCATTTCCTCAGAATAAATTCCAAGAGGTGGGATTACTTAGTCACAAGATACTGTTTCTTTCTGGCTTTGGAATCCCTAGAACTTTCCCCAAAGCTCTCACCCTCTCATCCTGCTGGATTTGTGTTTCCCTGTTGCTCCACAGCTGCCTTAGCTCTCCCAAGTTGGGCTGGTTTTCAGTTAATGATGTAATGGCTTTTACATGGAGGGTTATATTTTTCCATTTATATCTCTCTGTTGCTCTCCGCTCAGAGTTGCTGTACCCCCCCCACCCTACCCCAACCCCGGCCACATACCATGGTGCCCTGGGCACCCCAAGAATGGGGCCCTAAGCAACAATGGATATTCTTCCTTGTTTGGGCGGAAGCTACAACAGGGCATTTTAAAAGAAAGACAGTTGGAAGATGTTTAAACTATAAATAGATTTGAAGACATCTCTTATTTGGTCAAGGTGGTTCCAGAGTGAATGCAGGAGAGAGTTTATGTCACATCAAAGTTAACACGTGATGTATGATTCAAGGCAGAGATGGAAGAGTCCCCACCAAAGCCAGTCTTTTCTTCCTAGGCACTCCCTAGTTATCAAGATGGAGCACCTCCCCTCTAGGGCTCAATGGACAAAGTCTCTTGCTTATCAGTCCTCCCAGGGAGCTGGCTCTGGTCTTGCCCTGGTCACTTTCAGGCTCTCCATTCCCAAGGCCTGGGACAGGAGCCTTCCATGCCACCTTTGTCCCCTGTGCCTCAAGTTCTTGTGACTAGAAGTTGGTGCCTTCCTGTCAAAAGGGCTTTTGGTCTTCAGGTAGCCTCTGCCCAGCAAGAGCCCACATGAATGGGCTGCACAGGAGCACCACCACGCTGAGCTTGCCAGGGTGCTCACCTACACTCTTGTCCTGGTGATCTTAGGGACCATTGCAAACTCTCTACTCTGATACCTGTTTCTCTTAATGTGATTATTATGGCAAATCCATAGTTTTATAGAGAAAAACTAAGGCAGTGATATCCTGAGCCAACAGTTCAACTCTAGTATATTCCCCATAGAATCAGAACCACGGATAATTGAACAAAAACACAAATAATTTGCTCACAGCAGCACCATTCATAGTATATGAAGCATGGAAACACCCAGCACTTAGGACAGCTAAATGCAACTAATGGGGTGTGTACATGTGTGTGTTGCCTCTATTACAAATATAATAATTGGTGACTGGAGGGACAGCTCAAAGGTTGTGAACACTTCCTGTTCTTGAAGTGGACCAGGTTTTGATTCCCAGGACCCACATAGTGAGTCACTATCATCTATAACTAGTTTCAGGGAATCCAACTTTTCTTCTGACCTCCATGAGCACTAGGCACACATCTGATACACAGACACACATGAGAGCAAAACACTCCCCCATATAAGTAATCTAAACTTTTTAAAGAATACAGTTGTGCAGAGTGCTATGCTGCTAAAAGTCATGAAGGAGTCTGTACATGGTGGAAGCAGAAATAGTAACACAAAGTGAATGCAAGATCCACCTTACTCTCCAGATGCTTCTGTGCCTGTAAGTCTGATTGTTCTGGAGAGGACCACCATGACTACACTGACTACATAAAGTGCTTTGTCTGGTCCCCTGGCAGCCTCCCAACAGACTTGCTCTTACCATTTCACAGCCCACAAAACTGACCTGAGAGCCAGGATGATGCTCATCTTCTAGAGCCCGTGATGCCCTGCGTCTAGTGCCCAGGCTTCCTCCAAGACACTCTGTTGGGAGTGTCTTCCATAAATGGGCAGTAAGTTTCCTAAATTCATTTGCCTGCTTTTAAAGGCAACAGAGACCTCCATCCTCTTGATGCCTGCTTCCAGGATGAGGTGAGCATAAGTAAACAAGCTCTCCAGCTTTCTGATTCAGCCAGGAGGGTGGCATAGAGGGACAGCAAGTCTTGCTGCTCTCCGGCACTCTAGTGTACACCAGGCTGGCCCAAGCCAAAGAAAGGGTGACCTTGAACTTTTGATCTCTTATTTTCTAGAACTGTAGGATTACAGGCTTGCCCCTCCATGCCCGGTGTCTGGGGTGCTGGGGATTGAACCCAGAGCCTCTTACATGCTAGGCAAGTACTTTACTAACTGAGCCACACCCCAGCTCAGACACCACCTTCTGTCTATGGCTGCCTTGTTCAGTGACTCTAGTCTGTAGGTGCCCTTACACTCTGATGCAGTCAAAGGCACAGTGGCTCGGGAATGAGATCTGGGACCTGGCTCTGCCACGTGGCAGTTTCTGGCTTTCAGACATGTTATATAACCTCCCAACCTCTGTTTTCCTCTATTGGAAAGTATATGTAAGGGCGGTGACTGGAGCAAAGCTCACAGCTTGGTTATGCCATCTATGGTTATTCAGTACCTAACACCTCTGTAGGCCCTGCAGGGGGCTTGCTGGCCTGATGACACAATGGGCTCCTCACTTGTTAACTGAAGAATGGGAAGGCTTTTTTTTTTAGCAGTGTTTGAGAAATAGGAAATGCTAAGGGATGCTCCTTGATGCTGCAGTAGTAGCTGCTCTTACCTTTCTCATTATCATTGATTTGTTGAAAACTTTCATAAGGTAGCCCTGACTCTCAAAATTGCCTTCCAAGGTTGGGATGCTCATCTTGTAAGTGCTGAGCACAGAGACTCAGGTTTGTTATGGTGCATTTAAACACCAGTAACCAGCTAACCACTGCCCAAGCCACCTCTTAGGAGCAAGCCTATCAGGAACCAGGTCACTAGTGATGTGATAGTTTCTAAGAGTCTGCATCTTAGCACATTTTTGTGGGAGGCTGAACAGTTCTTACTAAGTTTGGTGTTGTGCAGAGTTTGTGTTGCTCACAAGACTAGAATTTTCAGTTCTGATAAAGCAGGACGCCCCACTGGTGACCCACTAGGGGCCAACTCCCTGCTACATATGGGGCTTTCATGGAAGGGAGAAATAATTCATATAGGCATGTCATCAGTGTTCAGCCAGTGACAGACAGACATGGTGGTCTGTCTGGTGGCCCTCACTATTGTGTATGAGCTGGTATAGGACTTGGCATCGACTTGGTGAATGGAGTCCACTTGGTACAGCCAAAGTTAATATTTTATACTGAAGGAATGAAGTAGTGTAGGCCAGATACCCTGACAGTTTACTTGGATTATTCCATTTCATGCTCAGAATGTACTAGGAGCAGAACACATACACAGATGACTTGATGCCCAGGGACCTCTGGTCATCCTGGTCAATCTCAGGCCTCCCTGCTCCTTGTGCTACCCTGAAGAGTAGAGCACTTCTAGACACAGGAACCTCCCCTTCCTGGGACTATTAGGTTTGTCGGAGCCCAGTTTTGGTGCATCTAAAGGAGGTGCACCTTCAAGATTTGCATGGCAGGGAGGAACAAGCTGCTATCTAGACAGGTATGGCAAGTTGAACCTTCCCATGGACACAGCAAAATGTAGGACCACAGCAAGGGGTTATGGTGTGGGAGCAGAAGCTAAGGCATGCCGTGGTGCATGGAAGAAGCTAATGCATCCATTCTTTGCAACCCAGGCCCTCTATATCTACTGATGTCACCAACAGCGCTCGGGCTTTACTAAACTGTGCAGTGCTGGGGAGGTCCACGCCTTGCTTCATTTCATCCTTGCCTTGCAGGAGAGAAGGTCTCATCTCTGGTTCCTTGTTCCTGAGGCCAAAATATGATCAGAGTGCTGGTGAAGTGTCCTAAGGTCACTGGGAACAAACTAAGGGAGCTGGCTCTCCCCATAGACCTCTTGGCTCCAGGGCCCCACCCATTCTAGGTTGGCTTCCCACAGGCCACTTGATCCTGGAGCAGCTGCTGTTCTTCATAAGCCTGGCTGGCCTTCCACTTCCAATCTTAGCCTGTTCACTGGTCCCTACTGGTGTCTTACTGTCAACTTGCAGTGCCTGAGATGAGCAGTCTCCGGGGGCTGAGTTAGGAGGTGCATGCAGGGCAGTGCTGATCCCCAAGTGGAGGCTCTTCATGAAGGAAGCCTTTGGTTCTGAATACCTGTGCCCAGCAACCTGTCAGGGCCAGGCCCCAGAAGTTAACAGCAGCTATAATTCAGCTCTGGCTTCTGAGCTTTTGGTTACATACACACTTGGAACTGAGTCGTAGGACCTGTGCTGGCTAGAGACATTTCTAGTCCCCAGAAGGACACCAGTCTTCTGTGGCTCCACCCTCCAGGACTAAACTCACAGTCACACAGGTCAGAGACTACAGGGCCTTGTGCCTGGCATGAATGTGAAACTGAAAGCTCATGACAGCAACTGGGGGGCCCTGGAGCTGCTAGCCATGATTGGCTGAAAGCAGGATTGTAGCAGCCTGGGCCAAAGTGCGGCTCCTCTGACTGCTAGCTAGGGAGACTTTGGAAAGCTCTCCTGCCTTCCTGCGTCTATGTCCTCCATAGCATCAATAATACAAGTTATGTTTCCCTTGCAGGCCATAGGATCAGCTAAAGAGACAATTCTCTGAGGCCCAGGATCTAGTTCAAGGTCAGTCTTCCAGTATCACAGGGCTACCTGGATCAGCTCTTACACTCCATAATTAGACCTAGGGTGCAGTCTTGGCCTGTTACACACTCACTGTGTGACCTTAGACTAGCTACTTAGACCCTAGGAGCCTTACTTCTGTAAGAATTAGGACTCCATGAGATAGTGCAGGTATAGATCTCAGCTCTAAGCTTGGTGGCATCCATCACTGGCCCTAGTTTCTGCTAGCTTGTAGCCATGCTTCCTCCCTGTACTGAGCCTGGGCTCTTGGTATGGGAGTTTCCTTTGAGCCCTGACTCTCCCAGGGTCTCTGTGTGTGGACTGGTCTTTCCAACTCAGTCTCTCCTGCAGCCAGTTACTCGTCCCTCACCACGAGAATCTCCTCATGAGATGCTTCCTGTAGGAGTCGGCAACAGTGGGCACTGTTGCTTCCCAGGCTTGCTCTACACATAGGAAGTAGGCACAGAGCTCCGTTGCCCAACCAGAAACTGGTCTTCACAGAAATGGCCTACCTTGTGTGTCAGCAACATCCATCCTCTGAGCCTACCGTTATCACCCAGGTCACATGCAACCCTCAAAGCCTCTTGAGTACTTTCTTTATGACCCAGTGGTGTGGGCAGCCTGCCAGTTTCCCCAGACCTCTGACAAGGCTGTACACCTCAGATATGACCTACTAATGGCGAATTCAGAAACTGATGTTAGCTGCTTTGGTCTGCAATGAATTATACACTTCCGTGAATTTATATGGAAAAAATGAGCATTGACCACATTTTATGCTATCGGAAATCATACAGTACTTCTTTGGGTCTTTATACCTAAGTACCATAATTAGTAAGGGAAAATATTTTTCTTCTTTAAAAAAAAACCAAGCCGGGAATGGTAGCCCAGGCTTATAATCCCAGGATGAGGGATATGGAAGCAGGAATTTCCGTAGTTCAAGGTCACTATTTGTAACATGGCCTGGACTATATATGAGACCCTATCTCAAAACAAACAAACAAACAAACATGCATAAACCAAATAATCAAAGCAATTGGCAAATAACCCAACACGTATTAACATTTTGTAGATAAATGATTCTTCCTGCATTCTCCCCATACAGGAAGCAGCTGGAAGGACCAGTATGAAGCTGTTTAATTTCCCAGCCAGTATGAGGTTCAGTGGAAGCAGACCAAAGAAAGCCCAAAACTTGCTTGGAGGGCCAGGGGTCACCTCCATGGATTTGGGGTTTTCCCTTTCTCTGGACTTGATTGTTGATTTTTGGCTTTATTTTAATTTAGATGTTTAGCCAGGATGTGTCTAGGGACAGGGCTCTTTCCTGGAGCAGGCTGAGTTTTTCTAGGGGGCAGGCTATGTCCAAATTAACTCTTCCCACCCCCCCACCCTCATTTCCTCATACGGGTTTCTTTCCTTGCCCCTTTCCATGGCATGGGTGTGGCTTGACAGGCTGACCTTCCACACCCACCACGTAGCTTCCCATGGTGCCTACTTGGCTCCTATTGCCTCTGATGTTTCTGCTCCAAAGTTGTTTTGGTTTTTTGAGGGTTGTTTGTCTGTTGGTTTGTTTGTTTTTCCAGTGCTAGGGATTTAACCCCAAGCTTTGTGTATGTTAGACAAGCACGGAGCTGTTCCTCTGCCTTAATTCTTACATGTGCTTTAACTTTTGTTAGTCCTCTCCACCCCCATCTTACTGTTTCATCTTGGCTAGTTACCTATTTATTCCAGAAGCCTTGTCTTCTTGAACTGTATGTATTTCTAATACTATGTCCCAAAGCTTGGACCAAGCTGTTCAGAGAACAAAGCACTTCTGTGGCCTTGCGCTCTCTGCAGCCCATGACTTAGTGGTAATTTTCCATGTCCTTTTGTTGGGTTTTCTTTCCACAGACTGTATCCTTGGATGTGGTGAAATCTATGGGGCTTTGAGGTTTATCAGCAGACAGGCATTTGGGTTTCCCTCTGGGCACACTCCCATTCTCTCCTGCCAGTAGCAACCGCAAGTGCATGTGAGCAGAGGGAGCACAAAGAATGCCAGAGGCCCAGGTCAGCTCTTGCCCGGCAGCCCACGGCACTGCCCAGACTTCTTAGTCTTCTAGCTCTGAATTTCTGGGAGTCAGGACAAGCCCACATGATCCCCCTTTAGAAAGACAAGGCCCAGAGTTGCTCAGTGTCTGTCCTGTACATCTACCCTAAAGTATGTTGAGCTTATTATAGATGCTAGCAATAACACACCCCCACCCTCACCCTAGTCTCAGTGAATGAGAGGCCTTCTGTCTCTTATCTACAAGAATTATAGTGACAACTAAACTGAGAGAGGATCTGTGAGGGTTAGTTACACATCTCCATCCCCTCCTAAGTTCTTGTTGCTGTTGTTTTCCAAGTAGCTTTACTGAATGTCCACTCTGTTCAGATACTCTGGCAGCCCCTTAGTCTCCACGAAAGTCTGTGAGAGCTATGGGCAGCAACCAAATCCATCATAAATTAGGATGCTGGACCTTGAACACAGACGCCTGGCGCCCCCACAGCTTCCCTCCAGGGTGCATGTGTAATTCTGAGCATCAGACATAACTGCAGTCACCAGGTTCCTTTATTGGAGTCCTATACCCCCAGTGACCTGAAGCAGGCTACCCTCTGGAGTTAAAGAGGGGTTGAGGTAAGGAAGGGCACCTTAGCAAACACCATAGATGCCAAGGACACAACTAACTCATTTTCTGTTTCATCTAAGGATGTTAATGTCTCATCTGTTCTGTGCATCTTTCAAATGTCTTTCTTCATCAGGCTATTGGGATCAGGGGCCATGCCCTGTCTGGTACTCCACCCCTATGTCTAGGATATCGGAGGCCCTCTGTGAATCTTTGTAGTATCAATACCCTTGTCCAGTGACAGTGGACATCACCAACTGAGCTGTGTCCTTACAGCTTCCCCACTCTACACTGGCCTGTCACTTACCCTTAGGCTCTCAGGCTTTTCCCCCTTGGTCCGCAGCCATGCTTCCTGCCACTGTGGCCACTCTCTTCACCTCAGAGCATCCTCTGATTCTGTAGCAAGGGTGTCCTGATGATCAATGGGCAGCTAGTGGGACAACAGTGTGCTGTTAGGAGGGGGCGGTAGAGTGGGGTAAAACTGGTGCTAGGCAAATGGACAGAGAAATAGTACAGATTTGAAGTAGGTGCCCAGGAGGCCAGAGCCCAGGGTTCAAGTGTCTTGGGTCACTGTCCAAGAAAATTGATGCGAAAGGGGAACATACGTGATTAGGACTTCTAGTCTCCAGCCTAACCTAGCCGGTGCTGGCCCAAAGGCAGAACAGCCACAATACTAGTTTCTTCCAGCTCCCCCTACTGGATGGGTCGCAGTCCCTGCCCATGGGAGTGGGCTGGGTAGCAAGGTCAGGCCTGGGCCATCTAGACCTGGCTGAGCAGCTGGTCTAGTGGGATAAGGATGGGACTCGTGGAGGTGGCCCTCTGTATGTATCTCATCACTAAAAATGGCTTTTCTAACACTTCCTGGAGGGGATTTGCATGTATCTGTTCACTATGAAGAAAAATGGGGGACCCCAACCCTCTAAGCCTGACAACCACAAGTAAGTAAGTGTAGGTAGAAGAGACCTTCACAGCTTCACTGCTGAGAGAATGGAAGGTCTGCTCTAAGAAAGATCATTGTTAATCTACCTAGACCTCCAGAACTCTGCCGCTCATTTCCCAGAGAATGCAGGGAAATTGATGACGGAGGCCCAGAACATGGGGTCGGTTACAGTCTCCATTGAGTTGTGAATAAAACTGACAGCTTTGTTATTTTTGGTATACTTAAAGACTAGGCACCAAGTGGCCACAGATCTGTGCATGTATTAGGGGAAATGGAAAATACTTTGGCGACTAAAGCAGCCGTCTGTGAGCTCACTCTCTGGCTGAGATCCTGGTGGCCTGGGACGTTCAGGGAGCCTTTCTGTGCACAGTAGCGGATCTCAGAGCCAGCACTGGAAAGACAAGCTTGGGAGTGTTTTGCTTGGCACGTGGCAGCCGCCGTTCTACCCAGTGTAGGCGCAGGTTTCTGAGCCTTTCACTTTTGGAGTCATCTTCCATTTCCTTTGATGACGCTTGCATCTCTGGGTACTCTTTACAGCACTCAGAGAAAGGAGGGTGCCAGTGCTGCCCCCGTGGGGTGGCTGTGGAGTGGGGTGCTGGCAGGGGCAACTAGTCTTCCAACCCTGCAGTAGAAGGTAAGGGTCAGAAGGAAGAAGGGCCATGCATGCAAATAAGTCAGCTTTGGCTCCAGTTGGATTCAATTCTCTGATCCCTGCTCTGTGCACCTCAGTGGTGGATCTGAAGAATAGCCTTGACCTGTGAGCATGGTATCCATGCTGTGACAAAAGAAGGGGCAGTAAACCCAAGGGCTCGGGGATAGCAGGAGGGAGGGGAGGTCTGTGAGTCATCAATCTGTCTGATTCTTGGGGCATTCTTGATTGAGGGTAGAGATACTGGAGAGGAGGCAACCAGGGAGCAATAAAACTTAACCGTTCTACTAAGGAGGGAAACTCATGGGTGACTCTGAGAGGGAAAGGGAACAGTGTGCTAGGATTGGGAAAGATCACAGAGTGCAGAGCAGATTAGCCTTGGATAGCCTAGATGCAGGCAGGTAGGGGAGGAGATGAAGAAGGGCCTCTGTGAAGAGACCATCAGCAAATGGGTGTGGGGCTGTGAAAGGCAGCCTGGTTCCCTGTTGAGCTAACCCTGAAGGGACAGTTGGTGCTTTGCCTGTTCCTGGGTACCAGGCCCTTGTCACTAGCCATCCCGCCCCCCCCCCCAAGATTTGTGGCTATCAGTCACATAAGGGCAATGCTCCAAGTCTTTCCACTTGTAGAGGACATGACCTATGGTCACATAGGCTCAAGACAAATCTCCATTATAATGTGGTAACTAAAGGCCTGGTGAGTTTAACCAATAAGCTTTCCTTCCCACACATTCCTCCCAGAAAAAGATATTTAATCTCAGGCCCACCCTGAGATGTGGGGTACGATTTTACTCATCCACTTTCTGCCATGACAATAAATGCCTTAAAATCATAGACTGTCTCTTTTCATTGGGACCCACCTTGGGGAGCCATGGAGAAGACCTTTGCCTATAGAGTCACTGTCTAATCCCACAGGGAGAAGGCCTCTCTGTGCTCCCAGCCATCGCAGACACAAAGCCCAAGCTCAAGTCTCAAGCCCTTAAGCTGAGAACTCTTCCTGAGGGACCAGCTAGAGCTCCCCACTTCTCCCCCTTGGCCCTGGACTAGATTCAGCCTGCAGGCCCCCACTTTGTTCTCAACTCTTTCTCAGCTTCCAGTAGGGCCTGGATGATCAAGAGCCTGAGAACCAGATGGCTCTGGCCTCCTTGCAGGCCTGGGGACACCCTCCCTCCGCCCTCCCCTCCTCTGAGCCAGCTCTGGCTGCCCTTTGCCTCAGAGTGTGCTTCCCCACCCATGGAGTGGTGTCCCTACAGCTCAGTGCCTGTCCAGTGACAGTATGGGGTAAGCTCAGTAAACTCCTGCATCCTGCCTTCCCAAATGGCTGAGCCCTGTGGTGGAGGGGACACTAGACTCATCACCCTACAAATGGGTGTGGTTTTCCAGCCTAACCCTGACAACCAAGTCCTCAGTCAAGAGCGGATGATGCTCAAAGAAGCCACTTGTTCCTTTATTCATAGAGAGGAGGGAAGGAGGCAGGGAAGAAATTGTTTGTTCCTGCAGGTAAATTTTAGGAAGCATTTTAGATTTTGTAAAGTGTATGCATTAATGAGGACACACCCTCCTCATTCCTCTTTCAAAACTGCTCTGTTCTAACCCTAGAGGAACTCGAGAACCATGATGTTTGGACCTGAGCAGCAGTCACCGCCTGCTGGTGAGACTGGGCCTCCCGTCTCCCAGAAGTATTTATTTCATCACTTACGTACGCCTGGCTTGGTGCCCTTGAGCGTCTGAAGATTCTTGATGTCTTTGAGAATTCAGACAGTGCATTTGATACTTACCTCCCTCTCCCAGCTCTTCCCATATTTACCCACCTCCCACCCACCCAACTCTCTTATTTTTTTAACCCATCAAGTCTAGTTTGTGCTGCCTAAATGTATTGCATATAGAGCCGTCCAAGGGCTACACCATCATAAAGAAAACTGGCTCCCCAACCTTCAGCAGCCATTGGTTGCTAATAAGCTTTCAGCTAGGACTGGGATTTTGTGTCTGTCTCTGACTCCACGCTGGGACTCTGTCTGACTTGAGCTTGGGCAGGTCCCTCATGTGCTGTTACAACCACTGTGAATTTGTGTGTACAACAGCTCTGTGGTGTCCAGAAAACTTGTTTCCTTGTAGTTATCTACCACCAGTGACTCTTACAACGTTTCTGCCCTCTTTTCCGAGATGATCCCTGAGCTTTGGAAGGAGGGATATAATTCAGGTGTGCCATTTAGGGCTCAGGTGCTTTATTCTCTTCATGGTGACAAATTGTGGGTCTCTGTTAGCTTTTATTTGAATTATGAAAGTTTTGTGTTCTCACCTAGGAAGTCAGACACAGGGAGACAGGAAAGACAGAGAGGGAACACGCACCTGTCACTTAGCATGTACACAGCAGCCATGCCACATGGAGTTCAGAGGGTAGCTGCCAGCCATTGTTATTTCTCTTCTACCGTGTGGGCCAGGGATGGAACTCAGGTCCTAATGCTCGGCAACCAGCATCTTACCTGCTGAGCCATCTCACCACCTTTACTTCAGCATCTTACCTGCTGAGCCATCTCACCACCTTTACTTCAGCATCTTACCTGCTGAGCCATCTCACCACCTTTACTTCAGTAGAATGGATTACTCAAAGGAGGAGCAACACGCCTGGCAAATTTCACATTTAATTTTAATAACTACGTATAACTTTTCTTCCCACTGTTTGTGTGCATGGATCTACTTGTTTCATTTTGAGCTTACTTCCAGGTGTTTGATATTTTTTGCTGATCTGTTACATTCTCCATTGCTTTCTTCAGATAATGGCTGTCGGCATGTGAGGTACTGGTGTCTTAGTTTGAAGTTAACTCTATTACATCTGACGTGTGCACACTTGCCTCCTCAGACTCCAGCAACACTGTTTACTTTTCTTTTCCATCTCTTCCTTCTTCCTTACCTTTCTTTCTCCTTTTTTTTTTTTTTTTTTTTAAAGACAAGATCTTACTGTGTATCCTTGGCTGTTGGTAGCTGTCCTGGAACAGGCTGGCCTTAAACTCACAGAGATCCTCCTGCCTCTGCCTCTGCCTCTGCCTCTGCCTCTTGAGCAATGGGATCAAAGGTGTGCACCGCTGCCACCGGCTCTGTTTAGTTTTCTAATACTCATCTCTCATCAACCTGAAGTCCCCTTTACAGTGCATTACAGGAATGGAATTAAAGGTTCAAAATCATTTCAGCTTCTCTCAAAAACACATGATGCAATAAGATTGCCCTCTTGAAATAAGCTGTCTGGCTTAGTATTTTAGTATTTTGAGTATTTTATTAACTTATTTGAAAATATTTTATATTAATTCTTTTGCATGTGTGTTGATACGTGTCCATGTCAGTGTATGGGGATGGGTGTGTGGGCATGCATGGTATCTGACAGTTATTATCAGGTGTCTTCCTCGGTTGCTCTCTACCTTGTTTTTGAGGCAGGGTCCCTCCCTGAGTGTGGAGCGGCATTTTAGCTCAGCTAGGCTGGATGGCCAGTAAGCAGCAAGGATGCACCTGTGTCTGCCTCTCCAGTGCTGGTGTTATAGAAGCGCATCGCCACACCCAGCTTTCACCTGCTTCTTGTGCTTTCATGGCAATCATTTTGTTGACTGAACAATCTCCCAGCCCCTCTTTTCCTTTCTTTTTAAAAAATAATTTCTATTTTTGAAATTAATATAATTATATCATTCCCCCTTTCCTTTCTTCCTTTCTTCTTTCTAGCCATCCCACGTACTCACCCTGTGCTCCCTAAAATTTATGGTCTCTTTTTCTTTAATCATTATAACACATAAACACACACACAGTCTCTAAAACATACACATACAAGTGGTATTATGTGGACAGAAAAGTGTTGAAATTGTATGTATGTGTGTGTATACATATGTGTGTAGACACATAAATATAACCCCTGCTCAGTCCGTATAGTGTTATTTGTATATGAGTGTTTTGGCGGATGATCACTTAGAACTGGATAACCAGTTGGTGTGCTCCCTTTGGAAGACTTGTTTCAATATCCTCTTCAACCCAAAGAAACCCATTCAATGAAAACACAACTCAGTAATTAGGAACACAAGCTGCATCTATTTTGGGCAGATTTACCACCACACTGTCTATTCCCCTCCTAGGAGATCCCTTACCACTTGCCGTTCGCTGTCCTGTTCCCGTTCCTCCTCTCCTTCTCCTCCCTCACTCCTCTCTTCCGTTTTCTCTTTTTCCCACCTTCTCTCCCCGTCCAGTCATGTATTGGCTTAACATAAATCTACAGACTGTTTCTCATACTCTCAGCGTCCCTTGTTTTCCTATAGTTCTTTGTCTAGGGGCTGAGACCTCATGGGCTTTTCCACCTCCATGTTAGTGTTTATTGGTACAATCCTTGTTCAGACAGCCATGTTGATAAGACCTCCTGGTACGTACAGTCTCACAGACAGCACAGTCCTTTACAGTCTTCCTGCCCCTCCTCCACAGTGATCCCTGAGCCTCAGGTGTACAAGATGTATGTGTTGGCACTACATTCTACAACTCTGGTTTGCTTGGTGGTGGCTCCATAATGGTGTCAATCTGTTGCAAAGAGAAGTTTCCTTGATGCAGGATGAGAACTGCACTTGTCTGTGGATATGAGTTAATATTTAGAATGCAGTTAGGCATTGTGTTGGTTTAGTAAAGTGCTGGCTGTGGTTGTGGATTCTCCTCTAAGAACCATGACTTAGCCCCGGGGAAGTTTCTAGTACCAGGTGTGATTTTCCTTCTGTTGGGCTGGTCTTGAGAGCAGCTAGTGAGCTGGTTAAGGCCAAGGTGTGAGTGTACTGCGGCACCCTTAGGCGGGTCCCGCCATGATGCTCATGGCGGTTCATCAGTGTCACAGCTGAGCAGGACTGTTGGTTGCTTCACTTCTTTGGAAGCGTGCCTGTGCCTTCTGGTATCAGGAAAGCTAGTCCTCAAGGAGGAGGCTTTTGAGTCAGATCCAGTTTGAGTCCTCTGGGTCCTGTGTCCAAAGTGTATAGTGCTTTCAACAATAGGGACTCTCCTTTTACCTCTAAGGGCAACCAAATGTAACAGCAGTAGTCTCTAATATTTAGGAAGTCTCTTGGACATCCCAGACCAACAACTCAACAGAGGGCTTCTCATAGCTGGTGCTGGGGTTTCTGTTAGATGTTCTGTGGCTCTGTGGGGAGTGTTATCATCTGGTCTCTTTTCATTCTTCGGGTGGTCTCAATGGCCCTTGCTATGCCAAATCTGCCAGGTTTTACTACAGCATATTTACCAGCCCTAAAAAAAGATCTGCAAATAGTTCTGGCTTTCTTTGTGCTCTGAAACTGTTCAAATAGTGTTCGATTTTCTCATGAGGCTTTATGGATGAGTTTTATGAATCAAGTTGATGTCATGCTTCTCAATTTTAGCAACTTTCTCAGTGTTTCCCTTTCATAGTGACTGAAAAGGCTTTTGGTATTAGAAAGTTTACTGTATCTTCCTGAGACGACTTGGAGAAGACATCTTTTTCTGTCAATCATTCATTTCATCTATCTTGGTCTTTTTTCTTAAGTTTTGAGAGTTTCATGCATATATACAATGAAATATGATCACATGGACCCCCATCTCTGGCCTTCAGCTCCTGCTTTTTTCCCTCCACAGCCCCTTCCATGCAAGTTTTTAAAATCACCTATCAAGGCCATGTGGTGAGAGGGGTGGGCCATCCATGGAGCATGGGAACTACAGAGACTGTATCCTCAAAAGAGAACTCTTCTCCCTCTCCAGCAACCACCCAGGGCCAGAGCTCCTCAGTGTGGTGAGGAGCCTACAGGTCATCTTCCTTCTAGGCCAGGATTTTGGCCGCCTTGGTCTTGTGTTGTGGATACCTTCAGCTGCTGTGAGTTCATGTGCTATGGCTGTGCATGTCAGAAGACGGCAGATGTCCACCTGTCCTCCAGGGTCAGCGTGTGCTGTGGACCTCAGCATGGTCTCCGGTGGTAGTATGGGTCATGGACACCAACACAGTCCTCAGCAGTAGCACAGCCCAGAGGCATTAATGTGGCTTCAGGTGGCAGTATACACCAAGGATATCTATACGGCCTTCAGTGGTAATACAGGTCACGGACATCAGCATGGCCTCAGAGGGCAGTGCAGGCCTCTCGCATCAAGACTCAGTGCAAGTTTTTAGTGTCTTACTCTCAGACATCAGTGTTCTCATCTCTCCAGTGATGCCTGTCCTCTTCAAAAACAGAAGCTTTTTGGGCCAAGGTTGAGAGTGGCTCAAGTCTGTGGGTAGAAACGTAGATATTTAGAAGGCATTTTAAAAAGAGAACTGAAACTATTTTCACTTATCTGCATACTTGGAATCATATGCCCTCTCATCCCTACTTATATGCCAGTCTTTTAAAGTTTTTGTTTCCCCTTAATCATACATATTAAAGACTTGACTTTTTTTTTTTTTTTTTTCTTTTTGGTTTTCTAAGACAGGGTTTCTTATGTAGTCCTGGCTGTACTGGAATGTGGCCTCAAACTCAGAGATTCACCTGCCTCTGCCTCTGAGTGTTGGGACTAAAGGCCACACCACCACCACTTTTTTTCCCCAGAATTAAACATCACCTTTACTTGTCTCTTTTGATTTAAAAAAAAAAAAAATATATATATATATATATATATGGGCCAACAAGCTGTCTCAATGAGGAAAGGCACTTGCCACTAAGGCTGACCACCTGAGTTTCATCTCCAGACCCCATGTGGCAGTAGGTGAGAGCCTACTTCTGTGAGCTGTCTTCTGATTCCCATTTGTGCATCACAGTGTGCAGCACACACACACACACACACACACACACACACATATACACTCATACACACATACACATACACACTCACATACACACACACTCATACACACTCACATACACACACACTCATACACACACACACACTCACATACACACATATACACACACAGATACACTCATACACAGACACATACACACACACAGAAATATATAAATATAATTAAAAATTTTAAAGTTATTTCTGCTTTTGTGTTTTTTATTTGTTCTCCTTTTTCTATTTCTACAAAATAAATAATTTCCTTTTTATCTAAAGTGTTAAAGTAAGTATTTGTAGCTACATTTCTTTTCTCTCAGTTAAACAACTTTGCATTATATGTGGAAAGTTTGTAATTTTATTTTTGTCTTCTCTGAACAATTTGGTGAGGTTTTTTTCCTTTCTGCAGTATAGTTATTTTATAAAGTTTGTTTTCACTCCCAGCACAGAGGAGGGAATGGAATTGCTCCAGACCCACCAAGCACATGGGTTCTGAGTGTGGGAGGTATGATTTCTCCCCAAGGAAAACGGGGCTGTTTCCAAGAGTGGGGAGCAGGGTGTTGGGCAGACCAACACGTCAGCTTCTTTTCTTTTGCCAATAAAGTTATTGAAGGATCAAGTGAGAGGTTTTTTTTTTTTTAAACACAGCACAGGGTCCAGCGGAAAACAAGCCTAAAAACAGTAAACAGATGGACGCCTCCCTCACACTTCTGACATGTTCTGCCTCATGGCTCTCTGGGGGGACTTCTGGCTCAGCCATCAGCCTCCTCACACCTATGGATCTCCTGAGGAAACCTGAGGCTATGTCCTCTTTTCACCTAGGGAATGTGAAGGGGATGGATGGGACAAACCCCAGGGTTTTGTTCTGGCTACAGGACTTTGCCCACGTGCATTTGCAATCACTAACGAGGCCATGTGCTCATACCGGAAACCATGGCTTCTCCCCACCTGACACGTGACTGTCCCTTGCTGAAGGCCTGGGAAACATTTGTCTCTGGCAGTTAGAGGCCACAAACTTTCCATAAGGCCTTTTAAGTAAGGATTCATTCAGAAGTTCCCAGTTTGCAGGGTAGATGTTAATTGGTAGGCATTAATTAATACAATCATATCCATCCTCTCAGGGAGCCAGGGCTGCCCGCAGACAGTGGGTCTGCTTGGTGCTGTCTTAGAGACCAAAGCAAACCACGCAAGCTCTAATGAGCACTCTGTTATTTCATTTGGTATTTACCAGGATGGTTTATGGGGTGGAACCACACAAGTGTAGCTCTGGGTGCCAGCTCCTCATTTCTGAATTCTGAAAGTCATCTTTTCAGGCAGAGCAAAAAGAGCGTGGAAAAAAGTCTTTCATCTCAGATTTTGAAAGAGAAAATAGAAAGTGGTAAAATGGAAAAGTGGCAGATTCTCCTGCCGGGCAGGTTTCTTTTCCCCTAGACACAGCAGAATTTTCCATACTGAAAAGATAGCGGTGTGAGAAAAACCAAAACCAGACTGGGGCTGGAAGTGAAGCAGGGCGGCCAGAAAGAACAAGGGTGCAGTGAGTCTTCCCTGGGCTTGTGGGGCGCCAGGCCAGCCGTGGCCTTGGCTCAGTTGGGCTGCCTGCGAGGTCCTGACTTGCAGAAGCCTCTGCACATCACCAAGCAGGGGTCCTCTCTGAAGGCATCTCCTTTGTCAGTGTGTCCAAAGGTGGTACAAGGCAGAAGCAAAGTTGGGGGAACTATTTGCCTCAAAGGAGGGCTGGTCTGTGAGGGCTGGCATGGTTGTGTGATGGTGCTCCCTGGCTACAGTGCCCCTAGGTGAGAGGCTACAGCTGCATTCCTTCCACCCCCAGCTTAAGCTGGGACCCTCTTCCTTGGGCCAGCCCATGCCTCCCAGTCCCTACCCCTAGCACTGCTGTCAAGATAGGCCTGGATTCCCACCCCTGTCTCCCCTATCTTTTTGGAAGCTGTGGAAATTTGGCCCACTCCTTTCTCCTCCTAAGCCTCCATTTTTTTACATACAGAGTGTGCACAATGAGAATTAAGGAGTCCTGAGACCAGCACCCTGCCTGCATGACAGACAGTGGCTATTCCCATCACCTAAGCCTCCCTTACTGTGTCAGTACCTCACAGTCTAGTTCAGTCCCGTGGCATCACCCATCCCCACTGCAGCCAAAGCCAGTGGCTGGTCCAATTACTGTCTGTGGTAGTAGGCCAACAGCACAGTGTCATCTGCTGCAGTCACTGTCTAAATAGGAACAGGAGCTGTACTATCCCAGGCCAGATGGGCTCCCAGCACTGGTCCAGCTCCTGGGTGGTCCCATGTGGCTGATGTCTGGGGGCCTACCTTCCATGGTTATGGCAGTTGTAGCCAGACCATCCCTCCCATAGCCATCCCTCTGCTATTCCTAGTGGGTCTGTGTGGCAGAGCTGGCAAGGCCCTAAGGTCTGGGTGGGCCACTGATGTAAGACCTGAAACCTGATGTGCTCAGGCAGGCCTGGGATGTGTAACAGGAGGGAGGAGCCCCTCTGGAGGATGTTAATCCCAAAGTAGAAATGAAGAGAAAGAGCTAGAGCCTGGGCACCCATGCCCTGCTTCAGCTATTATATGGCCGCATCCTGACTCATTGGCTTCCGGGTACTCCAGGCAGCCTGTTGCAGTGTAACGGATGCCAACAAGATGGATGCTGGACAAAGCTGTGTGTGGATCCTGCCTTGGACACTTTCCCACTGTGTGGCATCAGGAAAGTAATGCAGTCTCTTCTAGCTTCTGTTCCTTTGTCTGTAGAAGACAGACCAGGGTTTCCTGGTGACCACATTGTCCTTACACACAACAATCTGACTGTGTCTTCAGTTTAGGACCAGGATGTAGTAAGTGCTTAGTAACCCTGAGTCAGTACCGCCTCTTCTTTTGGACAGGGTCTCATGAAATGTGGGTGAACAAAGTTAGAGCTTTGTGCATGCTAGGTAAGCCCTCTAACAAGTGAGCTGCAGCTCCAGCCTCAGCCCCAGTCTGATCATATCTTGAGTTGACACCTTTCCTCATCACCCATAGCACAAGAGTGACGAGAAGCATCTCATCAGGTTGTCGTTTGGGTTAACACAGACACACCCTTCACTCTCAGTCTCCTTTTCAACTCATGTTCACCAAGCAGCTCTGTGTGCTTTGCTCTGGGGATGCAGGCCCAGAGCAGGGAGACCTGCTTCCAGACCTTGAGGAGTTAGCTGTCAGGATTCAAGGAGCATGAACAAGCATCTGGTTTATGTTATAGGTATAGACGTATCTCCTGTGGTTGGCTAGAACACTGAAAAGGCTTCCCTGGGTTCCTGTACTGTTCACAACAGAGTATCATTTCTGCAGCCATGTTTATTGAGGGAATACAAAATCATGACTGCCTCGATGCCCAGCTTCACAAGACTGACCCCAGTCACTCACCCTGTCCTCGCTACTATGACATAAGTCTAACTACTCAGGGTCTGAGGTGAAGACAGGTGTTAGAGTCTGGGTGTTTTATAGAAGGGATTCAGGAACTGACTGTTTATACAGTAACGAGCCCCTGCCCCTCCACAGGGTACGCTGAACTCCTTTGGCCTTGGTTTGTAAAGCACTCACTACTCAGGAATGAGGCTTGGACCACACTCCCTTGGTACAACACAAGGGAGTCTCCAAGTAGAGCTGTGTCTAAGAAGGGCCACTCTGGTGGCCAGTGGGATGAATATGGGAGCCGCAGCTCGGCAGAGCTGTTGTAGATCTTAGTACACAGTAGTGAGACTGCATGCAGCCTTTGATCTCTTCAGTCTCCTTCTCCCAGGGGTGCTGGTCTAGGAAGGGACAGCACTTCCCCACCTCCTGCCCTGCTCCTGGGCTGAGCTGCTGGCTGGTCTCTGAATCAGCCAAGCTGGAGTCTGCACACTGCATCTGGAACCACCCCACCCCATGGCCCACATCCCTCCACCCCCACACGGCACTTGGGGGATGCTTTTTGTTGTGGTCTCAGCCATAATGGGATTTTCAGGATTGCCATGAATCCTCAGGGAGGCAACCAAGTTACACTTAAAAAAAAGAGCAGGAAAAACTAAGTTCAAAAGAAAGAATAAATCTGTGAATTCAAACCCACCACACTTAGAATGTTTATTCAAGGTAAATTATTATTAATTATTAACATTTGGAAAACGGTACCATCAGAAGGAAAGGAAATGGACAGAGGCCCTGTGAGGAGCCAGCAGATGCTTCTGTGATTTAATGGTTTCCTGGAACAATGTGAAGCTATTTTAAAAGCAGACGAGTGACTCATTGTACCCAGCACCCAAGCGAGCAAGGTTCTCCCTGGTGGCAGGAAGCCTGAGATGGAGGAGGAAGCCGAGGTCCCACTCCCATCTCTGTCACTTACCAGCTGTGTGACCTCGACAATTTCACATCCTCTCTGAGCTTCATTTGCCTCCTTCACAGAGCAGGAGTTTGGAAGGATAAGTAAGAAAATAAGCTTGTGCCTGACATGGTGGTACACACCTTTGAACCCAGCACTTGGGAGGTCGAGGCTCCTGAATCTTTGGTCTGTAACATAGTTTCAGGACAGCCTGGTCTACATAGAGAACCCTGTCTCCAAAAAAAAAAAAAAAAAGTTATTATTTCTTCAAACAGATTGTCTTACATCACAATTATGTAATATATGAAAATATATACAGTGAATGTAAAATATATACCATATTGCATTTGTAACATTTGACATTGGTCAGGATTTAGTGTACATTTTGATAAAGTTAGATATTCTAAGGCTAACCTGATAATGAGGGTCTCCTTAGGATTAACTACATTTAAAGCCATTAATTGTAGAAATCTTACATTTTTCAAAGATTTATTTTTGCCATATTTAATTAGATCTGTGTGTATAAATATTGGGACACGTGCATGTGTGTACAGGTGCCCACAGAAGCCAGAGGCACCAGATCCCCTGGAACTGGAGTTACTGACGATTGCAACCTGCCTGTCGTAGGTTGGGAGCCAAACTTGGATCCTCTGCAAGAGTGGAGCACTGTCGTGCCCATCTCTCCAGCCCCAGAAAATCTGAAAGTAAGGGGGGCCTGGAGACCCTGGCTATGGACATGGAAGTCATCCGACACCGGCCTGCTGGCTGCTGATCCAGTGCAGAGCTTCGGGCAGCACTGCGTTTTGTACAAGTGTTGTTTTTGTTTAAGTTGTTAAAGCTGTGCGGACAGAATTTTTTTAAACTTTGGATCTATTTTTAACCTTGAAGTTTTGTGTGTGTGCACACTTTCCAGTGGTAGGATTTTTTTTTCTGTACTTCATTCCTAGATGGAGTTTATAAGGTCAGAGGATGTGTGTACCATGGCAGTGAGCTTTTGGGCTTTCTGTATGGTTGTAGCATGCTCGAGTTGTAGCCTGGTTTGTTTTTGTTTTGTTTTTTATTTTTGTTTTCTTTTGGTTTTGAGACAAGGTTTCCCTGTGCAGCCCTGACTGTCCTCAAACTCACTCTGTAGACCAGACTGACTCTGAACTCAGAGATCCACCTGCCTCTGCTTCCAGATTGCTGGAATTAAAGGTGCGCCAGGCTGCCAGGGAAGTTGTAGCATTTTGTAATTTCTCGTTTTATCCCTGGTGGTTTCTTGCTTTACGGGTTTAAGTGTGGTGGTGTTTCATGCGTAGAGCTTTGGAGCCATTGTGTCTTCTTCATAGGTTGGTCTTCATCTACATCAGCCATTTCTTTTTCTCGCTCATCTTCTGTCTACACTTGTACTGTGCATGGCTTCTCCTGACCGGCCTCATACGCCGTACATCAGTCCTGCTCACGGAGGGCTCCCTGAAGGGCACACCACTCACGTCTCTTTATTGTCTCCAGCTGAGAGCCATGTAGACGCTCAGCTCAAAGAGCCAGGCCCTGCCCTTCCACCTTCTCCCCCAACTGAACTGTCTGGGAACCCCCATTTCCAGCCCCTCCCTGCTCATCACCAGCTGTCAGCATCCTGGTTTCGCATCACATCTTATTTCTTGGTCAGCATCTCAGAAGAAATCTCTGCCTGCTGCTGGTTTGTTTGTTTGTTTGGTTTTCGTTTTTGATAATTGTGTTTTGTTTTGTTTATATAGAGAAATATCTTATTCTTAACTTTCTCTGTCCTTTCATAATTCACAACTGTATGAATGATGCACATGTGCAGGGCAGACAGACAAACAACTAAATAAATAACTAAAACCCTCAAAAGCTGGTCTCCTGGGCATGGCAGCTTAGACTTGGTTATTAAACTCCACCTGTCATTAAAAAATGGGCTGTTATCTCCCATTTGGATTATAGTTTGTAAAAGACCTTGTTGAAAATTATGCAAATTAGACAGTCTGCGAGCAGCTTATCCATTTTGGTTGTTGTTCGAATGTTTGGTGTGTAGTTGAGCACAAAGAATGGATTGGTTAGACTTAAGTCAAGTCCAAATAGTCTGCTCCATTCCCACATGTTGCCCTTTATACCTTCCTGCTACAGAGACTATGGAATACTGGGTTGTAATGTCCCCTCCCGTAACTCAGTGTCCTCTTTAATCCTAGGAATCTACCTTCTGGACTTGATCTACATTGACTCTGCATATCCTGCCTCTGGCAGCATCATGGAAAATGAACAAAGATCCAACCAGATGAATAACATTCTCCGAATCATTGCCGATTTACAAGTTTCCTGCAGCTATGGTTAGTACCTTACTGCTAGAATTGTAAAATTTTGCATTGCTGTAGTCTGGATCCAGCACGTTGGCTAGAAAAGCATCAAGAATCTGGTTAGCCCCACACAGCTCCATTGGGATGTCGTGAATTTTAGACATGGGCTAGGCCTTTTATGCATTTCCAAGAACTGTAAACTAGATGCCCCTGTTCCTTAGTTACACATGAGAAACACAGTTTGACTCTCCAGTGAGTGGCATGTCCCAGGTCTGGCTGGCTTTGAGTCATTTATCCTCGAGAAGCCTGGTGGGAAGCTCCAGACAGCTCTTCTTCAAGTGGATTTGGGTCCAGATTCTTTCTACTTGTGGCTCTTCCATTTGAGTCCTCCCATCGGCTCTGTACTAGCCTGGCATAGACGAGAAGAAAGAAGCTGACAAGGGTAGTTTGTCAGCCAGACTTGCAAAGGGCACACATCACTTTTGCCACAGGAAGCTAGGCCATGTAATCTAGCTGTGGACCTAAGTGGAACGGAGTAATGGTTTGGTAAGCAACTGGCCAGGCTCTGCTGCATATGGCCAGATGGCAGAGGGGGAGCAGGACAGCAAGTGCCGGGAATACACAGAGAGGCTCACTGGAGACTGCGTACAGCTGAGAAGTTAGAATGCCATCTACATGTACCAGTTGTATACAAGCCTGTGACCTTGGTGTGGAGGCTAATGTGAATCAAGTGTCCTTTATGAGAAGGAACTGCATGGGTCTGCAGTGACAGGGAGAATGAGGAACAGAGCTGTAAGCCGGCCTCTCACAGCAGGATAAAGGAACAAGTCAGTGCACTGAACGGGTATGAGAAAAGAGTCCTACCTGTCACATAGGGTGTGAGGCAGCCGGCCACTTCTGCTTGGGAAGACCACAGGGAAGTCACGGGTCACCTCATCTCGGGGCAAGAGAAGTTCACAGAATAGGGCAGCTCTCCTCTGAGGCCTGCACTCCCGTTGGCAGGCTTGTTCTAGAGCCTCCAGACACCCTCATTGTCTGTAGACCAGCAGAGCAGCCACAGACTCAGCTTCAGAGTCACACCAGGGAACAGATCTCAGTGCCCATCTTGAAAGGTCACCCCCTCTTCTCCACAGATTACTCACACATGAAAACAGCCAAACATGGCGCCTGGCCCTCAGCCTGGCCCAGAATTTCCAAGTTCTACCCAGAGAAAATGTACTCAAGAAAGACAGCACTCTGGACTTGTGTCAGCCATCACCAGCTCAGACACAGGTATCATTGTCCTCATGTCAGAGAGGGTGACAGCAAGAAGGACTTAGCAGAGCCTAGAACCTGAAGATTGAGGCCCCTGCTGCTCTTCAGGACTCCTCCCCCTCCACAGCCTCTCTCCTTTCATGGTTGCCCCCATTCTCAGGAGTGCAGTGGCAGGGAAGTGGCTATGCCCCAGTCGCTCCAGGAAGGTGGTGACACAGTGTGGCACAGGCCTCACAGGCCACCTCTCAGTGATAGGACCTTCGCCCGCTCTCGCCATCACTCCTTGTCAAACACAAGCCAAAGTGAAGGCTGGAACAGATGTCTGTCACCTGGCACAGAGCCTACCGTACTGGCTGGGTGGCGTTCATGGCACTGAAGGAGACAACCCAGAGCTATCACTGGGAATCTATGTGGGCACAGACACATGATTCTGGTGTGTTCTGAAGGCCAGGGCTTTATCTTTCCTTTATCTTTAGTGTCTCTCTTTCTCTTAGCCAAATGCTGAGGTCAGTCTCCATAAGGACAGAATTCAAGCCTTACTTCACCTTTAGGTCCTGGCCCCGCGGACAGTGAACCAGCCTCAAGATCCCAGGTGTGTCTGGATCAGTATTTCCTGGGCTGGGGCAGTCAGGCCTCTGAGTTTTGTTCTGACTTTTGCAGATCACCTGACTACCCTGCCACATGTGCAAAAGTACCTGAAGTCTGTGCGCTACATCGAAGAGCTCCAGAAGTTTGTAGAAGACGATAATTACAAGTAAGTTCGTCTCCGTCCTGAGCAGCCTCCCTGCCCACTGTTGTCCTTAGCACCCAGGTGCCTGCAGGTGACCTGGTCCTTACTGGGACTGGGAAGTGTCCTGAGAGTTTCCATGCCCACCATCACCACAGGCCCCAGAACAGTGTTGTCTGTACAGCACTCAATACCTGCCTTCGCCCAGTCCCTCAATCCCCACAGCTGAGGAAGCTGCTCTGTTCACCTTCCCGTGTGGCCTGGGAAACAGATGTGGGCCTCATAGCCATGTGTGAGGCAGGCTCTCTAGTGGACTCTTGCACTGGATAGAGGGTCAGCTGGACATACCTTTAGGCCAGTGTTCTCCAGAGTCCTGTTTCACCGATGGATAACACAGGCAGTCACTGGGCCTCTCGGCTCTCTGCAGGACCTTCAGTCTGGCTCTAGCCAAAGGCCCTAGGCACAGTCTCCATGCTTCTGTGAGTAGATGTACTTCTCTGAAACACCCTGAAGGCCACTGAATCGTCTGTCCACCCTGTTCTGGTCTGCAGTTCTCCCTTCATTGGTGGCACCTCAGTGTGCACCCTGCATTGCTCAAGATCTGAGGGAGGAGAGGGCTTTAAGTCAACTCTGGCTGCTCATCTTCACTGGACTAAGTGCTTTCTCTGACCTACATCAAGGCAAATCTCAGCCATCTTGTGATTGATCATTGGCCACCTGAGTGTCAAAATCTCTTTCAAACCCCATCTCACGGGCTGCTTCTGTACGCCGTGCTTCCTGGCTCCCTAGTACTGCTTAATCCCTTGCAGCTCTGTGTGGAGAGCCTGATCTTACGTCACCTCAGTGAAAGTGACCCAGAACCATGGCCACGAGTCGCTCAACAGATTTGGGAACAGTTGTTCAGGCATCCCCACCTGGCCAGGGCAGTAGCAGTGGCTCAGAGCTCTAGCTGGGGATCCAGGTAATGGGTTGGAGCCTCTTTGGGAACAGACATCCTGCCCTCACTGTTGCTGTCCTAGCATCCGTCAAAGTGAAGAACAGTGCAGAGGTGTGCGCTAGCTCACGGTGACGGGAGCACAGATGCGGCCACGCTCAATCTGCATGTATCACAAACAGAGCTCATTTTATTTACAAAGCGTTTGCTGTTCCTGAAGAGTGTCCTGGAGTGGGAAATTATTCCCACTTAGGTTCTAGTATAATGTTTTCCATTCATGTTCTAATCTTGCCATTAAAGAGACAGTAGTTTTTCATTAACACTAATACGCTTTAAGGAGAAAAATGGCCTATAAATACTTGTGAACATGAGACAATCCTTGGACAAGCTGCAGATTATGAGTAATTACTCCTTCCATTCTAAAGAAGTGGAGCACTGCCCCTTCACCTCCACCCTCTGTGCTAAACAACAAACAGCCTGGTGCTCACAAAGGCTCTTTGTTGGGTCAAGCTGGGTGAACCCAGGAAGGAGGGCTGCCTTCCTGCCCCCAGCATGGAAGGCCCTCTTTCTAAGGAGGTCCTGTTTCTAAGTGGCAGGATGAGGGCAGGGGTGTGATTCTGCCAGAGGATGCAAGACTCGAGGACATTGGTGACCTTGCTCATCTGATGCCTGGCCAGCATCTGCCTTGTCAATTCTCTACCAAGAGACCCAGCCAGTGTCATCCCCTTCTTTTCCATGTTAGTCTGTTATCAGTTTAAGGAGAAGGACCCAAGTTCCTACCACTTAGAAAGCATGGCCAGCATGAAGGATAGAAAAGGATGGGTAAATGGAGGAATGCAAGGACAGAATTTACTCAGTTGGATCATACCACTTCCATTTGTAATTAAACGTCTAAATTTAATTCAACCAGACAAAAAAAGGAGACTAAAATAAAAGGGCAGGAATGATCATCCTTCACATTTAATATTTATTTACTGCAAGAAATCCTATTTTCTGGGGCTGCAGAGAGAGCTCGGTGATCAAGAGGCCTACTCTTTCAGGGGACCTGTCTTAGCCAGGGTTTCTATTGCTGCAGTGAAACACCATGACTAAGAAGCAAGCTGGTAATATTCAGCTTTACACTTCCACATGGCTGTTCATCACCAAAGGAAGACAGGGCAGGAACTCAAACAGAATAGGAACCTGAAAGCAGGAGCTGATGCAAAGGTCATGGAGGGATGCTGCTTACTGGCTTGCTTCTCATGGCCTGCTCAGCATACCTTCTTATAAAACCTAGTACTACTACCAGTCCCAAAGATGGTCTCACCCACAGTGGGCTGGAGCTTCCCCCATCAATCACTAACTAAGGAAATTCCCTACAGCCAGATCTTATGGAGGTATTTTTTCTGATATGATATGAGGTTCCCTCCAATCAGATAACTCAAGCTTGTGTCAAGTTGACATAAGACACAGGATACAGTTCCCAGCATCCATATCAGACAGCTCAAATCTCCCTGTAATTCCAGCTCCAGAGTCCAACAACCTCTCCCGGTCTTCTCAGGCACCTACATACACATGCACATTGCCACAGAGAGACACATATACACACACAATTAAAAGTTAAAATAAAAACATACTTCCTAAAACAGCTTTTGTAAGACTCATAAGATGAGCCAGGAGAACCATGAAGAGGCCCGAGTCTGGGTGTTTTCTGTGACCAGATTGTTACTTTGACTGCCAGCTGCCTCAGATTATAAAGAGGATGCAGCTGGTCCTGCCCCAACCTGGGCTTCAGCAGCCTCCAGGTTTTCATTAGTTGTGTTTGGACCCCACCTTCCAAGCACCTTACTGGAAACCACGCTCAGGAACCATAATCCCTGCAATTCTGTTTGTAATGGATTCCATTCTTACCACCTGTTGCTCCCTTGAGCCATTCATTGTTTGAAATTCATCCTTTGCTTGGCTGGGTTCATCGGGAGCTGGGCCCTCCCTCCCCTGGAGAGCTGAGCTTGGTCTCTTGCTTCCCTTAGGTCCTTAGGTGTGGTGGCCTCTTGACACTGGGTGCTGTTGATAAAGAACTCTCAAGCCTGCCTGGGGTTTTCCCTCTTGCTTTGCCAGGTGGGTGAAGAAGTCCGTGGAATTTAGAAGCTGAACAAGAGAAAGCCTCAGAGAGCAGGGCCTTTCCCAGCTCTCCAGCCCCCCACAACGTGCCTTCCTCACTGCAGACCAGCCCCTACTGGTTATACCTTCAAGTTCTTCCACAGCCATTCTTGGCTTCTACATTCCAGGGCCCCCGTGTTCAGTGCTCTCAGCTTTTCTCCTCCTCCTTGAGCTGCTTCCCAGCATTGGTGATCAGCCTCTTCCCAGCAGTTGTGACCAGCTCCTTTCCTGTGAGGTGTTGAGCCAGCTTGCTCTGGTTTTCATTTTTGGTTTGTTTCTATGTCCCTAGTCTCCCATTTCATCTGCTACCTCTTTCTTGCCACCTTGATGTTCAGGTTTTGTTGAACTCAGCTTCTGTTCTTACAGGCCCCTCCTCTGTTCAGAGGCCACCTCGTGGGGGATGTGGGGGTCACTCCTTTTCTCTTTCTGTGATACAAGGTCTGAGGTGTTGCTGAACTACTTACTGTCTTGCTACCATTTGAGAGACTCTTATCTGGCTTTCCTTCCATATATGCAGAGGAGCTGGAGGTTGGTTCCTTTCCTGCTGGCTGGAAGGTCCAGGATCACCTAGCATTTCCTTTCCCACAGGGAGGTAGGGGGTTCCCTTCATCTCCTGGGACCATCTCCATGCCACAAAAGGATGATCTCACATCACCAGTGTGGTCCCGTGGAGCCTGCTTTCTCTCATAGCATCCCTGCCTGTCACCCACTAGTGTCCTGAATTTGGCTGAGGAGGCCGCATGGCCTTTCTCCTTTTTTTCCTAGGCTCTAAAACATGCTTCAGTCACAGAGTTGTGGGTAAACAAGCAAGGGCTTTGGGAGACATCAGAAGGAGGAAGAAGCAGGTTTCATAGTATTCCTGAATTCTGTAACCGATATACTCTTGAATAGCCATCCCTCCCCCAGCTCATAGCTACCCAGGCCTCTCTGACCTTGTGAAAATCTTTGGTTTCAGGTTGTCACTCAGAATCGAACCAGGAAGCAGCTCTCCAAGACTAGTCTCTTCCAAGGAAGATCTTGCAGGTATACATAGCTCCTCAAATAGTACAAAATTGCTCACAGCCTAGACATGGGGCCCAAGAGCACAGTTGGGTTCACTGCATGGCAGGTTCAACCTTCCCTGTTTACAGCACCTTCCACTACCCCGCCAGACTCCTGATAGTATGGGACCCCCAAGAGATCGGATCCTCAACTTAGAAGCATGCACAAGGTAATCTTTCTCAAGACCACCTGACCCTTGTCCTTCAGCCTGCCCCAACACTTGGGATTATATGCCCCAAAGGGGGTACCCAATATACCAGATCACATTAGATTTATCACCTCTGAGAGAACGCTGTGTCACCAGCAGTGGGGTCCTAGCAATCAGAGCTCAGAGCGAGGCTCTAGCTTCGTCTCTCTGTCTTCCTAGTCCTCCGTAGCCTTATCTACAGGTGAGAGTGAAGACCCGTATTAGTCTTAGAGTGTTGTCCTGATGCTGGGGTGAGCACAGGCCTGTCTTGTGCTCTGCCCATGCCTGTCCACTGTCAGAATATGCTTGGTGTCAGCGGCTTGGTTGTTACTGTCATAACAGTGGCCTCCAGTCATATTGCAGCTCTTAGGGCTGGGGGCTGATCAGCATCGCTGTCTGGGAAGAGGCTAGACGGGCCTCTAGCAGCACATTCTCCTGGTTGTAGCTCTCCATCACTCCAACTCTGGTTCTGAGCCACTGTACCTTAGTCAAACAGCTTTGTCCCTCTGGGCCATGTTTTCCTTGCATGTAAAGTGGAGATACTGAAGCCCTCATCCCAGCAAGACAACACTGAGATGTTGTTCAGGTGCCCAACATAAGAAGCAGGTAGAATCCACTGCCCGGTGTCACACTGTCCCTCCACCTTGGGCTACTCAGGACAGCCTCTCCGTACTTCTGGCTGGGGTAGGTACTGGTAGGACTAGGCCCACAGAGCTCTCAGGAAACACTGTGGCAACTTCATTCCAGACCCCCAACCCTGCTGCACAGCCTCTGTCCTGTCTCTGGGCTACACCCCTGACTTTTTATCTGTGCCAGCCTCTGCTATCTCTGGGTGGTAAGCTAGAATCTTCTTTGTGCCTCTGGGCTCCCCTTCTCATGAACCTTGGAAGATGCTGCTGTGCAGCCCTGAGAACCACTAGAGTTGCTGAGTTAGTGCTGTCTATAGTTGTATTTTTCATGGTATCTTCTAGACCCCTTTATTAAGTGTCTCCTTCTGTCTCTCCCTGGCAAATAGCCACTGACAATGGTGGTTCAGAGAGCTATGGTTCTGGCCAGGTTTCTCCTTTATCCTCTGTTCCCATTCTAGAACTCTCCCCTAGCAAACTGCTCTCTGAGATGCTCAGCACTGCACGCTCTACCTTTAAAATGGGTGCAGTACACATGTTACTCACAGGGCTGCGGCTGGATCTTGTGCAGCATCCAGTCTGGACCTCTCATTAGGGAGCTGTGATGATGTTGTCAGTGTGATTCCATCACTGAACTAGCCTCCAGGCTTTGGCTAAACGACACTGCTCAAAACCCCAGTTGGGTCTAGTTTCACTGGGTCAGCAAGCTCTGGACCCCAAACAGACCCACATGGTTTCTGTGTAGGATGGCACATTCCTATATTTGCCTGTGTGTACAGCTGTGGAGTTGGTTCCTTGGGATGTAGTCCCTACATCATACCCTTGTGTGGCAGTAGCCTGCATGGCCTAACTCTCAGTCATCTGTGTACTTATTTGTCCTATGTCTTTCTTCTCCAAAGGAGTAAAAGCCCCCAAGAGACAGGCCTGGGCATGGAATTCCTAGAGCCTGGCATACAGTGCCACCCATTCAACCATAGCTTCAGAGTTCTTTGTTGGGCCTTGTGGGCACCTGTCCTTGAGGGCAGCTTCAGTGTGCTCTGGCTGCTGACTCTGCACGGTCTTCCAGAAAAGTGCTGAACCCAGCAGTTCCTGCTCTGCAGAGAGAGCTCTGCTCACAGGAGTGTTTTCCACCAACTCTCCAATTCCTGGCTTCAGCCTCAAAGCAGCATGTCAGGGTTTATGTTGATCACCAGAGAGCCAGTGACTTTCTAGAAATCTCATAGCCATTCAGTGACACCCCCCAAGTGTCAGAGAAAAGATAAGAAGCCCTGCTACAGCATGGGTCATGGCATAGCAGGGTTCCCACAGAGGGTGGTCGGAGGGTCAGCTCCAAGGGAGCCTTCTGGGCTCTGGCACTTAGACTGAGCTGCGTGGCAGGAACTCCACAGGACTGAGGGACAGGAATGTGCCTCTTGCAGTCCCAAGAATGGGAGGAACGCGGCCTCCCTCTGTTCTTCAGGAGGGGCTAGGCTCCAACTCAAAGCTGTGCCCAGCAGTTAGGTACCCCCACACTTGCCAAGGAAAAGCCTTTAGATGTGCACCTTCATTTACACAAGTCTCTCAGGCTGCACGTCTGTGTGTAACAAGCACTTGCTATGAACTAGGTACCTGGCAGGGACCTCAGCCTCCTGGAGCTTGTGTCTTAGCTAAGGAGACGGGCAGCAAAGGCCAAGTAGGCAAGGACAGGCACGTTTGGAGCCAAAAAGAAGCCAGTGTGAACAGACCAAGATGTATGTGGGGGGGGTTGGTATTTAGTACTCTTCTCTAACCAGCTCTTCCAGGGGCTGGGAGACCATAACGCTGCACAAATGGCAGTAGCCATGACCTTCTTCAGAGCCTTGGTTAATAGCAGCAGCCTCTGAGCTACAGCTGTTCTCTTGGCCCCTGATGGCCCCAGAACCTGCCAAGAGCTGCTGCCCCCATTTCGCTCTGGGGATATGGCCATGTGGGTAGTCTGTCCCCACAAGGAGATGGTGAGAAAGGAAACAGGGGAAACTAACTCTGTTTTTGATCTGTAATGGCCAGGATGCCACGTTCCCAGTTTCCCTCTCTGTGGGATGCTGTTTATATAAATGAACTAATATTTTCCTGGAGAGAGCAAAAAATCACATGTAATGTTCATAATGTTGCCCACCCCAGCCCCCAGAGGGCAAGTGATGTTTGTTTATGTCTTGGAGCTAGTGAAGACAGTCCCAGACCTTGCAAGCTTCCCCCACATGTCTTCCCCTGGGGACAGGTTTTCTCTGAAGGTTCGAGAGCCATGCTTTAGCCCAGGAAAATCGCAGCCCTGGCCTCTGTCTCTGCACCCTCAAACTTAAGGCCGATTTTTATGTTTACTACCTGGTGGCAAGGACCCTGCGCCAGGCCAGCAGACCTATACACAGAACCTGGCTGCAGCATCTCTGAGCTGTTGGCACAGGAAGTCTTCAGGCCGGCTCATATCACAGGGCTTTGGCAGGAGCTCCAGAAACTGCTATGCCAGAAATGCTGCTACCAGCACAGTGCCTCTTGGGAATGTTAGTTCCTGGCCCTCTTGGGCAGGCTCTGATTCCATCTAAATGAGAGACAGTGTGAGTCTGCCACCTGAGCTCCAGGTGGGAACCCAAGAACCCACATCTAGTCCCAGCTCCAGTGCCACCTCAGCCCTTAGGGCAGAAAATAACATTGAACGCCACACACACATTTTGTGTGTCAGTGTCAGGGTAGGCAGGGCTGGGACTGCAGTCACTTGAAGGGGTTGTTACTCACATGCCTGACACCTGTGGTGGGACAGCAGCAGCAGCAGGACTCAGCTGCAGCCTCCTAACGTAGCCAAGGCTTCCCCAGAGTACAGAGGTTCCTCAACGGACTGTCCCCAGAGCAGACAATGGAAGAGCAGCTAGAAAACTGTGAAGTAACTTCTCCATGAACCAGCCTCACCTCAGCCTCCCTCTGAGGCTGGCCCAGGTCCAAGGAGAGATGGTCAAAGGCCTCGCCATTCCCTGAACAGCCAAGGACTTTGTGGAGTACTCTAGGCAGTTTGCGTAAGAGCCCTCCATCTCTCATCTTCACTGTAGCTGACCTTTCCAAAGTCTGTCCAGGCCCTGCCTGGTGAGTCCCCTGGGCCTCCCAGCAGACAGGTTGGTTCTTTGCCACTCTTACCTCACTCCTATTCTGTAGGTAAAGGCACGGGAATACTCACCCAGGTTCACATATCACAGAAGTATCAGAGCCAGCTGATAGGTCAGGCTCTGTTCCTGTCATCCTGTCTACTTGTTCAGGGCATTAAGACCTGCCATGGATGGTAGACCTGCATGCCTCTGCCTTTCCTGTAGGTAGCTGTGTGTGTGTGTGTGTGTGTGTGTGTGTGTGTGTGTGTGTGTGTGTACACCTATGTAGCCTGAAATAGCCTTGAACTCTTGCTACTTTTTCTCCCCTGAGTGCTGGGCCTGCAGATACGTCACCATACCCAGTTTCCTACAGATACCTTCCAACACAGGTGTTTGTAGGACTCAGAAGCCCAAACTTTACCTTGTGTCCAGTCCTCTTGCCTCATCCAGCTGGGCTGCTTCAAGCCTAGCTGTCTGTCCCACAGAGCAGCAGCATGACCTCACTGAACAGTTTTCCAGATCCCGCAACTTTCAAATCACAGCCCCACTTGTAATAGTGGGTGCTGATGCCTCAGCAGCAGCTTTCAGGGGGTAGTTATAAAGCTGTCCTTTCTCCAGGACATGACCATGGATGTCCTCAACCTTGGCAGATACAAATACATTCCTGGACCTCTGAAGCCCCCTCAGATCCACCTTCCAACCAGAAGCTTCCTGCTAAGATCCATTCAAACCCCCTGTCTTAGTTAGGTTTTCACTGCTGTGAACAGACACCATGACCAAGGCAACTCTTATAAGGACGACATTTAATTGGGCCTGGCTTACAGGTTCAGAGGTTCAGTCCATTATCATCAAGGTGGGAGCATGGCAGTGTCCAGACAGGCATGGTGCAGGAGGAGCTGAGAGTTCAACATCTTCATCTGCAGGCTGCTAATGGAATACTGGCTTCCAGTCATCTAGGACTAAGATGTTAAAGCCCACAGTGACACACCTACTCCAACAAGGCCACACTCCCAATACAAACCATCATGCTGTACAAGGTCTTCTTATGAAAGCCATCTCGTCCACGGTGGGCCATGTGAGAGTGCAGCTTACCATCCTGTGGCCCCGCTGCTCTAGCTTGCTGTCACCCACCTTCACATCCTTGGGGCTAAGTGAGCCACTGACTCACAGTGCTCTGACCCTAGTAGGCGACATCTCTCAAGGCCATCATGGTCTGTGTGGTTGCACCGTTGAAATGCTTGATGAGAAGAGAGCCTGGTGAGAAGAGAGCCTTGATGAGAAGAGAGGTGAGGCCTTCCTCCCTCTAACGCCCTTCCTCTGCAAACCTTTCCAGTGCTCAGAATGGGGTCCTCTGAGAGAGCTCAAAGGCTAGAAGCAGGCAGACTTAAGCCTGATCCATCCAGTTCCATAGCTTTGCAGAGGCCTGAGCACCTTGAGTGCCAGCAGCTTCCGAGCATTTGCAGTTCCCACTCTCTGTGGCCTGTAAGTCTGCTAGGAAAGCACAGTGCCACTTCAGCCGAGATGACGAACAGTGCTTCTCAAAAGGAAATGAACTGGACCTTCTGCACAGAGACAGACCTTGGCTCCCAGTGAGACCCATGAGAGCTGCGTGTGTGAAAAGCAGAATGTGTGTGAACATAGAAATAAGTGGCTCCCAGGCCCCGCCAGAGATCTGGCTATAGAAAAGTTTCCACACAGAGATTGTAAGGGGCCAGATGACCCAAGAGATGCAGGACTCTGGCAGATCTAAAAGGTCTGAGTTCTGGACCTCAAAGGAGGGTTCTTCACAGGAGCAGGTGGGAAGCATAGGGCACAAACCCTTGAGTTGGGTAGCAGCCCACCCTGGCCGCTCAGAACTGCACTGGCTAGAGATCCAGATGGCACAGTTGCCGTGCCTGGAGAAAGCACACCAAGGAGGCGATGGCATGCGTCTCTGTCCAGCTGAGGCTAGGGGAGGGACTGGAACCAAGTTTTGTGACTCCAAGTTGCTACTTTCCCCTCTGCCACAGCTGCCTCCCATTACTTTCCAATGTGTGAGACTTGGGAAGGCCAGCTGGAACGGGGCAGTGCTAGCCCAGAGCAGAGCCTGGCCAGAAACCCTTGAGAAGAGGTTCCTTTGCCCGTGGTGTGCTCTCCTTGCAACCATACCCATCTGCCCAGTGGCCTCCAGATATCGGCCCCACACTGGACTTCTCCATGTGCCCCAGGTGCACACCATTCTACACAGAGGGTTACTCTCAGTTCCCTCCCTGTCTGGCCAACCCCTGGACACTTCTTGTACATATCTCCCTCGAAACCTGTAGCTTCCAATCGTGACCACATCCAGTCAGTCTTCTGCCCAGAGGAACTTCCTAAGATATGAGTCTGAACATATCACCAGACCTTGTTGGCTCGAGTCTTCACTGGGCCATGCTGTCTTCCCTCTGGACCTTTGTACAAATTGTTCTTTCAACCTGTGCCATTGTCCATGCCAGGCTGTAGTACCGAGCAGAATGTCGAACCTTCCAGAAGTTTTGTCTCGTCATTCCTTAATGTTTCACAAAGCTCTGTGATATTGTGAGACTCACACAATGTCAAGTGGACAATGTGTGTACCATTAGTTCTGCCAGGGAGCAGATGTTAAGTCAACATTAGAGGTTGTCACCTGCATTTTTGATTCTGTCATGCTGTTGGTGGAAGTGGTGCTTTTGCCATATTGATCATGACTATTCTCCTGTGAGAGTGTGTGTTCCTGCAGGGTGAAGCTTCCTGGTTGCCCCTCCCTCCCCTCTTGACTGTTGACTGTTACTCCCATGCAGGTAGAGTATCATGAATTTTTCTGTCTGTGACAAAGCTCCAGTGTTTGGCCCAAGGGCAGCACCGAGGTCTAGGCATCCTAAACATTTGTGCCAAGAGAGACACTGTGTGTTTAACTGTTTAAACTCTAAAACCAAGTTTATTCCTCTTTTATAGATGTAGATCCAGGCCTTGGAGGTGATCCCCCAAGGCCATTCAACCTGTAAGCACAGAGAGATAAGAGCCTAGGCTTCCCTGCCTCCAGGACCGGAGTCCCTTTCTGTCACCATACACTATCTGGCATCTTGGCCACTCCAAGGCAGTTAGTAGAAGGCCGTTTGTTTTGTTTTGTTTTGTTTTTCTATTCCAATCAATGAGTGGTCCGTTGGGCAGTATGTTGGTTTCTTGTAATGAGAACCAGATATTTTTTCTCAGCATATCTGGCTGCCTACAGAAACTGTCAATTCTCATATGGCCCCATAAAACTGCTGAAGAAACAACCACTTAAAGAGCTTTAAAGATTATTCATGGAAAACTTATGCTGAGGAAAAATAGAGCAATCCTTTGAGATAGTCAAGCCACATGGTCAATTTTTCCAGCTGTCTATGCCATATCTATTCTGCTCTGTAGACCAGAGCCCCAGCTCATCACTGCCCTACCCTGCCTGAAGACATGACCAACAGGCATGCTGGCCACCCAGCTCAGAAGGCACATGTCCTGGCACTGTCACTTGGGAGCCACCCTAGGCTTGGAGGGGCAGGATACATGAGGCTTTTCGGGTAGCAGAGGGTGTCACTTACTGGCAGAGGCCCCTCATCTGGGTCCCAGCCGAATGGAAATTCTTCTATTTCCTCGTCAGACCTAGGCTGTTGGTCAACAATGCTAGGAGAATGTGGGGGAGGAGGGGGCTGAGACCTTGAGCCCAGAGAGCAGCAGCAGCCCTAACATAGGCCCAAGAGGCCAAGGCTCTTCCGCTGGGGGCCCCGCCTACACTCCCAGATGGTCCAGGGGCATTTGAGGCCAGGCATGCCTCCCAAGGCTCCAAAGCAAAAAGGAAAGGGGTGCATCCGGGTCTAGCCTTGGAGAGAGAATTCAGAATTGAGTGGAAGCAGCCAAGGCAGCTCTGAAAGGCTGTGATAACTCAAAGCATGAGCAGAACTGGAAGGCTAAGAGCTACATGGAGCCAAGTGAGAGTGAGTGTCCTGAGAGTGGCCAAGGGAGGCGGCAGCCTACGGCGGCCATGTGGCTTACAGCTCTAGGGCTCCCCATGTCCGATACCAAGTGTACTGGAGTCTTCAAGCTGGGATATTAATGTTGTTGCAGTGCTGTTCACAAACGATACCTAGTGGATGCTGTGTTGACCTCTCCATTCTTTCTCAAGGACATTTGCCCAGCACTTGTACTCTGAACCCCTAACATTCCTCCCCAACCCACAAGCCTGCTGCACACTTGGGTTTGGATCTTCCCCCCAGTATGTAGCACATCTATAAGCCTGCCTTATCCTCCCTCTAATGGGGCAACTCAGTGGCATATCTCAAGGCTTGCAGCGTAGCCCAAAGCATTATGCCAGGCGTGCCTGTCCTAATTATCACCATGGTCACGTCTGCTTCCACACCAGGGCCTCTGGGCTTCTACTCCAGGCCTCCTGCAGAGGATCCTTGTGATTTGACCTTTAGAGAGCACGGGCAGGGTGGGAGCACTGTGAGTCAGGCAGTGGGGCTGTCACCCTCCTATGATTGCTGATAAACAAGGGCTCCACCCTCTGGAATTTTCTCTTAGGGCAAAAGCAAAACAAAGCCACGTGCTGCTTATTCCTCTCTTGCTCTGTACGGCAGCTGCACCAGCTGATTCCTCTGGAGCAGAGGCATCCTCTGTCGCAGAATGTAGGCCAGAGGATCCTCCTTAGGACACTGCAGGGCCAACTGAGAGCCTGGACATTGGTGCCCAGATCACCTGTGACTACACAGGCACAGCCTTTAAGGACAGCCCACTCTTCAGGGCAGATCTGTTATATCCTGCCAGTGCCAGCACGCAAGTCCTGGCCGGGGATAAGACTGTGGACAGAGGTATAGGTACAGTTCCATCTGGCCCAACTCAAGGCCTCCTATATCCCTCTCTGGGCTTGTGAAATCCAGGAAGGACCTTTGCTTTAAGGTTGTACTTCTGGTTCTGTTCTTATGAATGGTTCATCAGCCGCCTGCCTGGCAGAGCTACCCAGCTACTGAACCTGGGCACTTCAGGCCTTTACTCTGGGCGTTGATGTTCATGTTGGGAGGGAAGGGTTAATATCTGATGAGTGGGAAGCTGCTATAGGTTTCCTGTGAGCCTTGTCTCACGCATAACAACTAGAGAAAGGTCTATACTACAAGCCTGGAGCTCAGTTCTCCTGAGTCTCTACCCTATTCTTACCCCCATGACTCCTGCCAACTCTCTCTCTCTCTTTCTCTCTGCTCTTTTCATAGGCCCCTCTGCTGGCTCCAGCTCAGCCAGGTTCCGCCGGAGGCCCACCTGTCCAGATACATCTGTGGCCGGCAGCCTCCCCACACCGCCAGTCCCCAGACACAGGAAGAGCCACAGCCTGGGCAACAAGTGGGTGACTGAGAAACCCTATTCTGGGGTGATGGAAGGTTGGGTCCTTTCCCATCCTCATTTGGAAGCTCTTTATGTTCTTGGCAGACATGTCCTCCTAAGGCTGGTGTGAGCTCAGGAATGCAGAGGGCGACAGGCTGCAGTCTGTATGCCACCAGCAGGGACCTGGGCTCAGTAGCTAGTGAAGAAACATGCTAAACTCAGTCAACAGCTCATTTAGGCAGAACTGAGTCCAGCAGAGACTATCCTCAGGGCAGCAGTGGGTGTCCCAGTACCTGCTGGTTCACTGGCCCTCTGGGGCCCACAGCTGGGGCACATACAGGTCCTCAGCATTGCTGGGGAAAGCCATGCCTGCATTCCCTGGGCTTTGGTCACAGGTTCCCAGATAAGGGCACCCTTTGTCCCTCCCTCCCTTTTATTCTTCCTTCCACTTGTACTAAGGCACAGATGCTAGGCATCTTGGCTGGTCCTTGTGGAACTCAGAGGCAAGAGCAGGACAAAGTGCTTTGGGTCCCTGGTGCCTCCTCTTCTCCAGACATTGCCACACACTCATGGTCACCATCTCACTGAACCATGCAAACCTCTGAGCAGCTGCTGTCACGCTCACTATAGGTCTAGCAGGAGTCACAAAGCTCTGACACGCCTCAGCATGGCCTCATCTCACAAGCCCCACCGTCATTTTCACAGGCAGAGCAAGCAACATTAGTCTCCACTGAAAGAGAGTGAAATTGAGGCTCAGAAAAAGGATGTGACTTTCCCAAGGTCATACCATAAGAAGGGGCCAAGCCTGGTCCACCAATGGGCTCTGGGCAGAGGCGTCTCCAGCAGTAAGTCCCTGGCTCTGGCTTCCAGGGCCATCGCGCCACTGTGCTCCCAGGATAAGGAGCTCTGCTTCTCTCTTCCTCTCCGTTTTCCAGTCTGATGTGTCAGTTGAGTGTAGTTGACAGTAAGAGTGCCACATTCCCATCGGAGAAGGCCAGGCACCTGCTGGATGACAGTGTCCTAGAGTCCCGCAGCCCCCGCAGGGGCCTCACTCACACCTCCTCCACCGCCATCACCAACGGACTCTCCCTAGGTAAGCGGCTCTGGCCTGTGCACACAGGCAGGGGCAGCAGGCCCAGTTTGTGCTCCATGTCTGTCTCTGTGTCACTGTACTGTGCCCAGTGGCCCCTCACCCTTAAAGAATGACTCCCTACAAGAGTCTTCTGCTGCAGGAAGAGTCCAGGATTGGCCTTCTCCTGGTGGTCCCCAAATATGTACAGTCAGGTTGAAGAAGGAAGTTAGACTTAAGTCTACCTCAACCCCCTAAGGCCACCTGCTACCTTGGTGGCGTTTATGTCCCAGGGACAGTCCAAAGCCTTGCTTGGAACAATAGGTAGGTGGTCCATTGCTTCCTGCTATGTGCTTATCTTTACCCAGAGGAGGCAGAAGGGAAGATGTGAGCTTCGGGGATGGTATTACCCTACTGGACAGTGGCAGGAAGAGCCTGTTCCATGGACTTACAGAGACAGAGAAATGCTGATATTAGGGCGGAGGCTAGCATGGAACTGCATTCAGAGATCTCAGTTCTTCTACGACAGATGACACTATCCTATGATTACTGTCACCAGCCCAGTGCTCTCTTGATGGCCCTTGCCTTTCAGTGTGCCTGTGTGTCTGCCTTAAATAGCAGAGTCTTCCCAGCAATGGTGGTGGGCTGGTGTTTGATCTGGTGAAGACAGTGAGTGGGGTAGAGGGCCAGGAGCTTAGAGAAGCAGGCATCAGGAACACCAGGTGAGCCTCTCCTGCCACATGTCCCTGTGAAGTTAGGCCAGTCTTGGGAGTCAGGGGAAAAAAATTTAGCATAAGGCAGCTGCCTCCTAGAAATTTTGTGACAAGTCCTGTATCTGCCTTATGTCTTCAGAAGAGGCCATCGTGTTTGGACAAGCCAACAGTGTAGGAGGTTTGGACATTGCATTTTAGGCTCATAAGTGTGGGTTGAAAAGAAGTGGTTCAGAGTCCTGAGCTAGGGAAAGGCTTCTTCCTGAGCCTTGGCTGTGCTCTTGTGCACTGACCCCTCAGCCTGGTAGGTTCCACTCATGGACCTCATCTTAAAGTAAAGGATGGGACCTGGGTTCTTTTGAGGCTCCATGAATGCACAGTTGAGCTCAGAGCAGCTGTTTGACATCCAGGAAACTCTGAGCTGTGCCTGAGTCTGGGCTGCCGTTCCCGAAAGCAAGTCAGGTGCTGTGCTGTCCCGCATCCAGGGGAGATCACAAGATTGTTTGGCTTCGGCTCATTAAGTCAGGGAACTCAAGACATTTTCTGCTTGAGCTGACCGCTCTGAAAAAGCGGCAGAGCGTGTGCCCTGGTGGTGCTCGGATGCCCCCACCTTCCACCCATACAGCAGATAATAGGGATTCCACTCAGGACAGGCTTTTCCCTTCTCCTTCCCCACTGCTTAGAGATCTTTCTGGAAGAGCCCTGAACTTCAGAGCCTACAGAGTCTAAGACAATACAGAGGCCAGGCCCACAGATGCACAGGCCAGGAGGGAAGCAGTGTGCTGCTCAGGGAACACTAGGCCTGGTGAACCAGGGTGTCTTCACTCAGGCCCAGCAGACCATGGTCAGCTCAAAAATGTGGGCCTGGAAGAGAATAGGAAGGCAAAGGATCCCAACGTAGGCCTTAGCAGTAACTCTATGGGCAGGGGACTGCACTGGCCCTCCCCTGCACTCTCCCTGCATCTCCTGTGTGAGCAGATCCACTTCCCTGTTCCTGGGGCCAGAAGTGTTCACCCTGTCTATACCCTCAGGAGAGGCCCTGGGGCAGCAGGCAGGCAGCAGGCAGACAAATATGAAGACCCTGGCCTTTCAAGCCAGAGGGTAGGTAGTGGGAAGGGAGTGGAGGGTACCCTTGAGAATGGTGGGACTGAATGTTCTTTGAACCTGCCCAGAGAAGAGCGATATAACAACAGAAACCCAAGTCCTTTTGTGACCCATAGGGTCAGAATGCTGTGAGCTTGGGGACCGGGGCCCAGTGACTGGGAGCCCAGGAAAACAGGCCCCTCTCTTCGAGGCTGCCATGCTCACTGATCTGTGTTCCTTTTCCAGGCAGTAGTGAGAGCTCAGAGTTTAGTGAAGAAATGTCTGCAGGGCTGGAAAGGTGAGTGTGGCCTCAGCAAGGCTTCTCAAGGCCCAGGGAGCTGGAGTCAGGGGCCCCTGCCCCACCCATACATTACAAGTGCATAATTACATGGTCACACCTCTGTGTGCACACACTAAACATTAATCTCACACATACACATGCACACCAGTGGACACATTCATGATTCACTTCTACACTCATACATTTGTAAATGTATACACAGGCTTAGAGAGTGTTCTCTTCCCTCCCTCCCTTCTTTTGTCAGCTGACACTCAGAGCACTTGGTCCATGCTAGCTAGAGAAGCCCTGGGAGCCTATGAGGCCTAGAGTGAGTCCTGGATCTCTAAGCCTGAGTCCTGTTGGAAGTCTTGAGATGGGAATATGGCTCCATCTAGCGATATCTGAGAGTATTGCACCAGTGCCTCCTCAGGCCCTGGACATTTTGAACCCTACTACCATTTGTGGTTGTGACTCCTGTCAGACCATCTGTCCCAAGTGTCCACGCTCCCATCAGGTAGATACTTGGGACAGATATTATTAGGAATTCACCTGCAGGGTGCACTCCATGTACTTCTTAGGCTACCATCAGGAATCCAGGAAGACTTAGCATTGCAGGTGGTGGAAGGCACCTTGATTACTAGAGAGGTCTGAGGACACACAGGAAAGGAACTCTAGTAATGAAAAGGGTCCCCAAGGTGTGGGTTTCCATTGCCCTTCAGGATGGCCCCTCCACCAGTGCCTAGGGGACTATGTGCATCTGTGTACATGCCCAAAGTTACATAGCGTTATGTGTACATATGCACAATTATACAGTTTGTCTGTAGACGTGGCCATGGTCACACAGTCTTATATGCACACAGTTACAGACTCTCACATATACATATGCACGTGCTCTCACACATATTCACACATTTACATGTATATACACAATGCTTATGTTCAGTTACATATGCACAATTACGCTGTCACGCCTCTGTGTGCATACACTAAACACAGATCTCACACTTACCCATGCACACAGGCAGACACAGCCTCATTTAATTCATTCATATATTGTTGAAGATGTGCGTGTCTGCATTCACATGGTATGCATTACACCACACAGAGCATACACCCTTGCACCTGTGTGTGTGCACGCCCCTTTTCTGAAGCTAAAGCTTCAGTCCCTGTAATTTAAAAAGTGCCCAGAAGAAATCATCCTATCTGCACACTTCCCACAGGGCAGAGAAGGCTCGTTGGTGGCCCAGGCTGAGTATTCCCTGTACACAGGCTCTGTCTGGGCACTGCCGTGCATAGACTGCCTGCAGCCTTGCTGCTCCCCCATAGTTCCGAAAGGAGAGCCTCACAGGCCCCACGGGACAGACTCCAAAACTCTTGGTCCAGGTGGGGACTCTAGGGGCCACCCTGTAAAAGAAGGCCACAAGCAACGCAGCACCTCCGTTGGCCAGTTCAGCGGCACACTTAAGCACGGTGCTGAGACCCACAGCAGCACACCTGTATGTTCCCTCTGTTGTCCGTCCTCTCACCCATCCATCCCCCTCACTCATTAGTCACTCAGTAGCTGCTTAGCACTGCTGCCTGCACAGGAGCCACGCGGGGGCTCTGTGGGCCCTGTCAGTGCTGACTGTGAGTGGAGTCGGTAGGAAAGAGGATGGCAAGGGGCATTCCTTGCACAATGGAAATGATGTCATATGCCATCATGACCACTGCAGGCAGCAGTATTTTGTACAATCCAGGTCACTGAATGTCTGTAACAGATGCTCTTGAGTAAACTCCTCTGAGCACTGGCCTCCTGTCTCTCCTATGCAAATGTGCCCAGCCCTCGAACAGCCCTGCTCCCAGCAACCTTTCATCTGCTCTGCACAGAGGGGATCTTGGCCTGCTGTTTCTTGGCTGAGGAGATATCAGTGGAGCTATGAACCCAGTCCCAGGCAGGCCAAAGGAGCTAGAAGCTAGCTGATCCTTACCCAGAGGTCCAGCTAGAAGGTCTGCTCCTACTGTGTATCTGCTCTTGAGCCTGCTTCAAAGAGGGTCTGTTCCCCAAAGGAGTGTGAGCAGTCTGAGCTTTTCTGTAGACTGGACACACAGAAGAGCACCGCTGTCTCTTCACAGCTCAGTCACCATCCTGTCACTTCCAGAGCCCCCCTCATTCTAACCTTCAGGCACCCAGTGCTCAGCCCCACTGGGTCCTCTGTACTCCCAGGTCTCCTCCAGACCACATGCTCCTCTCTTCAGAGAGGAGTGGATTATAGGTGTCTCCCTGGCTGGTCCCAGAGGCCACATCTGCCAGAAAGAACCTCCCTACCAGATCCTCACAGATACTTAAGGTGTACTGTGTGCCAGAGCAAGGGCAGAAGATATGGGACGAGGGTGCAGAAGGGGACTGGGCCCCTTCAAAGGAATGAAGGTATGAAGAGGGACAGGGATGTGGCTAGTATGCAGTGGAGTCCAGAAACTAGTCTTTAACTGGCTAGCCCCGATCCATAGCTCCCCACGCCCCAATCGTGAGCTCCAGTCAAGCCAGGGTGGAAGCAGAGCCAGATAACAATGTAAATGGCAGAGAGACCCAGAGTGGGGAAGAGAGTGAGGGCATGTCCAATCTGGGATTTTATCAGACAGCCCTGACTTGCAGGGGCAAAGGCAGAAGGAAAGCCTCACTGTACCACTTCCCCGAGGAGAGGGCCCTGCACGCCTAATATGTTGTGCTTTATGTATAGCACAGCAGCGCTAAATGGACTAGAGAACAGGGTTGAAGGTGAGCACCAGGCCCTAGAGACCAGGCAGCCTCAGGGCTTGGCCAGGGGCCACTTTTATATTTGATTGTTTCTGAAGAAGTGACATAACAAGTATGTCAGTTTATCGTAAGTCCTCCCCAACTCTCTTCCCAGACAGACATTGCCAAGTGGGTGGAAGTGAGCAATAGCAGACTAAGAGAGAGGAGTGCGCCCCTTTAGTGGAAGAGAGGAAGGGACAGTACAGCTCTCTCTACAGTAGAGAGTTGTCTTCCCTCCCTGCAGGGGGTGGGGACAGAGTTCATCACCCAGTGCACAGCAGTTGTCCATTGGGGTGACCTGCATAAACTGCAGGTTCAGGCAGTTTCTTGAGGAGTTGGTGTTAATGAGCATGAAGTAGATTGCTGAGGAGAACCCCAGTGAGCCTTTGTGATGGTCTTGGGGTGTAAGGATGCTGAGTGGGTTCTAGGTCATGACCTGGGATGGGAAAGGTGGCCTGTGAATGCTCAGGGTTTCTGGAGGCCCGCTCCAGGAGAGGGTTCTCAATATGTTCTGCTCTCTTGAGACCAGGAAGTTTAATGTCAGAGCCCTTGGTTTATCTGAGTCTTAAGTTCCTTGGCTGTGACATGACCAACACTTAGCCAGAGTGTAGAGCTGCTGCAGGAGAAACTGGCGTGGACTCTCAGCACTGTGCCATAGTGAATGTTTCTGCCCAACAAGAAGGCTGTTAGAGACTAAGGCTAGAATGTGGGCACATCTCAGGCTGCCATTCATAGACTATATGGACTGGAATGAAGGCAGTTTCCACCAAGCACTGCTGGCTTCTATGGTAGCACTAGTCTGGGGAGGGTCCATGGAAGGTGGTTGATGCAGTTTCTGTTCTGGTGAAGCTTCCTGTTGGTCTTGGTGAGTGGAATCATTCACCATTCTTCAAGAGCAGCTGACAAGGGGAGTCATGGTAACAACCAGGTCTGCCACCCAAAATGGTTTCAGACACGCATCCTTCCTTATAGTCAGAGGACTCCAAGATGTGTCAAGTTTCCCAAACCCCAAGTTTTGCTGTATATGGAGAGAATTGAGCCCAGCTCTGGAGCAAGCGGTTCCCTCCGCTTTAGCCACCTGTGTGAGTGACAGAACTCAGAGCCCAGGATCTCAGCCCTCATTAGGGCTCCCTGACTTCTGGCTTCTGGCTTTGCCCATTTGCATGAATTGAGCTTCCCTGCCCAGGCTTATAGGGTGGAAGCCCAGCTAGTTGATTTGCCAAGTTAACTATATGGTTCTCTGAAGACACCATGTCTTGCTTTACATCCCTAGAGGTGTGTGAGGCTCTTGGCAGACTCCTCTGGAGAAGACTGGGCAAAGGGGTCTGGGCCTGGAGCTTGACCCTGTCCTCAGCCATGGCCGTCAAGGCTGGGTCCTGTCATTCTGCAGCTTCTTTATGGGAAGTGCACAGCTTCTTGTTCTGACTTCTTCAGAGCCAGTGTCTGGAAATGGATAGGCCATCTTTCTGTCTGCCTGTCCTTCCTGCTGCATTTCTGGGGTGCTTGCTGTTTCTACTGCACCCCATGTTTCTGCGTCTCTCAGCACACAGAGTATTAGATACTTCCCGACACCTAGGCTCATTCGGTGGTTTTACCTAGCTACTGACCTGAGTCCTGACAGCCAGGAGAGCAATCTGGCTTCAACTCACACTCAGGCAAGCATGCGGTGTTTTACCAGTGTGGTGTCTGGGTACCATTTAGTGACTCCAGGACATTACCCAAGATAGCGCATGTGCACAATGAGAGCGGAGGTCCTCAGGAGTCAGACTGGCGTTTCCTGCCCACAACTGAGAGAGACTCGCCTGTTCCTGACCCAGTGTGGCTAGCGGCTTCTCCAGCCCCACCAGGGAAGCCAGCACAGCTAGTGCAGAGCCACATGGGTCTTTCCAGGCATCGTTCCCAGTGTGGTTTTAGTGTGAGACAGGAAAGTTGTAGGTGAAGGAGGATGACCTTTTGCTAGGACCAAGATTTTCTAAGGGCCTAGATACGGTTGTCATCTAAGATGTCTCCTGTTCCTCCCCCTCCTATAGGAGCAGCTGCCTTATGAATTTCAACTTTGAGACACCCACAATCTGGTGCAAATCTAGGAACCAGTGCCTTGCTCAGCCCAGCTCATGAGGCTGGTGGTTCAGCTTGCTTTCACCTGGGCTCCCTCTTCCAGTGTTGTGGCCTTGGCAAAGTGACTCTCCACCTCTAACCTCAGAGTTACTATGAGGCAGGGTTAGGAGCAGTGCCTGCCTCCTAGCACTGTAAGTGAGGTTAAATGAGACAGTGAACACTGCTGAGCACATTGCCTGCCCCACCATCTCCTCTTCACTCCCCCCATCGTGTCCACCTCCTCAGTAGACCCAGCAGCGCCATCATCTCATCTAATCGCCATCATCATCATCGTTGTTGTCTTATGAACCCTGTGGGATAAGCTGTTCTGTTTGGTTGCTTGCTTACATCTTCCCTAGAGCAAACATCCCATGAGCCTCTAATCTGGTATACCTCAAATCCATCCTATAGTGGAGGGTGTCTGCGTTCAGCTACATGTTCTCAGAATGATTCTGGGAAAGATTCCTGTGGATATGGAGTTGGGGCCTGATGATTGGGGGGGGGGCGCTCATTATATACTATTGTCCATTTGTTCTGCATTTCGTGGTATTTTAGGGCAGTGGGGAGGGGCCAGGCTGCCGAGTTCCTGGGGTCTAAGATTTTGGCTGCCCCAGGTTGGCACAAGACTCCTCCCCCAGCTCATGGGGAGAGAAGGGTAGATACTGCCCTAACTCTCTTCTAAGAGGTGGGAAAAGGCCACCATTATGCTGCCCTTCACACCTGGGATTGCCCATGGTTCCAAGTACAGGCTGTGGTGTCCACCCTCCCTGTGGTACCGTGAGGCCCTTCACACCATGTTGGAAGCAGGCCTTCTCTGTGTTGCAGCTCCATCTCAACAGCATGTCAGCATCTCCTCTGGCCTCAGTGTCTTCATCTTAAGTAGACATGAGGGCAGCACCCCTTATGTAGGGTGGGGCGGGTGTGGATGGCACATTGTAAGTATGTGGCAAGACAGCCATGCTGAAGTGCTGAGTAGCCCCATGCAGAGCATAGAACCGAGAAGTCCCCACCCAATCTGAGAAGGTCCTTAGGTGTAAGAATTTTCTGGCCGTTTAGCCTCATGGACATGGACACAGACACAGCTATGGGAGCTGTGACACTCAAAATGGCAACACGTAGGAGAGCAGAATGCTAGCAAGGCCCAACACAGAATTTAAGCATGGACCCAGTGCCCAGAGTGGGCCCCTGCCTCTCTCAGCGGTAAAAGGCATAATGAGGGGATTGGGCTATAGTCAAATTGTTTATGAGGCTTATACCTTGGACAAATAGATCCTCATTGCTTGCTGAGCCTCGGTTTCTCCTTTTGGGAAGGATAATATAATGCTGTTTGGACTAGCACAGTGAGAGTGAACACAGGCCTGGTATACATGAGCACACCACTGCCTCAGCCTCTTTGGGCTGTCTGTGCGACCACAGAGGCATCTCTGTGTCTCTGTTCATACGTATACATAGTCCCTCTCACCCTGGACTCCCCTGGAAACGGCCTGCGTGCTGACTGCCTACCAGCCTAGACTGCTTGGAAGAAATGGATTTCAGGCTGCTCTCTGACAGATGTCCATTCTAGCAACACCTGTCACAGATGCAGCCCCAGGTGGTCTCACAAAACGGGCAGTGCCTCCTGCTCACCACCTTGGCAACTTCAGACATCTTAAATTTCAACCACCTTAAAGCAACAGGGAGAAGACCTTCAAGAGGATGGTAGAGGGGAATCCTCCAAGTGAGAATCCTGAGGAATGGAAGAAGGGCTATATCTTAAGCACAGAGAGCTACAGAGGACAGCACTTCAGAAAACTCTATGGTCAGAGCTGGCTCTGAAATTCCTGCCGATGGCTGGGGAGGACAGCCACCTAGGAGAACAGCTGTTCAGCAAGGTCTGAGAGCTGCTTTGGTTCAGGACTGGACATGTGTCAGGGACAGGAAGTGGGGATATCTCCATATTCCACCCACTGGCAATGACAGCAGATACATGGTCTCAAGGAAGAGTGCATCGACACATGCCCAGCCTGCGAGGATGGAAAAGGGAGCACAGCAGAGTCAGCCTGTGAGGACTTAGGTTAACCAGCACTTAGAAAGGGTGGGCTGAAGGACAGAAGAAGAGGAACCAGCACCATCAGAAATGTCTTAGTTGGAAGACAGATGCCCAGTCATGTGTGATATTCATGGCTGCATGAGAGCGGCCATCCTCAGGCTACACACACTAGAGTCACTGGCGATAAACAGCAGTCCAGGCTGGCTGTGGACAACAAAGAACACATTTGGACAAGAAGGAGAGGCCTTATCTGGCTTTATCCAGACAATTCTGTCATCCACTGGCCATCAAGAAGAGAAGCTATAGGTGGGGATAGAGTATGCCTCAGAGCCAGGAAAGTCAGGGCAAGGCAATGCCTGCCCCACACCCAAAGAAGTGGAACTGAAGTGGCACACCCCTGATTCAGGGGCTAGGAAGAGAAGCCAGCCATGCCCACAGGAAGGCCCTGGAGCCAGAGCTCTTGGAGGCCATTAAGGTCCGGAGGCAGTTTCAAGGACACTGGAGCCAGCAAAGAGCCAGTTCAGAGGTGAAGTGTGGCAATGGGATCCACAAGCATTCTGGTAAATGTCACTGCGTGTGACCTGGCCAGATGTGCAGGATTGCTCACTATTCTGTGCTGTGCATGCTTTTGTCTTGGAACCTGTAAAAACAAGGCATTTCTGTTAAACATCTTACTTCAGATTCACATTGGAGGATCCAGGAGAAGGGTGAACAGTCAAAATGTAGATGAAATTGTCCAGTGAGACCCTTGTGCTTTCCTAGATGGAGACTTGGTGGGATGAGTTTTCCCTGGCCAGGTGGTCCCAGATGTGCTGTAGTGGGAGCAAGGAACCCAAGAAGGAAGAGGGAAGGGGCTGGGCTGACCTACACTATCTGGGATCCTTTTGCCTCCTTAAGGATCAGCTGGTTTTTCCAGACTGACTAAAATTTACCCCCTTTCCTCTGAAGCAGGGGACGTCTTTATGCCACGCTGGGGCCTAACTGGCGGGTTCCAGTTCGGAATTCTCCCAGAACTCGGAGCTGTGTCTACAGGTATACATTTGTTCATTTTCTCATTTGAAAGTGGTTTTGGGGTATTTACTGAAGGAAAGGCTCTGTGCCAGATTTATCATAACACTATCTCTCTACTCCAATTGCTCCAGAGAGGTCCATAGGGCCCTCTGGGAGAGAGACGGTGAACATCAGAGGAAACAGCACTGGAAAAATGATGGAGATTAGCCTGGTGACTGGAGAGGGATTCACAGGACCGAAGCTCCCGGCCGGAGAGACCTGGGGCTGTGAGGCAATAGGAATAGGTGGCTCGGTAAGGGTAAGGTCCACTGAGTGGTAGGAAATCAGAGAGGGGGTTTAGATCAGCTGGGGATATAGACTGAGCCACATCCAGCAGGAGCAAGGATATTACCCTGCTCCTTAAAATACAGTGGGACACATGGAGGTTTAGTGGAGAATGAGAACTATGTAGATGGAGAGGATATGAGAGAGGCAGGAATGGAAGCAGGAACCAGAGACAGCATTGGGCTGTCATCTAAAAGAAGATAAAGTGGCTTTGATAGAGAGGTGGGATGACGACCAGACATGGTTAGGACCTAGGATCAGAACATCCTTGGAACTAGGTTGCAGGTCATGAATAAGGGAAGAGACTTCCCCAGGGTCTGGCCTCACTACCTGCTTGGTGACCAGCTTGGTTAAGGCAAATGCCTGTGGGCATCTAATAAGCAGGAGCACAAACTCTAAAGCATGGGACAAGACTTGGGCATTGTCACCAGGACAGTGCCTGATCTCAATGGAGTGGGTGAAAGAAAAACCAGGAAGAAAGGCGAGCAGGCCGGTAATGTGGGGCTTCTGTTCCTCCTTTCCGCTGTGCCCTATGAACTTTGCACCCTCCTGCTAACATGAGGAGGGCCTGAGCTGGGCTGCAAGGCATAAACCATAGGCATGAGCACAGGAAGCAGGCAGAAGGAGTGGAGGGCAGGCTAAGATGGGGAAACTTGGTGAGAGTTTTCTGAGGGAGCTCACCCTACTGTTTCTTTGGTGGCTTTGGCCCAACCTCAAGAGTCCTCTGACTATGGGAACATCAGAGACTCACCTAGGAGGCACAGTGAATGGGGAGGTACCAGGTTTTAGCCGCTCTGGGGCCATATCTAATTGAGAGTCTCCCTTCAGCCCCACAAGCCCTTGCACCTGTACTGTGGGAAGCTCAGCCACTGTGCCCACTATGGAAGGGCCTCTGAGACGGAAAACCCTGCTCAAGGAAGGCCGGAAGCCTGCAGTAAGTCACATCATCATATGTGCATATTCATCAGAGGCAGTGTTGGTTCAGTTGGTCTAGAGTCCTGCGGTCTTAGTTTGGGTTTCTATTGCTGTGAAAAAACACCATGACAACTCTTATAAAGGAAAACATTTAATTAGGGCTGGCTTACAGTTTCAGAAGTCCGTTGTCACAGTGGGAGAAATGGTGGCATGCAGGCAGACATGGTGCTGGAGAAAGGAGCTGTAGGAGACTACCCCACTAAATCTAGCTTGAGCATATGAGACCTCAAAGCTCACATCCACACTGACACACTTCCTCCAACAAGGCCACACCTCCTAATAGTGCAGGCAAGTATTCAAACACCTGAGTCTGTGGGGGCCGTTCCTATCCAAACTAGACAGGCTGTAACCATTGAGGGGAGGGGAGGTCTCAGTTTCTATATTTATGACTTAGGATGAAACTACATTTTTTTCCTGAGGGCCATTTGTGGCAGAGAGCCAGCCTATGGGTGCATGGGCAAGTTAGAGCCATGGTGGGAGGATAGTGTAGACAAGGCCTGGACACTCAGCCCCAGGAGGCAGCATGGCTCACTGTGTGGTGCTCCCACGTACACTCCCTCCTCCCAGCAGCATGCTAGCAGCAGTAGGGAAGGTACGGAGACAAGGCATCAGGGGGATTGTCTTGCCTGCCGCCATCCTTTGTGTCAGACTCGGATGTCACTGCCACCATGACCCCACATGACAGCTTCAGCTCCTTAGGTGGTAGTCTCATCCTCAAACTGACTCTCCTCACTGCATCTGCTCTGCCTCCTGTCCTGCTCTGGTCCAACTCCTGTCTACAGAGTTGTCTAGAGATACCAGCTGCTGTGAAGAAGCCAGGGCCCTGTCACCTGCCCTCTGCAAGTGTCCTTAGAGTCCTTGTCTCTAGTTGCCGTTTAGATCATTGGATGATGGATAAGGTGGAGAGCTTCCACCAGCTCTGGCTACACTCAGTCTCATCAGGCTGGAGTGTTAAAAAGCTTCCTACAGCATGGGGCCCCATGTCAGAGCCATGGGGAGGACTTACTCCCTCTCTGCATCACACCACATGTACACAGTGGATCACAGGACAAACTGTAAGAGTTGGTTTTACACTTGAGTCCCAGGGATAAATAACACTTAGGTTGTTAGGGTAGACTGCAAGTACCTTTGCCTACTAAGCCATCTCAATAGCCATGGACTAGCATTTCTAAGTAGAACGTAAATGTCTCCATTCTTCACAAACAGTAAAGATAACTGTTCTGTGAGCCTTTTTCAGTTTAGCGTGTGTGTCTGTTGCTGTGCATCCTGTGGAGTCAGAGAAAGGCTGGAAGACAGCTTTTCCTTGGTTTGGCACAGCTGTTCCCACTCAGAAGAGGACTATATCATGATGCTGACTAACCTGTGCCTAGGAGGTGTGGTCCTTTCCTTCGAGTGGGGTCCTTACATTGACATTCCAGACCTGCAAGGCCTCAAAATCCAGCCCTCAGTCTGTCAGAGCAGCCCATGACAAACATTCCATTTCTAGTTTGGCATGTCTGTTTTCTTGGTACATGATTGGGCCCAGCTCCCCAACATAAGATTTATGCCCTGAGGCACCTTCCACAAGAGGAAGAAAGGGAAGGAATGAGGAAGGGGAGAGAAGATCTCCCGTACCTGGGTAGAACTGGCACTGCCAAGAGATGACAGGACCAGAAAAGAGGAGACCTCTGCTGGCATGAGTTGGGACAGCCATGTCCACAGTCTGGCAGTCTGAGGCTACTCCCCTGACCAGTATCATCACTCGCCTGTCCTCCTTCTGCAGCTGTCCTCATGGACCAGGTACTGGGTTGTACTCTCAGGATCTACCCTCCTTTACTATGGAGCCAAATCCTTGCGGGGCACAGACAGAAAACATGTAAGTCCCCTGAAAAGACTACCTGTGCTGGACTTCCTCTCGTGGGAGTGACCACTGTGGCTGCAAGGGCTAGGGTGGGAAGGACATTTGTCGGGCCCATATTAGTCTCCCTTGCTGAGGGTGTGGGCCCAGGCCTCCCAGCTGATTGTTGCTCTTCTCTAGTATAAATCTACACCTGGCAAGAAGGTCTCCATCGTAGGCTGGATGGTGCAGCTGCCTGATGACCCTGAGCACCCAGATATCTTCCAGCTGAATAACCCTGACAAAGGTGGGTGGCAGACTGGACTGGGGCCCGTTACCTCTGACCAGATGTGCACCCTGAAGCTATGAGATCACTATTTGTCCCTTGACCCTAGGTTTGCATGGCACCCTGGCTAGTCCTTCTTGCTGTTTACACTTTGGTTGGTGCTTCCACTGAGCAGTGAGATTGGCCTTGCCTTTGACTTAATGGGTCTGTCCACCTTCAGTCTGTAGCCCAAGGGTCATAGAGTAAATAGCAACCAATGTGTGATGAAGCAAAATGGTGGGACCAGAAGGATCTTGGGTCCTGGATTTCAGGGACTCTTGATGTAGCTTTACTATAGGGCGGCACAGTGTCCAGGTCCAACAGCAACTCAGGACCCATGTGATTCCCAAAAGCTCCAAGCTGATCTTCCCCACTTTCCTCTCAGTCTCTGCTAAAAGGAGGGAAAGGGCCTGGTACCACCCTGCCCAGGAACCTTGTCTTCGCTGACAAGCCCAGCAGTCCAGCAGACTACATCTAGCTTCACTGGCATCCCAGCTTACAAAACAAACACAAAACAGCAGCAGCCACCCAGTTCGAAGCTTACACATGCTCATACAGTAATAGGAATGCTCAAGTAGAGTTCCAGCTCAGACAAGTCATCTGGGGAACTGTGCTAAATGATGTTCACATTTGGGGTCTGCAGATCTGGCTAGAGACCAAGACTATGCCTTTCTAGCAAGTTCCCTGGGAAGGATGGTGGGGGTACCATCCAGGGGACTATTAAGTGTCATGTTCTCATAGTTGCAGCTGAGAAATAAGGGTGGCCAGTCACCTCAAGGAGCTCATAGGTAGAGAGGCGGTAGACTGCCAGGCCCTCGGCTCTGTATTGGGGTGACTGAGTGTGTGTCTGTTACACACAAAGGTGTCCTTACTCTCATTCCACTAGAGTCTCTTCTCCAGTGCCTTTGGCCAGAGCCAGTGAGCTTTTTATCAGTAAGAAAGCTATGCCCATGCAAGCTCCATGAGCCCTTGTGGCCATGGGGACCACAGGCCATGCCTATTTGAGCCTAAAGCAGTGTTCTCAACCTTCCTACCGCTGTGGCCCTTAATAGAGTTTTGCATGTTGTAGTAACCCCCAGCCATAAAATTCTTTTGTTGCTACTTTATAACTATTTTTGCTACTGTTGTGAATTGTAGTGTAAATATCTGATGTGCATGCAACCCCTAAAGGGTTCACCACCCACAGGTTGAAAACTACTGGCCTAGAGGAAAGCAGTGTCCCCGAGTAGAAGGAATGTGACATGAGGTCGGGGGCAGTGCCACTGATAGAGTTAAAGGGGTTTATAAACTAGATATAGAAATGATATCTTGTTTTTCAGTGACAAGTAATATTGCCTTCCGTCCACTATGAATCTAAGCATCGAGTAGCAAAAATTTCAGAAATTCTGTGTGGTTTGTCCCCAGGAGAAGTTATAGGCATTTCCACAGCAAGCGTGATTGCAGACATCTCAGGACCTCTTTGGTGCTCCTCTTGAAATCCCAGCATGGTATTAGAACTACTGCCAGCTCTAGGATATAGACAGACACACAGACTCAGTCACAGCACACTGTGTAGGTAGTTTAGTACTGAGTCTCAGCCTCAGTCATTTTCTTTGTATTTTATCTCATGTGTTTGAAAACATTGGTGTGAGAACTGCTGGGAACCTGGTGGCTAAGGATCTTAGTCCAAAGACACCTGGCCTGCCAGTGCTGGCTCACCCTGGCCTATGGCAGCTTTTCTTACTCATGCAGACGCATGCTCCACAGCACACTCGGGCCAGTCCTCCTGTGTGTCCTTCTTAACCAGGGCTTCCTTTCCCCATCAGGCAATGTTTACAAGTTCCAGACTGGCTCCCGTTTTCATGCGATACTGTGGCACAAGCATTTGGATGATGCGTGTAAAAGCAACAGGCCTCAGGTAACATCCCTCATATCTTGCATGTCATCTTTAGACGGCAGGTCTCTTTTTTCCTTCATGTACCTGCTCTAAGATTTTCCCCATGAGTCAAGGCAACCCTTGCATGAATAAACCAGATTGTTGTATCTTTTCCACTAAAGAAAATGCAACAGACATACCCATTAGGGAACAGTGAGGTGGCAAGTGTGATATCATCCAGTGTTCCAGCTCTAGCATCTATTTAGTTTGTCCCTCAGAGTTGATTTCATTAGGAAACTGCAAACTGACAAGTAGGTCTGTCTCTTTGCCCACTAACTGGGGAGTGCCACAGTAATACCTAAAATATTTAGGGACAACCATGTGCCAGGCAAGGCCACTGGACCTAGATCCTGGTCTAGCCTCTTCCTCTGCTGTTCCCACCCCTCTCCTTGACACCCATGGCTTTACATGCAGCTATTAGCAGAATGTTCCCATGTCCCTATGATGTGGGTTCTCTTATTGTCTCCATTGTACACTGAGGAACCTGAGGCTCAGAAGTGAAGGACACCTGTTCGAGGTCCCATAGTGAGTGAATGGTGGAGCTGGGAACCAACTCAGTTCGCCTGATTCTCAACTCTGACCTTGTAGCTCCCGACTGAGGAGAGTCCCTGTCATTGAACTGGACAGAGAGAGCCAGGAATACAGCCCCTGCCGGGCAGGCCTGTGACAGGAATGGCAGCCTCCATCCTTAACACAGAGTGGGGTTGAGTTGGAGTTCTCTGCTCCCTGCATGCCACATGGGCAGCATTGATGTCACAAGGAGGCTCAAAGTAAACTACCCTGAAGCACAGTGCCCTGTGGGACTGCGGGTGTGCTCAGTCCTGACCTCATGACCGGATGTCAAAGTTCGCTCATTGTAGCACTGTCTGTGATAGAACACCAGAAACCTTCAGCCTGCCTGAGATCCCTGAGCAACACTAGAGAGCTATCAGCAAGATGGCAGAAGGTCTAAGGAGGTCCAGAAGGCTTGGAGTAGGCAAGGATGAGCTCATTTCTTTTAAATGTATGTGAATATTTACTCTTGTATGTGAGCATATTTATGTAAAATTTCTACAGTGATATACAAGAAACTATAATTGTATAATGTTAGAGTGCTTACTTACCTGTGAGATAGATGATCAGATAGATGGACAGTCCTTTTCAGTGGTGCTGGAAGTTGAACCCTGGGCCTCAAGCATGCTAGGTAATTGGTCTGCCACAGAGGTACACTTCCAACCCAGATAACATATCTACACATTACGTCAGTGTCAGTGCCCTTCTCTGTGATGGGAACACCTGTGGTTCAGACCCACTGCCATCTCAGGGCAACAAGGGAACAAGAGGTTGAAGCTTGAACAAGGTCGCTGCTGCAGCAAGATGCGTTAAGAGGAAAACCTGGATCTTCCATTCCAGGCTCATCAGCTCTGGGCTCCCTTTACCTTTCTTGAGCTATCGAAGCAAACTGAAGCTCACCAGCCGTACAAGGGGCGGGGGAGGGACTCCAGGACACGTATGCAAGAGGCCATGTGGTTCTAGCTCCACCTGACAGCCTTGATTAGGCATCTGGCCAGGGATCTCAGCCAGAAGCAGCAGGGGACCCTGAGTGAGCTCACACTCAGCTATAGCAGGGGACCCTGAGTGGGTTCACACTCAGGGATAGCAGCAGCCATAAAGTGCGGCAAACACCTGTGGCAGGCTCCTAAGTGGCATTCCATGCACCGGCCAGGACGGTGTGCCAATGCAGTGTGCCATGACAAAGTCCTGCCGTGTGTTTGTCTCCAGTTCTCAGACCTAGGGAGAGAAGGGTTCTCTTTTTATACCTTGTTTCTTTTTTATTTCCAATTCACTTTTCACCAACTTGATTTTATACTGTGATGTATAAAACTTGGAACAACCTCAATACTCCATGGTGGAGGCTTACTTAAATCAGTCACTGCACCCGAGAGACAGCTCAGGAAAGGCATGGAAAGGGGACTGCAAAGGTGTGGCCTTCCACATGGAATCTGTGATGAAGACCGTTTCTCTTTGCATGTCTTAAATTTATTTTTTTCTGACGCTGAATCTATTTAAGCTTTTTTTATAATGTATGTGTGAGAAACAAACAACAGCAGTAGTGCTAGGTTTGGCAGTACTCAGGAGGCTGAGGCAGGAAGATCATGGGGCCAGCCTGGGCTACAAACAACCAAAGAAGACAACAGCCAAAAAACAGCAGTAGAGAAACACCATATACTCACATCAGCCAAAATCTAGAAACCCCAGCAGGTCCTGAGACCTTCCCCTCCCCCTTAAGTCAGTCTCGCCCTCCTCTAACTTCCCTTCTCTCCTGATGTATGTTACTTCCCTGTTTTATTTTACTGCGGTCCTGGAGAGGAAACCCAGGCCTCAGCTGCTAGGCAAGTGCTACCACTGAGCTATGCCCCAGCCCTCATCTACAACTTAAAAACCTCACTTAATAACAGAGCCATGCCTGTATGCTTCCTCCTGCTCCCTGCTCCTCTGCACTAAGGTCCTGAGGTTGAGCTACGCTGGCACATGTGGCTGCAGGTCACTACAGCACCTCTCTGTCAGCTCTGCCTGTCATCTCAGAGCTGATTCCCTGTTCCTTGCTCTCGTGAGTTTTGAGGCTATGATCATTCTTGGAACTGCATCTTTTTCTGATTTCTTGTTTTGGTGAAACTGACACCAAGACTGGTATGTTGTTGTTTGGTTTGGTTTTGTTTTGTTTTGTGAAATAGTGTCTAATCATACCAACTAGAACACCAAAGTAATGCCAAAGGAGGAAGTCAGAGCTGGGGGTCTGGAGGCAGCTATGAGGGCAGGGAAATACTCTGACAGTGGGACTGGAAGCTTCTGGGGGAAGGTATTGGAGTTCATGATCTCCCCCATACTTCTGCCTCCTGTGCCACATCCCTTAAGACATCCCCCACCTTCTAGGCTAGTTTACCCTCCAGAGACATCCATCCTACTTCAGCAGGGCCTATCCTCCACACCCCAAACCCAGTTAGTTGTCTTTGGCTTAGAGGATGGTGGTGAAGAATATGGGTTCACGTCCTAGCCCTGACTCTAACTCTGTTTGGCCTCAGTTTCCTCGTCTTTATTATGGTGACCCTTTCTAGCATCTGCTAATAGAGTTCATGTGAGGACTCCAAAAACAGTGCATACGAAATAGTCAGAGGAATGCTTGGCACATGGCAGTCACTCCCCAGTGGCAGTTCTCATTGCTGTGTTCTTCCCTCCCCATATTTGCATGGCCCTAACGGTAGGAACTATCCTGTCCCTTTCTGTGGATTGAAACTTTGACAAAAGGGTGAGCTTTCTCTTGTAGGTACCTGCAAACCTTATGTCATTTGAATGAGTATCTGCAGGACTTGGCATGACTGCAAGGGCTCCGGAGAGCCTGGACTAGGTCTGGTGGAGGAGAGCAGCTCTGGACATAAGCTGTGGGCCAAGGCACTGGAGCCTCATCGCTGGACTCTAGGAATATGGCCATGGCCTCACAGTCCTGGATGGCTCCCCAGTGTGAGATCCACCTGTCAACCCACAGCAACTCTCATGAATCATCCTGCAGCAGCACCCCACCAGGTGGTTGTCAGACCCCAAACTGCACACCTCTCTGGGCCATCGTCTGTCCAACCAGCTGCTTCTGCATCAGGGGAGCATTTGACCCATGTTGGGTTCTCCATGTGCTTTCTGCTGCATACAGAGTGGATGGCGTTAATCTTCGAGCAGACTGGAGAGCAGAGATGGGTTGCTGGACAGGCTTGTTACACCCCAAGTGCACAGGCCACTCACCTACAGGGCCGCCTCAGATTTTGTATATCCCCAAAGCATCCTCTGCGTGTGTGTGTGTGTGTGTGTGTGTGTGTGTGTGTGTGCACACGCGCGCGAGCGAATGAGTGTGAACTTTCTGAGAAACATACATTTTGGCACAAGACTTGTGACATCACACACTTATTGGCTTTGAGGCCCTGCTTGAAGCTTTAGTTACAGCCTTGTCCTCTAAGAAAGGTCTGAAAGGAGTCCAGAAGCTCCGTGTTAAGGGTCCCTTGAGTTCTTTTACTGTAAACAAACAATGCCTTAAATCGTGTCTTGTTTTCTGTTCCTATGGGTGCTATTCATCTGGATGGCCTGTTCCCTGGGCCCCAGGCCCTCCTGGGTCTAGTCAGCCCTCCCGAGGCAGAATCCATTTCAGGACCATGTACTGGGCACTGGCCTGCTTGCTTCCTACCATGAGCTTTCCTGGTGGGCCTCTGGGCCCTCCTTATCTTTCCCACTCCTGCCATGCTGCTGTGGGAAGCTGGGGCCTTTTCTCCCAGCACCTTGGAGGCCTCTACAGTGATCAGTGGTCAGAAGCTACGCCACCCCACGTTCTCCCACAGGGCAGAATTGTGCTCCTGTTGTCTCACCCTTGCCACCACTGCCAGGGCCGGCCACACTGATTCCTGATCACACAGGGAGCTGAGTGACACGGAGGCCTTAAGCCCCCTCAGTCTTGCCCCTAAATGTAGTCACCAGCAAGTTCTTATCCAAGTCCAAGGGCCCAGTTGTTGGTGACCAGGTGACGAGAGAGCCAAGCCCTAGGGAGTAAGATGTCTAGCCTCTACATTCATGAACAAAGACCTTTATCTGTCACCTGTTGTCAGAAATCAGGTGATTTTCACTTTGAACACTTTTAATTCAAGTGTATTGCCCTTTGTCATCACGATGCTCTTCCTCCTTGACCCTTCCTCTTCCTCCTTGAATTTGGGTACCCTAACCATGACGAGAAGCTCTCTGTTTTCTGGAAAAGGCTGAATATCTGGGTCCCTGTGGGTATCATAATGTTACATAGTAACCAATCATGAGACCGTCCTAACAACAATGGAGAAGTTACAGACAACACCATAACCATGAACTTAACACCAGAAAGCACTGCATTACAAACAAATGGTGACATGTCTCTAAAAACGTAGATGACTTGGTAGGGCAGTAGTTGTCGCCATGGTGGCACGTTTTGGTCAAGCTTTGCTGTACTCTGAAGCTGGCCTTCCTGTGGTCAGAGCCTGGATATTTTCATGCTGAAAGAAACTCCACGTAGTAACGTCGAACCTTGACCATCAAACCTTGACCACAGCTGCCTGGCACATCTGCCCACACCAGGAGTCCAGGTGTATGTACCAGATTCTACCAGCATTGTTCCAGTTAGAATCCAGAAGCTGAATGATGGTGTCAGACACTCCAGGCACTTCCAAGCAGAACCTTTAACCTATACCAACCCTGATCCTGCCTGTTAACTCTTAGAAAGTCAGAACATCAGCAACTAGTTTCCTTCAGGCGTCTCTGCTCTTGAGCTCATTTCTGAGTTCTCACATGTTCTGTGTCAGACACCAAAAGCCTCAGAACCTCAGTCCCACTCAGATAACTTGCTCACCAGACACAAGTGTTTTCTTCCAGGCCTAACTAATCTGAAAGAGCACAATCGCAATTATTTTCAAAGTATTTAATCCCCCTAATTGAAACCAAACTCCCCTCCTACAAGCATCCTTACCATGGACTCTGCGTGGATTTTATTAGTGAAAAGCCTTGGAGGACTCTTGTGAGCCTAGAAGGTGGCAGGAGAGCCCTTTAGATGGTGTTAAAAGATTTGGGTCTCCAAGCAGGGACTTAGGCCAAACATACAAGCTCAGTGCTGATATCCCCAGTGCTGGCTTGTCACACGAGGCTGCAGGGGAGGTAGCCAGGTCACATGACAGAGGCAGAGGTCCTCTGGTGGATTCTTAGCCTGGAAGGAAGCCATTCTGCATGTTTGCTCCATTGTCCATTGTACACATACTGTGAAAGTGTTGGTGGTGCCAGTTACTGCCTTGCAGACAGATAATGGCACCCCAGACTGAGAGCTGTAGAATGCCATGTAGAAACTGGGTTGGGCAGCTGGTAGTATTATGAAGTCCCAAGAAAAGCCCACTGACAATAGGAGTAACCTCTGTCCCTGTCTGGTGTACAAGTTTTGTAAGTCAAAGTCAGCCAAGTGTATGCTGGCAAGCAAGATACCTTGTGGAGTCTGGACTTGATGGGAAGCCCCAGAAGCACTCTCCTACACAAGCCAGCAGGAGAGTTCGGCCCTTCCCTTCCCCTGACCAGATGCTATGGGGCACTTGTAGGACCAAGATGCCGAGCAGGTGGACACCAGTGTCTTCTTCCAGCAGGCTCTCTGTATTTCTCCTTCTTACCAAGATGGCCAGTGTTTCTTCCATCGTTAACTCTTGCCTCTCCAGCCTAAGAAAGGTGTGCTGGGTTTTTTTTTTTTTTGTTCGTTTAGTTGTTTATTTTTTAATATCAATTTCAGATGGAAAATGATCTGTTAAACTGGGAAGCCATGTATAAGGCAAGGCTGCTTTAATCTGCATGTGGGATCCAGAGCTTTGCAACCTCTGTTGACTGTTGCCAAAAGCACAGCTTCTCTTCTTTTGTGTGACCCTTAAACTGGCCCTATGTCATATTGATATGTTGGGTGATTTTCACGTTATAAAACTAACAAAAGAATCCTACCCTGCACAAAGCCCTTTTGAAAGTGTGTTTATTGAATAAACATTCATTCATATCTCTAGTGAATACTTCTTATACACCAGGCTCTACCCAGACTGAAAATGGCTAGAAACAAGACATCCAATTTTGGCCTTTGTAGAACTTAACCAGTCAATGATCAAATAATCACCACCTCACACACCAACTTTGGCAAGACCCTGCCTCTCCTCTACCCCTGAATACAACATTTGTACATTGGTTCTTCCAGGAAGCCTTCAGACTGAATGGGAATGTTGGGAGAGGAACTTGCTGGAGTCCTGACACTGAAGGCTGGCTAGCTCTGAGCAGCCAGATACAGATCTGTGTTCAAGAATGGTTACAGGGAGGACGCCTAAGGCAGAACAAGAGAGGAGGGTCTGAGTGCTTGCAGAATGCACAGCCTCCCCCCACCCCGGTTTACTCTAACTTCAGTGTTACATTCAAATACAGTATGGGTGAGAGCCGCGTGTCCTTGGGAGCCGAGGACTTGGACTGTGTTTTATTTTGTAACCTGCTGCTGCACAAGTGTGTGTCCCGTGGACAGCCCCAAATTGCCACTCACAGCAGCAAGGTCATCTGCCATTTTGGAAGGACTATGACCAATTGATAATGAAATAATAGTAATTCATTTATTAGTGAGGTATACTCTTTAATAAATTTCGTGCCAAAATGCATGGTTTCCCACTTAGCTAGCATTCAAGATGTTGTATAGAGAGTAGTTTTCAATTTCTTACGTGTTCTTCCAAATGAACTGAAAATGGGTTTTCACATCTTACTCTGTTTCTTGTTAAATCGGCTGCACCACCCAAGCTGTCTTTTTCCCAGCAGACCCTGCATGCAGTTGTGTGAGGACTTTTCTCTAACATTTGTACATTGTCTCATCTGCAATAACCACTGAACATCATCCCTCCTTGGGATTCTTTAGACTTTTGGTGAAGTATTTTGTTACCTCAGTCTTGTATCAAGTTGCTGTATTTTTCAGCTTGTTACACTGATAATAATTGTTCACTAATTAAATACTTTAATGTACAGACATCTTTGTTTACTTTGAAATTAAATGTGTTTTCCAATAAGTATCGTTCTGTTTATTAGTGTCACATGCAGTCAATTGGCAGGCAGCTGCTGTGCTACATGCAGACATGGAGGCATAGACTGCCCAGGGCTCATGTGAGAGTAACTAGCATCTAAATACATAGGAGGGAGAGGACAGAGACAGTATTGTGTGTCTCTTGGAGAGGAAGGCAGAGGGTCTGGGAGTACCTAAAAAGACAGGGGGCCTTGGGAGTTTTCAGATCAGAAGTTGCAGAGCATGAGCCGGGGCAGCAGGGAGATAGGGAAGGATGCACAAGGGGAACGCAGGCAACCGGAGATTACTGAGGGAGAATTCCAGTCAACGTGGTATCTGAAAAGATATGTCAGGAGGAAGTCATGATGCAGAAAGCAAGCCACTCCAGTTAGATTAGAGGTAAAGAGGAGGGTATTAAATAACTCTGGAGAGAGGGAGTCAGCGAGCGAGAGAGCGCGTGCGTGTGTGCCAACATGAACTAAAGAACTAGATTGGGAATCTCAGTGGCAGCTCCCAGGCATACACACCCATTCTTGCTCCTGCCTCGCTTGAATGTGCAGCATCAAGGGAGACCAGAATCTCAATGATTACAGTGAAGAAGCCCTGCTGCACAAATTAACACACACCTGCACTTTACCTGGGAAGAGGAACTCTCCTCAACTGAGCAGTTTCCTCCATCAGATTAGCCTGTAGACAAGTCTGTGAGGGCTTTCGGTAGTGGTGGTTGTGGTGGTGCTGTGAAGGGTTCAGCCCTCTGTAGATGGTGTTATCCCGGGAGCAGGTGAGACTCGGCTGGCTAAGAAAAGTAGGTGAGCAAGCCAGAAAATCTGTAAGTCCTGATTCAGTTCTTGAGTTCCTCACCCTTCCAGCTCCAAACTTGAATACCTCGTGGCGGACCCCAGTTCAGCCTGAGAGACCTGCAATCATCCAGGCACCCCTGAAGTGAGGAAGAGGCAACGAGGGCGGAGCTAGATGGGCGGGGCTTGTGTAGGCGGGGAAGTTAGTGGGCTCTTGGGGAGGAACAAACCTCGGTTTCTGCTTTGGACCTTGAGTTCCTGCTCTGACTTCCCAGATGATGGGCTGTAACCTGTAAGCCAAAAATAAAGCCTTTCTTCCCTAAGTTGCTTTTGATCACAGAAACTGAACTGGAAATAAATGGCAAAGCCAGTCTTACTTTCACTCAGATGAGTTTCCACACCCAACCACAGTACAATGTTAAAGGACCCTGAGATGATGCATCTGACTTGGGGAGGAAATGAGAAGTGGAGTGTGGGGCTGTCACAGAATTGTAAGGTTATGAATGAAAACCTGAACCCACAACTGGTAGCCAGCCAAAGCTCCCATCAGCCTGTGTCAGACACCACAAACAACCACCAGGAGACAGCAGTGCCTCCTTTTGCTGAGTGGCTAGATCCTGAGGTGGCGCAAACCTCTTGGTGGACCCCAGTTCAGCCATGAAGACCAGCATCATCCAGGCACACACACATACACCCCACCCCGCCAAGTGAGGAAGAGGCGGTGTGGGCGGGGCTAGATAGGCGGGGCTTGTAGTGTAGGCGGGGAAGCTTGAGGGCGCTTGGGGCAGAATAGTCAAGGGAACGCAGAATTGCTCCAAGTACAGACCTCAGCTTCAAGGGAGAAGAGGCGGAGCTCCGGGGTTGGGGGGCCATGCCTGTGGGCGGGACGTGGAGAAAGGCGGCCCCCAAAAGAAGGCGGTGCTACGATAGAAAGGACCAGGAGGTGCTGAGGTGAGGAGGGTCAGCAGCAAAGCCCGCAAGCGGAGCTGTGGTTTGGAGGGCCGATAGAGCGCTCTGTGGTGGAGGGGTAGGTGGGCATGGCCTAGATCTGTGGGGATGGTGAAGAGTGGGAGTGATGGACTGTGGACCCACAAAGTTGAGGACCCGGTGGGCGTTGGGGGCCTGCGTACGTTACACAGAAGCGCGGAGGGAGGGTTGGTAGTCGATGTTGGTGCGGCTGGCTCGGGAGGGGCGTGGCTGGAGCTCGGGATAGAGGCAGGGTGGGGCCTGCACTGGTCTGAGGAGAACCAGGGAAACGGAGATTAGAAGCTCGGGGCGTGGCCTGTACCCAGACTAAGGCGTGAGGTGGGTTTGGCTGGGAGACGGGGCGGGGCCTTAGCCAAGCTGAAGGGCAAAGGGACCAACTGAATAAAGGTTTGGGGTGGGACCTGAGTCCACTAATAGGTAAAGGACTGGTACTTGGGGCGGGGTATGGGTGGAGCCCGAGCCGAGCAGAGAGGAAACCTGACTGATTGGGGCGGGGCAAAGGCGGACAGGGGCGGGACCTGAGCCTGATTCAGATAAGCTGGGTTGGAGGCGGAGAGAGGGCGGGGCCTAAACTCAACTGAATGGTGAAGGGAGGATCTGCTAGATTAGGGGAGAGGCAGGGGGAGTGCCACGGCCTCAAAAAGGGCCTACGGGAGTGGATTCGGTAGGAGATCAGGCGGTGCCTGAGACAAGCTCCAGAGATATGAGGTGAACTTGGATAGGCTAGGGGCAGGGCTTAAAGCCGGGGAGGGTCGGTAGAGGCGTACTTGCTAGAATAGGGGCGGGGCAGAGGTGAGGCCTAAAGCCACAGGCGTGGTAGTGGTGGTGGAGACCTGCTGGAATAGGGGCGGGGCCTAAAGTCTGAGGCGTGGTTAGGCTGATTGGATGAGGGGTGGTTAAGCTGCTAGAGTATGGGCGGGCCCTAAAGCCTGAGGAGTGTTAAGGGGACCTGCTAGGGTAGGGGCGGGGCCTAGGCACCGAGGACAGTATGAGGGAGTGGTTAGGCTGAGTTAGGGGCGGGGCCTGAGGTCCCGAGCTGGGCTGGAGTTTGGGGCGGGACAGGGGCGGGGCTTGGGTCCGGTGAGGGGTGCAGGGCGGGGCGTGGGCTGCGGCGCTCTAGCAGAGCGTCCGGCCGAACACTGCCGAGGCCCGAGCCCACCCGAGTGTGCCCGAGCCGTCTGCCCCCGCCCGGGGCGATGGAGCAGGAACCCGGCGGGGCCGCCGCTGCGCTCCTGCGGCAGAAGAGGGCGGCGCTGCGGCGCAGGGGGTGCAGCTTTGAGAGTCCCAGGTACCGTTGCCCCGGAGGGGTGCAGCCTCTAGGGGCGGGAGAGGGGGAGTAGGCCACGTGGGGGGTGGCGATGTGAGGGGACAGAGCGTGGCGAGGCCGTGGCGTGGGAGGAAGTCGGCGCAGAGCGGGGTAGAGCGGCCGGGCCACACAGAGGGAGTGCCCAGCGGGAGGGCTGGGGACCTGTGTCCGGCCAGCAGGTGCTGTAGATGTCCGAAACCTGGGCCCTATGACAGGCCCTGCACGCCATGGTTCAGAGAGGTCTTGGACTGTGGAGAACGCGACTTGCCAGTTTCTAAATGCTCAAGGACAAGGTCGGAATCCCTAAGCCCCCAAAAGAACACCCTTTAGGCTCCTCTTGCTCTCTATCATCCGTCCTCGCACCCCGGGTGCCTGGACACCTGCTGCCTGTGGCCCCGCCCATCTGTGGTTGGGGTGGGGGCACCCTGCATAGTTCCTAGGTCCTTTCTCTTCCCCAGGTTGTCCGTGCCCCTCCTGGACTTACCTACCTTAACTGGCGCCCTCCCGAGGAGCCAGCCTGGCCTTAGGTGAAGCTCGGCTGCTGCCGGACACACCCTTCCCTTTGCGGCTGATGCCAATGCCTATGCCCTGCCTACTCCCACCTCCAAGGCATTCCTTGTAACTTGAAATGGGTCCTGCTTCCAGGTGGACTCCTTCCTTTCAGGAAGACTTCAACACCACCATCCCGGCCAGATTTTCATCAGTGTTCTGTAAGAATGGCCTTAGGGTGGGTATCCGTTTCCCCTAGCCTACTGCTGCTTGCATCCATGAGGAGTTTTTCATTGCCATAGCATGGGTAGGGACAAGGAGAAGAAAAAGATGTGGGACTCTAACCTCCACTGAGGTGGAAAAGAGAATTCAGTTGCTAAGGCGCAAAACAAACCAGCCAAGATCCTTAAAGGAAGATGTGATGCCCTCAATTGGCCTTTCTCAGACTCAGTCCTTGACACACTCACTGCTCCAGAAGTTCTGATGTTGTGTGGTGAGGACAGATACCAAGACTGCCCTAGCTCCTGCTCCATCACCACAGCTGGCTCAGGTCTGGCCCATCACAAAATCTGAAGGGCTAGTCACTCCTCCCTCAGGCTGGAGAACTGCTCATCAACTCTTTTTGAAAGTCTTTCTTGAACTCTAGGCTTAGCTTTATGTGATCAGCACCTAGGCATCTACCGAGAAGGTTCTAGATATTTGTGTGGTGGCCTGAGTGGAACATTTCCCTTAGATAGAAGACCCAGGCAGCTAACACTCTCTGTGGCTTGAGCATGAAGAATAGGAAGAGGTATACCGAGAGACTGGAGCAAAGAGAATCTCTCAGGTCTGAGGCAGAGTGCTTAGGACAGCGCTGCTACAGGACTTCCAGAGATGAAGGGTGGTTCTGTAATGCGGCCCATGATGTTCGGGAGCCACAGACACCTGTGGCTGTGGAATACTTTGCTAAGACACGTGAGTGTTGAGTTGTGCTTAGCCTTCAGTGTGTAACCACCTTGATCCCAGCACTACCACCTCGGCCACATTTGCATCAACATTAACCAGCTTTCTCAGGCTCAGTCCTTGACACACCTGCTCCAGCAGTTCTGATAAGAGCCTGAGAAATGAGTACCATAGTGGACGGTGCTGGCATAGAAATTAGATTTCCTTCCCCTTTGTCTTCCGAACCAGAATCTTTAAGGGCTAAAATGACTTTCAAGCCTCCAGGTGGCTTTGTTCTCTGATACACTTAACATTATCTTGTGGCCTGTAAAATAATTAGGATTAGGGTTTGTGTGTGTGTGTGTGTGTGTGTGTGTGTGTGTCTTTTAAAAATAATTTATCAAATGAAATTTGAAAATACAAGAAAAATAAAAACAGGATAAGTAAATTATTTTGATGGTGGTGTTGGTGACAGTGTTTTATTGTTTTTGTTTGATTGGTTTTGAGACAGGTGTCATATAGCCCTGGTTGGCCTGAAATTCACTATGTAAACCAGGCTGGCCTTGAGCTCACAGAGACCTTCCTGCTTCTGCCCCTCAAATTCTGGGATTAAAGGCCACCACACCCAATGGATAGTTTACTGATTCATAATTCTACTATAGGCATAATTGGCCTTTCCTCCGTGAATATTTATCATTTTAACTGACTTTTCACTCAGCACATCATAAACACTGTAAGAAATCCTTTCATATTCCTTAAGAAAAATTTTTAGTTGCTGTGTGATCTCCTACTATATGGATGTATAGCTATTTTTAGCCTGTCTTTTACCATTTTCACTTTTCCTAGGATGCATTTCATCTATGTGTAGTCACTTCTGTGTAAAGACATTAGTGTCCATAAGATAAAATCATAAAAATGATGGGAAATGGGTCAGGATAAAGGGGTCTCTTAAGTCTTCTGAAGCATGATTCCAGAGAGCTCCCCTGGGCGTAATCATTACATTTGCCAAAGTGATGCCTTGCTTTAATTTGAATTTCTTTATTTGGTAATGAAGTTTTTCTCATAAATCATATTTGTTACTTATTTTAAGATATTTGTAAACGTGATCATCATTTTCCTTTGGAATATTTATCCTTTCCTTATAGAATTGAAGCTCTTTCTATTTATTAAGAGGAATTTGGGAGTAAATATATGGCAGATATTTTTTTCCAGTTAATTATTTGCCTTTTCACTTTCTGTGTGGTGGTTTTCCAGTATGTGTGTGTGTGTGTGTGTGTGTGTGTGTGTGTATGTGTGTGTATGTGTGTGTGTATGTGTGTTGACTCTTGTCTTGAACTTTAGATTTACTGATTTCTTCCTCTTGTGTATGCTCATGTAAAAGAATCCCTTAACTTAAAATAGATAAATATTCATCTACAATTTCTCTATGTTTAATTGAATTTTAAAGTTAGAATATAAAGTAATTCTCCATTATCTTTGTTGTTCTTAAAACAACTTCCTTAATTCAGTAATCCGAATGACCTCACGATTCTGGCCAGGTATTAGAACCTCTTTATACATCTCAACCGATTGGGTGCATGACTCCTTATACGAACCTCATTGATCCACAGACCTGCAGCTGTCTGAGAGCTTGTCAGCTTCTTTTGAAACACAACCAGGAGGGAAGGGCTTGCCACATCTGTGTGCCTCAGTTACTTCTCATGGCCAATGTTATCAAGTTTAAATGTTCTTGCCTCATGATTAGGCCCTTTGAGAATGAGTTTGAACCATATTTACCTAATCATCCTATCTTTGTGTGTGTGTCCACGTGAATGTGCACTTCTGCAACATTAACAGTTGGCACTTCTCTTTGCTACATATTCTCTGTTGGTTCTGATATATGATGTGCAAACACAACAAGCTAAGGAACAAGAAATAGCTCAGGCACTGGGCATCAGGCTGGTAGTGATGAGAAAGACTAGCTTTGTATACTTGGAGGCATCAGAGAAGACACCCATTCTGTTAAACAACTTGCCCTGAATGTGTTCACCATGATTTTATAGACGGGAGTATAGGATGGTATCCATGCACAAGGACCTGGTCTTTTTCAATCAAGCACGTGAACTTAAGAAAGTTCCTTAGCCCTCGATAAATCTTGGTTAACACATTTTCTTAAGTGACCTGTATCAATGTGAGCTGTCAGTGACCTAACATGTGCAAAGTGCTCCTTCCAGGAGTGTGGGAAGCATTGGGACTGACAATGTGGACAGAGTGATTACCTTTCTGATGAAAGTTTTGAGCCACATCTACTTTGGGTACGACACTACTAGGCAGGTACATTGTATTTTAAGATTCTGTTGCTTTTTTTTTTTTTGCCCCCACTTCTAACCATCAAGAAAGACAAGTAATGGACTTGTGTTATGTTGACGATTAGTCGCTTGCTGAGCCGTGTCACTTGGACTCCGACAGTTCATGGAGGCAGCGCTCTGGGTGAACTGCACCATTAGCAGGTTACTTATCAGGGTTGAGTTTACCAAGTGCATTTTTTTTGTGCTTTGAGAACTTTATATAATGTATTTTGATCATATTCTCCTCCTGCTCTTCTCAACGACCCCTCCCCAGCCCCTCCCACTTTGAAAACTGGTCCTCCATGGTAATATAAGAAACTTTTCTCCAGCAACCTCTGTAGCTGGCCACCTAGATTCTTCATGTTCTGTATAAGGTCAGGGAATCTTTAATTTATTTATTTACTTACTTATTTGTTTATTTCCATTAATTAAGTTGTTTATCACTTTACATCCCAATTGCAGCCCCTCCCCCATCCTTTCCCAGTCCCACCCTCACAACCCCCTCTTCTCTCAGTCCCACCCTCACAACCCCCTCTTCTCCCAGTCCCACCCTCACAACCTCCTCTCTCCCTTCCCTCCTCCCCTTCTCCTCAGAGAAGGGTACCAGCCTTCGTGGGACATCAGGTTGCAGCAGGACTAGGCTCATCCTCTCCCACTGAGGCCAGACAACGCAGCCTAGCTAGAGAAAAGGGATCCAAAGGCATGGAACAGAGTTAGAGTCAGAGACAGCCCCCGCTCCAATTGTTTGGGGACCCATATGAAGACCAAGCTGCACATACGTGTGTGTGTGTGTGTGTGTGTGTGTGTGTGTGTGTGTAGTGGTAGATTCAGCAGCAGCAGCAGCAATCCACATTGTTCTTTTAAGTCAGGCTCTCTCATTTGCCAGTCACCAGTTAGGATTGGTTAGCTGACCAGTGAGGCCTAGGAACTTTCCACCTGTCTCCATCTTCTCAGCACTTACAAGCACATGCTACCTCATACAGCCTTTCTGTATGGATTCTGGGCATTTAACGATGGTCCTCATGCTAATACAACAAGCACTTTACCAATTCAAGTCATTTCTCTAGGCCTAATTTAAAGCACTTTATTAGTGAGCAACTTTGTTGCTTTCCTATGAGCTTTGCTGAAGCCTGCCTCATCCTTGCAGCCCATCACTCATATTTCTGTCTATGCAGCCACTTTCCGTGCCAGAGTCATTTCTATGGTCTGAATTCAAGGTGAAAGATGATAGCTTAGATTAGGTGGTTCTCACTACTGGCTATTCAACTATAATCACCACTGAAATCTTCTACTTCATTCAGGACTAATAACTCACCATCATCATTTCTGATAAGCATACATCCATGCCTCATGAACACATTTTAAAATATCATCAAAGACTATGAATGGCAAGCAAAAGAGAAGCTTTGGTTCATGCCGTTGCATAATGCTGGGTAGGATCAAGCTTTGGGAGTAGGTGGTCTAGGCATTTCAATGATGTCATCCTAGTCTTCATTTTCCTAGTTTGCTTTCTATTGTTGTGATAAATACCATGACCCAAAGCACCATGGGATAAAAATGGTTTATCTTACATTTTTACATCATAGTCCAACATTGAAAGAAGTTGGGATAGGAACTTAGAAGCAGAAACTAAAGTAGAGACCATGGAAAAATGGTGCTTACTGGCTCACTTCTAAGGGCTTTCTCAGCCTTCTTTTTAATACAGTCCAGGACCACCTTCCCAGGGCTTGATACCACTCACAGTGGGCTGGCCCTCACACATCAATCATTAGTCAAGAAAGCATCCCATTTGTAGGCAAATATGATGAAAGAATTTTCTCAACTGAGGGTTGTGTCAAGTTGACAAAAGCTAACCAGCTCAACTTTATTCTCAAAATAGGCAAAGAAAGTTAACTATTATCGTTTTCCTTTCTATTCCAGAAAGATACTATTTTATTCTCAGTAAATATCTAGAGTGACCTTCACTGGCTAGGGAACATTCTTGAACCAAATGGTCAGACCCGGATCATGTACTCAACTCAGAACTGATGGGTAAATAATTTCCATTCATAGAAACCAGGAGGTAGTGACTTCCTAGGGGAAATCAAGCATTCTTTTTCAGAAGGAAGTTGACCATAGTGCTGTTAGATATAGGAAGCCTTCGCAAAATCCAGGTGTCATGGTGCTGTCCATAGCCTTGGTGGGGTTGGTGCTATGACTTAGTTCTTGTTCTAAAAGACTGTCTTAACCCCGTGGTTACATTAGAGTTGCTGAGTGTAGCCACAGTGTCTGCAGAGCCCCCACTAGACAGAAGAGTTGGAATTATGAGTGGAAAACATATTTTGTCCTTTTCCAAATATTGCTCCGTACATGATGGGCTCCTCATTAGTCATGCAGAAAGCCCACGTCTTCTAGAACAAATCTGATGCCAAGACAAACGCTTTCTTGTCCTGTTGCTTTTCAGGCCAAACTGGGTTCTGAAATGAGCAGTTATCTATTATGCACACAGTCGCCTTCTCTTCTTCCATATGTGCCTTCTGACTTTGGGGGTTTGCTGTTTTATAGGAGCCTTCTGGATTGGGGGTGGTTTTGTTAGTGAACAGTTCAATGGCGCTGCCTTTGTAGTCTTTAGTTCCTCTGCATTACGTCATTATCCTTTTGTTTGTGTCAAGGCTTTAAGTATTTAGTCATAAATAAATCTGCTACTAACAGTTTTCTTTTGGATAAACAGCAGTCTTCTTAGGAAAGACTAGGAAAAGCCATCTTGCATTGGGCCAACATAATGGGCTCCGAGGGCCAACAGAAGAAAATTAATTTTCATATCGTATCTGTTCTCCTAAGGGCAAGGGAAGCAAAACCAACCTTCATTATTCACTAAGATTTTAAATTAATGCAAACCAACTTCCTTTCTTGGAGGAAGACAATAGTTAAATTAGTTTTGCTGTAGAAGGTTAATATGAGAAATTAGGTTTGGTCGTCTGGTTTCCAGGACTGAAGATCTGAAGAAAGATGAAGGCTGACAGACAGTGCTGTCGGCAGACTGGAGAACAGTCCTCTAAAGCAAGCCTTGCTGGGAAACACTAAAGCAGTGTTTATACTATGGGGGCAGCAGCAGGAGTGGGGTGACGTGGGGTGAGGGACACATCTGGTTGTCCCTAAACCTTAGGGTCTGAGAGGACAGAGCAGATAGGAGCCTGACTCCAAACGAGGCTTAAGTAGAAAACTCTCCTCTGTGGGGCCACTTGCTGGCAGAAACTGTTTAGAGTACATTATTAGTAATTTGTAGTCAACAGGAATGTGTTCTCACAGTTCCCAAGGCTGTAAAATCCAAACTTAGGTCAGCACTCGATTTTGTGACTGATGAGTGCTTGTTTCTCAGAGACAGAGCCTTCTAGAAGTGTGGTCACATGCTAGAGACCTAACTGAAGCCAATAAGCGTTGCCTCTTTTAGGAGTTGCACCAGGAGAGCTCTCGTGCCTGACTAAGCCCCCAAGGGTCCTCTCTCCATACTAATCAGACCACTGTTCCACTTCAACACGTGACCTGGGAGGACTCAGGAGAGGCACACAAACATTCAGAAAGACAAAAGCTGAGAGAGAAAAGTGTCTACCAGAACTTTATCAGAACACTGTGAATCATTAGAGGGAACCATGTTAACCTGTGTTTCTGAGTTGGAAAACTATCTAGACTATGCATTTCTTTCAGTGAAACGTTGCAGGTTGCTTCTTTGGGGGAACAACCAGTGCGTAAAATTAAATACGAAATTATCATTTTTTTTCCTAGTGGCCATACTGTTGAAAACAAAAATAAATGAAACTGACTTGACTCTTTTATTCGACCCAGTATGTCAAAAGCATTAGCATTTTAACATGTAACAAATATTCTAAAATACCAAGATAGTTTACCTTTTTTCAGTCAAAATCTAATGTGCATTTTAACCTAGAGCACATCTCAGTTCAGAGCAGTAACCTTTAGTGCAGTTTTTTTATTTAACATTTTGTTTATTTCGTGTGGAGTTGTGTGCATGCATGTGCACAGCACAGTGTGCAGACATGTGCAAGTCAGAGAATGACTGGGGACTCGTTGGTTCTCTCCCTTCTATCAAGTAGATCCTAGGGCTCAAACTCAGGTCGTTGAACTTGACAGCTGATCCCTTTACCACCCCACCTCCATCTCCCTGCCCTGCCCACTAGCTCACCAGCCCTGTGTGCTTGGTGTTTGCCTTATAAGATGATGCAGAGATGGATCTTTGGGTAATAAGTGTTTGAAAGAATGTAGCAAGGTTTTGGTTTTAGTTTGACCTTTCATTTGATTAAGAATTATTGGAATAAAGGTTAAAAATGTGGAGCTAAGGGATAACAGAGACATTAGGACACTATTGTATAAGGAATACATAAAATGATTGAAAAGTTTTCAGAAGATCGTAAGGAAAAAAAATATATGGCTGAAGAGATCATTCAGTAGAAAAAGTACTTGCTGTGCAGCTGTGAGGCCTCACATTTAGATCTCTAGTCCTCCGGGGGTATGCTGGCCTACCTCCAACCCAGCTAGCCAAACTGTCCTGTGGAGGAACCCTGCCTCAGTAGATAAGGTGGAGAGCAATCAAAGACATCCAACATCAGTCTTGACCTCCACATTTACACATGTATGCACACACCCATACACATACGTGTGCCCCATAAATGTAGACAATAATGTCTGCATCACATGTATATAATTAATATACACACATAAGTAAAAAGTCATAAATAGTTTATGCAAAGAGGACTGTTATTGTTTTTTTTTTTTTTTAAATCAAACCAAATCATCTTAGAAGTAACCACTGAGTGTGACCTCTTGTGCATCATTGCTGGCCTTTGACAAGACTGTTTTTGTCTAAGGGAGGAGATAATGACAGGAGATGGTGGGAAACAACCACTAGTCACCTCTGCAGGGGTGGCAGGCTGTGTTAGAAAACTCATGCTTTGTTTATGTTGACTTGTTTTTTCCCCCCTTTTGTAAAGATATTTATACTTTACTTTTTATATATTCCAGTAAAGGGAAAGGATTTTGGGGAAAGGGTTTCATCTGTTAGGGAGAGAGAAGAGAGAGAGAGAGAGAGAGAGAGAGAGAGAGAGAGAGAGAGAGAGAGAGAGAGAGACAGAGACAGAGACAGAGAGACAGAGAGGAGAAGAAAAGAGATAAATGAAAAATTCACAAAGGAGATAATGGTGGCCTTTCCACATTGAAAGAGTGTCATATGAAAAAGGAATGGGGCTGACTGGGTGTGTAGCCCTAAGCTCTATCTACCATCACAGTAGGCATGAGGCTAATAAAGCAGAGTGAACTCGGCGTGTGAAGGGCTCCCTAACACCCAGTGCCCCCCCCACCCAAACTAGAGTGACTTTAAGATGTGGTTCCGTTTCTATCATTGGACACGTTAGTGCATTGCCAGCTAGACCCGGATTTTTCAGCCATTTTACCTTTTCGGCACACTTTAGGATCACAGTTTTCAACAGACATCTTAACACAATGTCAGGCAAGTTATCAAGTTCGAGAACAAAGTGTGCTCCCTCACAGTGACCTGGGAAGTCTGTCATGTACTGTGGTCTGGTTGTCCTATAGCATTTCTTCCTGCTAGGGAAGTACTTAGTGCTTGAAGAAAAGTTTCTCTTCTAGTCCAGGGCTGCACCCCTATGTGTTCCAGTGTCTCTCCCTGCTGCTCATGGAATTCGAACATTGTCCCAATTAGAAGAAACCTGAACCCTGTCCTACCCCACATAGTTCCACTTCATGGCAAGAAACTAGTAGGGAAGGAACTGGAGCTAGAGGGCAGGATAGAAAGTTCTCCAAGAATGTATAAGCTTCTGGATTTGAATTCCTAACACCAGAAACACCGAGTAGTATAGAAAGCTAAGTCAGAGGTTGAAAACTTCTGCTGCTGCTGGCTCTAACTACAGAGCCTCACTGCCCACTCTGCCTGGGTCTTCACCACTGCCAGCACAGCTTCAGAAAACTCTGGAATCAGAAAGCAGCCACGTCTAGATCCACAGACCCTCTTTGCCCTCTGCAGAACAAAATGCTGCCTCTCTCTCTCATTCTGTCTGGCTTCCTTCCAGAGCCTCTCTGAAACGCCCCTGATCTGTAGAATCCAAATCATGCCTGAGCTCTCACCACAGAAAACGGGGACACTGCAGTTTGACCTCTTGCAATGTAAGGAAGAGGGCATGGAGCGAGTCATACCACAGAGTGATGGAGGCAGCATCTCTCCCGGGCACTTAGAAAGCCAGTTGTACCCCAGATTCAGATGGGCAGCTGACTAGGGCTCTGTAGGCATACAAAGATGGCATGGCACAGATGGGACTGAGCACACAAGTCCCTGCCTTGTCTTTTTGAGCAGAGAGAGGCGCTGCCAGGCTGTCAGTCTATCCTCACGTCTCTGCCACTCAATAAGCCTGGACCGATGTGCCGCAGGTGGACTGTCTCTGCTCCATGCATCCGCCTCGGTCCTCACAAAGCAGCTCCCTGTCAAGTGACTAGAGAGATAGTGGAGCCGCCTGACCAAAGGCGTGGCTAATCTCTTCAAAGAGTTTCGAAAGGCCCAAGCTTCCTGGCATGGTTTCCCTCCTCCAAGTGGAATTTTCTGTGTTCTTGGCATCTACCTAGGTATTGGTTCGTTGGACAAATTGCTCACACAGTCTCTCTGTGTGCTAGGTATGTGGAAATGTTGTGAACAGGCAGATTGGGTTCCTTCCCTTATGGAGCTGACATCCTAGTACCATGAGATAGACCACATGCTGGTAAGCTTGACCAGAACAGTTCATCATCATGAAACATAAAAAGTCTTTCAGATAAGGAGTAAGTAACTGTAGTGGGTGTTGAGGAATTTGACTGAGGTCCGTGGATGCTTCATCCACTGCTGCTACAGCTAGCTCCTTAGGGAATATTGTTCACTTGATGGCTGTCAGCCCAGACATCCAAAGCTTGGTTTGAAGCTGGGCACAAATCCTGATTGACGTACGGTAAGGTTTTCCTCCGTGAATGGTCAGCACAAGCAAGTGTGTGAGATCACGGATGCTTATGGGTAAGTGTGCCTCCCTGTAGTTCCTCGGGCTCTGACTGAGGGTTCTCTATCACCACAGAACTTACAGAATGTCTCTATATATTAAGGGAATTTATTGTGAGGACTTACAGTCTGTAGTCCAACTAACCCAGCAACAGGCACCTGTGAATGGGAAGTCCAAGGATTTAGTTGTTGCTCAGTCCCACAAAGCTAGTTGTTTAAGCTGGTCTTCTGTAGAAATAGATTCCAACAGATGTGCAAATGCAAGTAATAGAAGGAAGAATCTTCCTTCTTCCAATGTCCTTACTTGAGCCTTCAGCAGAAGGTATGGCCCAGATTAAAGGTGTGTACCACCACGCCTGGATCCAACCTTGCTTTATCCCAGGCTGACCTTGAACTCAGAGATCTGCTTGTGCCAGTCTCCTGAAACTAAAGGTGTGTATTACCTTTCCTGGGCCTAAGATTTTTAATGGCCACTATGCCTCAAGATCTCCATGTCAAGATCCAGGTCAGAAACCTGTCTTCCAGCCACAAGATCTGGATCACAGGTGTGATCTCCATTTCTGGATTGTAGTTCATTCCAGCTGTAATCAAGGTGACAAACTAGGAAGAGGCACCACAGGCTCTAAATGAAACATGGCTGACAAGCCGTGATGAGTGTGGCAAGGCATGTGCCAGGCTGAAGGGCAGAGCTGGGCTTTCTGTGCTGTCACACCTACCTCCTGCCAGTGGAGATGCCTCCTGTGCTGCAGTTACCGTTTTCTGTGGTGTCAAATTGTCTTCATCATGAGGTCTTGCCAGGCCTGGCCATGCCTTTCTAGCTGTGAATACCATCTGAATGAAGAGAACAGTCCAGAATATCACTGAATAAATGGTGGGTAGGTTTGAAAATAGCATATCTGACCCTCTGTCCATGTTTCTATTGATATCCTCCTCCCTATCCACATAAAGCAGCCAGCCCCATCACAGAGAGTCTCTGGAGATCTTCCATGACTGCTGGTCCTTTTTTTTGGGGGGGGGGGTGGATTCACATGAACTTTTATTCACAACCTTTCAGGAAGTTCAGATTTAAGCTGCACTCATCCTTCACTTAGCTTTTTCTCAGGTGAAGTTACTTCCCTCATTGGCCAAGTGGGCAGTGTAAAGAAGATGCCTACTAGCCAATCTTGCCTGGGCCACCTGCCAGTCCTTGGTCCTTTAAGTTAAACGTGAGCAGGTTAGGTCTGAAAAAAACCACTCTTGCTTATTTCTGTCACATTAGTAAGATGGGAAATTTTCTTGTCTCTCCCTTGTTCACACATACCAGCAAAGGCCATTCTCTTACTTTTGATAAATTTTCTTTTATTGAACAATTTTGCCTATTTCTGCGAGTTCTTCCCATTTCCTAAGAAGTCCTTGGAGTGGATATTTTACATAAACAATAAAGACAAATTGTGCCCCAGGGATAAGGAAACCTACTTTTTAAAATTAAAAGTTAAGAAAAGAAATGAATGAGCAGGTGAAAATGAACAGTGACAAGACAGAATCTAAACGGTGTGGAGGAGAATCGAAGCACAAAAGTGAACTCGTGGGTAAAGTTAGGTCAAAATGCAAATGGTGACTTTCAAAGAGATACTATTGTCAGGTCTTTAAAATATTTAAGGGGATAGAAAATAGTGTGTTGGAATGTTGTCAATATTATAAAATTAAAAAGCTAAGATAAAATATATTTTTATCTCTTTCTGTAACATTCCATGTTCGGTACATATCTGTATTGATGTGTAAGATTGATGATATGAATAGAAAAATAAATACAGTACATGACAACAATAGCCCCAGCATATTGGAGAGCCCCAGCACTTCTGTCAGGTAAAGATCAGAGATTCTGCCAAGTAAACCAAACTGTTAGCTAAAGAGAATGTCATCAATGCTCTTCAGTCTTCAAGTGGCCTTAGAACCTTCTACACTTCTGTGTTCTCCACATCTGCCTCTACCTTCTCAACATATCTCCACCATCCACAGGGCACCTCCTCACACCTGCAGCTGCCTTGCCTACTTGCCAGAGAGCTCTGAGCACTGGAGTGTCACATCACTGCCAGCTATAGCTGTCCTGGCTAGTTTTATGTCAACTTGACACAAGCTAGAGTCATTAGGGAAAATAAATTTTCAATTGAGAAAATACCTGCATAAGATTGCCTGTAGGCAAGTTTGTAGGGAGTTTTTTAAAGTAGTGATTGATGTGGGAAGGTCCAGGCTGTAGGTAGTGTGCCCTGGGCAGGTGATCTTGGAGTGTATAATAAAGCAGGCTAAGCAAGACAGTAAATAGCACTCCTCCAATGCCTCTGTATCAGTTCTTGCCTTGATTCCTGCCTTGGGTGATGGATTATAAGATGAAATAAACCCTTTCCTTCCCAAGTTATTTTTTAGACATCATGCTTGTCACAGAATTAAGAGCATCAATAGATATAGGATTTGGTACCAGGAGTAGAGTATTGATATAACAGAATGACAGTGTTTTAGGAAGGACTGTAAAAAGTTTGAAGTTTGGGCTGGGGAAGCCATTGAGTGTTCAGAGCTAAATGAACCTCTATATACACTTAAAAGATAATGCAGAGGAACTTTGCTGTGGAATTTCAGAGGGAAGTTGAAGAGTTGTTTAAAGACTATAGGGGACATTTGATACTTTGTGTTAGAAAGTAGGGGCTTAAGAGTCAGTTGTAATTAACAAGAGCAAGCACAGTTGAAACCGAAGCCTTTGCTTTATGGGTTAGCTGGAGCTGAGAAATCAGCGGTGATTAGGAAGAGACCAGCACTATCTAGGATCATAAATTTGTGGTCCAGACAGGGCAGGGCTGCATCTCATGCTGACAGCTGAACTTGGTAATATGTAAGAGTCTTATAGCTGATACTGCTTTTGAAGGCATGAAGGGTCATGGAGAGCAGCTGAAACTTAGTGCTGAGAGAGGCCATTGGTGAAAATATAGCCTTAGTTACAGTTGAAGCTCCAGAACTGATAGTCATGGAGAGAAGGGGAAGCTTGGCATCATGTAACAGGCTTAAAGTCCCTTACAAGAGCCCAGGAGGGGCTATTGGTAAAAATACATCCTAATTGCCATAGAGACCTCCACATTTTGGAGATAGCAGTACCATGGTACAACCGTGGTTCAAAGATGACAGCAACATTGGGGTGGAGCTTGCCTGAATGTACTGTGGATGGCAGAGCTAGAGAAATGGAGTTATCCCAAGGATGTTGGTAGCCCAGAGGATCCTGAGTGAGTCCCAGACCTCAAACACTGATATTCACACTATTCACACTGTTGAAGATTGTGACTGTCCTGTTTCTTCACTCTTGAATTAAGACGGTATTTAACTTATTTTTTTTTTTTTATTATACTGGATTTCACAATTAAGAGACTTAAATTTTAGAGATTTTAGAGTTTTGAAGAGACTTTGGAGTTTCAGAGAGATTTTAGATATTTTAAAGAGACTATGGATATTTTAGAGATGCTTGAACTTTGAAAGACTGGATATTTTAAGAAACTGAGTTTGAAAGTAATTTTTGTTTTGTTCTGCTTTGTTTTGTTTTATTTTTGGTATGGCCTCACTATATAGTTCTGGCTGTTCTGAAACACATTATGTAGACTAGGCTAGCCTCACACTCACAGAGATCCCTCCTGCCTCTGCCTCCAAAGTGCAAGGATTAAAGACATGTGCCACTATGCCTGGTTAAAGTATTAAGAATTTAAACACTGTAGGACTTTAAAAGTTATATTATGTTTATATTGTGATATTATTATGAGATTGTGGGAATTAACATAAAAGGAAAGGTTGTTGTTTAATAATGCATTGGTGTGTCTGGTGTGTCTAGTTTTATGTCAACTTGACACAAGCTAGAATCATTTGGGTAGAGGCACTCCATTGAAAAGAATGCCTCTGTAAGATTTTCGTGGAGGCAAGTTTGTAGTGCAAGTTCATAATTAGTGACTGATATGAGAAAGTCTAGCCATTGTGGGCAGAGTCGTTCCTGGGCTGGTGGTCCTGGGTTCTAAAATGAAAGTGGGCTGACCAAGCCATGAGGAGTAAGCTAGTAGGCAGCACTCCTCCATGGCCTCTGCAACAGCTCCTGCCTGCATTTCTACCCTGACTTCCCTGGGCAATGGACTGTAACCTGTAAGAAGAAGTAAACACTTTTCTCCCCAAGTTGCTTTTGGTAATAGTGTTCTGTCACAGCTACAAAAACTCTAATAAGAAAGTGGTCCCCAGCCAAGGACTGACGATGCAGGATAATGATCACTCAGCTCCTTATCTCAGATAGAGAAAACTTTAAGGCACCATTTCTCCTTGAGTAGTACTGTCTGAAACAGAAAATGAGTCACATGTGGAACTTAACAGTTTCTACTAGCCACATTAAAAGGAATCCTAGGGCTGGGGAAATGGCTCAGTCAATAAAATATATGCAAAAATAAGGACCTGAGGTCAGATTTCCAGTACCCATGTAAGAAGCCAGGTGAGCATGGCAGAGCATACCTGTAATCCTATCTCTGTGAGGCAGAGACAGGATGATTCCAGGACTTTTTGGTTATTGAGTCTTGCCAAATCACTGAGGTCCAGGTTAAGTGAAAGATTCTGTCTCAAAGCACAAGGTAGAGAGTAACAAAGGAAGATACTCAATGTTAACCTCTGGACTGCACATGTCCATACATATATATGAACACAGAGAATTCAACATGTAATCAGTGTAGGAAATTATCAGTGAGATGTTTGTGTGTATCAGTTGTGCTAAGTCTTCCAGAAGCACTGAATGCAAACTTTACACCTATACAGCCTCCGTTGCACTGTCCCCATGTCAGCTGTTCAGCAGCCAGCCATATGTGGTCAAAGGGACCACCAAGATGAGCAACACAGCTTCAGCCAGCTGTCCCTTTATAGGACTTGAACCTGAAGCCTCATTCAATTTCCTGCTGCTCCTCCAACCCTTGTTGGGTTTGGAGAGCACATTGTCAGCCTTTGGCATGCAAGTTTAATCTTTGTAATGGAAAGAAACCTCAAGTGTCGAAAAGAAAGTGTGCCTCTTGTTTTGAAGCTATGCCTGTTTGTTTATTTATTTGTTTGTTTATTGTTTCAGTGCTAGAGCAACAACAAACTCTGGTGACTTAGGCAGGGCTGGCTTGAGCAGAGGGTTACTTGCAGTGCAAGCATGCAGACCAAGTTTACATTTACTGAATCCATTATAGTGTGTGCCTGTAACCCCATTACTGGGAAGGCAGAGATGGGAGGGTCCTTGGATCTTCCTGGCCATCCAGTGTAGGCATTCAGTGAGCTTGAAGCATACAGTGTAGGGACTGAGGGATGGATTAGCAGTTAAGAGTGTTTACTGTTTTTGCAGAGAACCTGGGTTTGGTGCCCAGCATCCAGCACATGATGGCTCGCAAATGCAGCCACTAGTTATTCACATGGTGCCCATATATACATGCAGGTAAATCAGCTATACACATAAGTAACTCTTTAAAGGGGGTATATAGAGCAACTGAGGAAGATACCTGGTGTCAACCTATGGCATCCACACAATCCTGTACATATCTAAACGCATACACCTACACATACATACACCATGCACATGTGCACAAGAATTGTTCATGTACCAGGATAGCTCTTTACCTTTTGCCACAGGTGAGAGCTTGAGCCTTCGAGTCTGCTTAGCTGCTGTAAGGTAAACAGGGGAGGCTAGTGGACTTGACAGTCAGTTGTACAGCAGGTGACTTCTCTAACCCAGAAAAGGTGATGGGGAGAGCTGGGTCACCCTTTACAAAGAAGGAACACCAGAGGGTCTTAGCAAGAGAATGGTCCAAGGGACAAGAGGAGCACAGGTGGATGTGGATTCCATCTGCATTAGGCATAGATCTAGAATGACTTTTTTAAAAATCATGCCTCAGTCTGAGACCTCCTTAGCACCTTCTGGAGTGGCTCTGAGTGGACAATGCCTGTCTGATTCCAAATAACCAGAGGAGGTGCTTCTCTAGGCCTTCAGGCATGTAGCTTCCAGTGTAGACCACCTCACAGGTGACACTACCCTCTAGTCCTCCTGCCTGCTCCCTTGTCACGGTCTTTCCAGAAAAATTCAGGTTAAAATGTGCCTCTTGACCAAATGCTATTAAGGATTGCTCTTTTTCTTTCAAAGAGATTATAAAAAAATGGCTTATTTTGAACCAAACATGAGTGACCATGGCCCCAGAACAAGGCTTCAAGGTACCTGAGTGACGTTTTCTCGCTCCTTCTTTTTATTTTTTTATTTCCCAGTAATTGGATTCAATTGTCTTTCACTTGAGGTTGAGGCAAGCGAAGATGCTGCTAATTGAAATATTTCCAATCAGAAAGAACATGGCTGCTGCCTTCCTAGCAGACCAGCCCCTCCTTCCCAGAACTGTCTGTCCCATCTTCTTCTGTGTGCCTTCAGAGAAAGAACAGACACATCTCAGGAGTGCCCTTCTCACTGAATGGGCAATCCATTTGTCACGTCAACAAGCATGTGCTGTTTATATACTAGATACTATTACTCCCGAAGAGGGTTTCAGTTCCGTGTCTCCCTAGTTCTGCTTTCAGTCTTGAGTCTTTTGATGGTTAGTCACAGCTTTAAAACTTTTCTAGATTCATCAAATTTATATATACAAATGTCTTCCCTGAATATATGTCTATGTACCCTTTGTGTGCCTGGTTCAGAAGAAGGCATTAGATTTCCTAAATTGACAAATGGTTGTGAGCCACCATGTGGGTGCTAGGAATAGAACCAAGGTCCTCTGCAAGAGTAGTGAGTGCTCTTAACCACAAAGCCATTTCTTTATCCCTCAAGGCTCTTTAAATTTGACATTAAATGGACCAAGAGTGCTACTGGACACAGAATGGTGGCATTAATTCCCACCATTGCTAGTCTCACAAAGCATTGTAGATTTAGCTTTCCTTGCTCAGTCAGTATTGCCTTTTGTATAAATGAGCTAAAAATGGTGATATTTTTAAATGCCCACTGGATTTTTAGATATAAAATGTTTATTACCATAAGAAAGTACTGTTGGCTGGGTGACCTTATAAAAGAAATGTGGTTTATTTTGGTTCTCAGTTCCAGTCAATAGTGGATTGAATAGGTATGGCTCTCATAGATTCATGTGTTTGAATGCTTGGCCCATAGGGAGTGGCACTATTAGGAGGCAAGGCCTTATTGAAGGAAGTGTTTCACTGTGGGAGCAGGCTTTGAGGTCTTGTCTGCTCAAATTCTACCCAGTGTGGAACATAATCCCCTTCTGCTGCCTTCAGATCAAGATGTAGAACTCTCAACTCTTTCTTCAGCACCATGTCTGCCTACATACTGCCATGCTTCCTGCCATGATGATAGTTGACTAAACTTCTGAAACTGTAAGCCATCCCCAGTTAAATGGTTTTCTCTTATAAGAGTTGTCATGGTTATGGTGTCTCTTCACAGCAATGGAAACCCTAACTAAGACACAAGTAAAGTAGGAAGGGGGGCTGGAGGGATGGCTCAGCAGTTACAAGCACTGGCTGCTCTTCCAGAGGTCCTGAGTTCAATTCCCAGCAACCACATGGTGGCTCACACCCATCTGTAATGGGATCCGATGCCCTCTTCTGGTGTGTATGAAGAGAGTAACAGTGCACACCCATAAGTAGATAGATAGATAGATAGATAGATAGATAGATAGATAGATAGATAGATAGATAGATAGATAGATAGATCTTTAAAAAAATAAAGTAGGAAGGCCACATGGTGATAATTTTATTTCTGGAAGAAGTCTGAGATTATACAAGGTGTGTGTGCGTGTGAGTATGTATACATGTACCTTTGAGCTTGCTCCCAACCAACATCAATGACCTCATCTAATCCTAACCACTTCCTAAAGGTTCTGCCTTTGCATGCTACAGTTAGAACATAGTCTCATTCTTAATGGGGGATTACATTCTTAATACTCACAGTGGGCATTATATTTCAATGTACCAACCTTTCAAGAACACTCAGATCATATCCAAATCATAGAAAGATCCTTTTGACTTATCTTTATGGTGATGTGATCAGTTGAGGGGTATGTTGGGATTTGGACTGATCCCAGGCAGTTCCTTTATATACAGGTGGCTTAGAAACACTACAAACAGGTCATGATGTAGCCTCACTTTGCACCTGAGGGATTACTATGCCTTGTTGTCCTCCTGAACCAATAGGCTATCATCCTTGGGCTGTGGTGAGACTGCCCTCTTCTCTGATTCTCAGCACTATAACCCTCTCCTTCTCTCAGCACAGCACCTCAGCCTCCAGGCCCACTGATGGATCCGCTGACCAAGGGGTCCTGTGGGAGTCAGCTGGCACAAACCCTCCTCTGGAAAGCGAAGTCATCTCTCTCTTTCGGCATCCAGCGCCTTCAGACTTGGCCAACAAAAGATCCTGAACTAGAGTCCCAGGTCAACCTGTAAGTAAGTAAGAGAGGAGTGTCTTGTTGTGGCCCTTATTTGGCATCTCTTTACATGGGGTAGGGGCCTTGGGAGAATGTTCTGCTTCTGAGATGTCTTCCTTACATATTTGGCAGTACTCAGTGGGTGTCTCCTTTAGCCAAGCCTGTATCAAGCATGATGAGAGTGGCCCCATCCCTGCCTTAGGGGACTTATAACTCATATGTAGATAGCCCCTCACATGTATTGTTGCAAAGGAGAGTTCTAACAGGCTAGGGAAAGTACCGTGAAATGGGTTGTCTTGATTCAGTAACTATAGGAAATGTTTCTGTGTATCTGCAGCATCCTTGTGTAGAAAGGAAGTTATCTTCTTTAACCATCAGTATCAGATCGTGTGTAGAAAGAAAAAAATAACTTCAACACAGAAGAAATGTCAATGCTAACTGTAAAATACCTAATACATCAGGAGACTTTTAAGTGCTTTGGGGTTGTCCCATGCTTCCCTGTATGTTCCCGCACCCAAGGCCTTTGTCATAGGATGTGATAGCTTTTTAGGTGAAGGTTTAGTGAAGTTATTACAGGAAAGGGAAGCTTAGTTCTTCATGGCAATCAGTGACATTAAGGTACAACTACATGACTGGCTTCAAGACAGAGAGATGTTTGGTCCATCCAATATGTAATTGTCAGGTTTACTGTACCTAGTACATTAGGGCAGACAGGAGCAGGCAGAAGGGCATGGCTCAGAATCATCCAGGAAGCCTAAGAAACAACTTAGGTTCAAGATCCACCCCCAGGACTCTGTGGACCTAGAGGGGATGAAAGGAGACATTTTCAGGTACCTGCCTCCAAGGAACTCCCAACATATCCAAGGAACTAGAGGAGCAAGCTATGGGGGAAAATATCAGAAACTGTTAATTGGAAAGTGAGTGTTGGGGGATGGGGATGAATGAACTCAGCCTTGTGGGAGGAGCTGAGTCAGGCAGGAGATGGGCACCAAGACTACTTTGAACATTGGCAAATACACAGAAAAGGTTAACATCCAGGAGAGTGCATTCCAGCATTGTCAACAGATGGTAAATCAGCCATTGTCAACCTGTGTGCAAGACAGTCACCTATGGAAAATCTACAAAAGTTTCCATTGTCCCTCCAAGTTTAGATGTCTAGAATTGGTCACAAGCTCCAGAAGATTCTCATTTATGACCAACATTAAGACAACTGTAACCACCCTGATGAGATAGGCATAGATCAATCCTGAAGAGCCGCTGCAGGCCCAGATGAAGAATTTGAGCCCACTGCTAGGCGGTTAGGAGCCATTGATAGCTTTGAGAATCTTTAGAGGAAATATGAAAGACAATATGTACAGAATACTTCCTGATTGCCAGTTCCTAGTGTATCCTAAGGGAAACTGGTCTGAGTCACTACTGCCGTTCAATGCCACTCCCATACCACCCAATTTGCCTCTTTGGCAATAGAAAATTCATTATCACCTCTATTGAAGTGGAACTTTAAGTTGTACACAGTTCACCCAGGACCTCAGATACCAACAGTGTCCAAAGAAATAGGGCCGGACCTCCTGCCCTCATTGTTCTATAAGGGCAGGGAATTTGACACACAGGTCATAGGTAATCCAAGACTGTCCAGCAACACAGCTCAGATAAGTTAGTAAGCAAGCAGGGCCTGAAAGGTCGCCTTTGTAAACTACAAGTTCCACAATACACTGTGCAGTAACATATGAAGGGGTGGGTCAAGGCAGTTGGACAGTCAGAAAACTAAATGAAATAGTCACCCAAGCTGGTGGCCTCAGGGGTAGGGGTTGAGAGGGTTGGCTAATATGGTAAGGGGCAGGACCTATTTGGAGTTGAGATGTTGACTGCTACCTAGTGGACCACATTGCTGGTGGTGTGGCTGGACTCCCCTGGGAAGTGTTAGGAGGAAGGTTAGGGTGGACCTGAATATGTATGGGTGGCAAGGAGGTGAACCTCAGAGTTCTGACTCTGGCATCAGGGCCCTAAGATGTGATAACACAGAGCCTAAGATAGAGCCAACCCGAGAGCATGAGGCAAGTGCTATCGAGATGAAGAGGTTACCATGTATATATAGACATAGGGCTTACTTAGAAAAGACTTGGGGAATGTGAAATGGACCTTAAAAAGCAGTGGGACCCCCAGTTTTGCTCTTCAGTAGATGTAAATAGGCAGAGGTGCATGGGGGTGTCCTAGGAAGCACTGTCAGCATTGGTAAGGCTCAGGCAGGGTGATCCTGGAGTGTGTTGGAGGAATGTTGTGTTCTAGCTAGATCAGTTGTCAAAGAGTAATAGGAGTCTGCAAGTCAGACAGGGACTCACTGGGAGACAGTGAGTGAGTTTTAGGAGCACTGTGAGGCTCTGAGTGGGTCTTGAGGAGAGCAAGTGATTGTTTAAGGTGTGTGTGGGGGGGGTGGTGTGTGTGAGCGAGAGAGGGGAGGGACTAGTCACATCCCAAGTGTGTTCAAACAGGAAGTCAGAAGGCTGGTAAAAGATGGACTTGAGGGGGCTGTCAGTTAATTTAAGTCACAGAAACCCAACTCAAGATTAGCTTAAGCAGGAAAGGGGGTAGAAAGCTTCACACAGCCAGGCTGGTGACAGCAGCAAGTCTGACTTCTGGATGATGAGATTTGAGGACTGCAGCGCTGTTGTCAGGGTGGCTTTCCTTTACTCTCCCACCCCCACCTCCCCCCTCACCCCAGCTCTACCTCCTTTGCCCATGCGTTCTCACCTGATACCTGCCATGTGACCCCAGGCAGTCCAGACTATCTTTATAGCTTTGTGACTCAGGGGAGAACATTTCTCTCTAGTTAGAAGACTCTGGGGAAGGGTTCTACTTATCCAGCCTGGGTCACAGGTTCTTTCTGGTCTCCTAGGGAGTGTCCCTCATCAAGGGTCAATGTGATAGGCTTGGTAAGCAGAACAGCCTTGGAGAAGAAGAAAAGGAGTGGCCAGGAGGCAAAAGGACAGGATGCAACTAGGTCATGAAAGCCAGTGGCTGATGAGAGGCAGTATAGCTCACCACAAATATAACTGGGGAGGCTTCGTCAAAAACGTAGATGTGGTAACTGTTTACTGATAATTCCTAGAGGTAGGAGCCAGGTATCTGAGTGAAGGTGACAAGTGCATCAGAAGTATTAGCAGTGAGAACTGGTTGACTATGATGATCAGGAAGCCATGACACATCTCTGAGAAGCAAGGCATGCTGGGAATGGAGGGGTGCAACTTTCTGGGGTTCTTCACTTTTTCAGTCTATGACTAATGAGACCATGAGGTAAAATTTATTCACAGAGGTGTTATAGCTCAATCTATGTGGAGACAACACAGGAAGCTGTCAGAAGGATGGCCATTCTGGGCTGTGCTTTCTAAAGGGATGTCAGTCACGAGGGGAGAAGTTGGATTTGGATGCCCTGTCTGTTTGTCAAGTAGTCTTTCCCACCGGGGTAACAGCCCACTTCCGAGAAGTCTGTAATTCAGACGCAGTTCTCTCCCAGGACCCAGTGTTAGTTTACCTTTGATCTTTTGAGGAAATTTTCCAGGTATTTCTAAGTGTATCATCAATACATACTACTGAGCAATTTTTTTATTTGCAGGCATTAAAAAATAGCTTTCAAAAGCTTTGCAAGACCACACATGTTCCTAATGAAAAGCCATTTTATCTTAAAACACAGTGCTGAGTGGTAAGCTTGTGGTTTACAGATAGGTACATTCTATTCCCTTGCTTTTGTGTTTTTGTGGGAAAGAGGATGCAGGAGATGGCCCTAAACTGAGTGACTAGACAAGCTCCACAAGACTCCTCGAGTGGCCCCTCCCTCTCTTGGATTTGCTGCTGCTGCTGGGACTTGTTCTTTGTCTCCTGTTTCCATTCGAGGGAAAAACCCACCTGAGTCTTCTGGAGATTGGTCTAGAGGCCTGTCTATCTGTCCCCTGTGGGCGCTTGACAGTCATGAGACAGCAGCTCTCCTGGCCACCACCGAGCAACCATCTGTCCCTCTCCATGTGCATCTCTCCCCTAGGGTTGATCAGAGTCTGATCTTGAGGGGAAGCAGAAGGAGCCTGTTTGGCTGTAGAACTTGGCCTATTTTTTGCCAGCAAAACACTGACAACAAGGAAATTTGCATTTTTCTACCCGCCTGACTCCTGTCACTCCCTTTCTGACAGCAGTCATGGAGAAGAGAAAGGCCAGGGTGGTTTCGAGCCAGCTTTCTCTTGGGTCTTATTCAATTGCCTTTTCTGCATTGCCCTGCACATTCAAGTACCCACTAATATTTGTGAGCTGACAGTGAAGAGGAAACAAGGAGGCCAGTTGAGGGACTTCATAACAATGCAGGTCGGGGCTAAAAGAAACAAGAGACACAGTGGAAATAACAGAGGGACAACAGGGGTCCACAGGCATATGCTGATGCCTTATTTGTAGTAGTAAAATACCAGAGGACAAGAAACCAGAGTAGTGGCTAGATAAAATAGGACACTTTGATTCAGTGGGGTACTGCACAGTTATAATAATGCAGGAGCCTTATTGGATTAGCAAATGCCACCAAGGTTCACCAAGTCAAACTGCAACAAGGTTAGAGGAGAGTGGTGTGTGCACTTGTGACTTGTTTTCCATGGAGACTCAGCCTAGGACACTGGACACTCGACAGCAAAATCCTTGCATTGTATGGGCATAATTTGCTTAGAACTTACATATCTCCTCCCCTGTTTATCATATCAGCCTGACACCACTCATAAACCCTATGGAAATGCTGTGTAAATATGTGCTGAATGAGAAAGAGATCTGTACATGTTCAGTACTGACGCTGAGACAGTTTGGGGTAGGGATCGTAGACATTTTCAACCCACATTTGATTGAATCCACAGGTGCGAACCTGTAAGTGCAGAAGCTGGTGATCGTGTGCTGCCTTTTATGTTAGAAGGAGGAAAGAGTGGGCTGGCAGATAGTTTAGTGGGTAAAGCATGTGCCACACAAGGGTAGTTCAGAGGTAACCATGGTGGCTTGCCTATAATCCCCATACTCACGAAGTGGAAACAAACAGTTCCCGGACAAACTGGCTAAAATGGCCAAATCAGTGAGCTCTGGGTACCTAATGTCAGCCTCTGGCCTCCATAAGCATGCCCACACACATGTACTCACACATGTGCCTGCATCCATACACATGTGAACTTGTACATGCACTACCCAGGCAGAACAAGAGGTGGGAGGACAGGCGGAATTGCTCCGTGTGTAAAGTTTTTCTGTGCAAGCCTGGCAGCACATGGATTTCATCCCCAGGACCCACATAAAAATGGAAGAAGCAAAAGAAGTCCACGAAGTTCTGTCTGGCCTCCACACAGTGTCCCCCTCAAACATACCAAAACACACAGCCATGATAAATTAGGAGGAAGCAGAAGAAGGCGGATTTGTATTTCTCTTCTTTGTGAATATGGACAGCAGTGTGTCTGGCAATAAGATGAGAAGCCATCCGTGTTGCTGTGAGCAGGGCAGGTGGGGCGGGAGAAGGGGGGTTTTTCCGCTCACATCTGTGTGCTGCTGAGATTTGAAGGAGATGCGTGCACTGCCTCTCTGAAGAACAAAATCCATATGCACAGACACTATCACATGGATTTGGAGAGTTGATGCTGTGGAGGAGGAGACTAGCTAGATACTGATAGGAAAGAAGAAACCTCAGATGGCAGAACAGAGGTGGCAGTCTGGCTCATGAGATCAGGACAGGGTCTGATGTAGGGTATGCAGCATTCAGGGGTCTGCTCGAGTATGTGCTGAACTGTGTTTAGCAGTTGAAAGTTATAGTTTGCAGATGGATCGATCTGAGCTAGGTTTTGCTGTGAGGAGTTACCTTAGCACTGAAGTCATGTTTGTAGGCTCGGGTGATGAAGTGCCCAGGCAGGGAGGGAGGGAGGTGTCCTGGGTTGAAGGGGGAAGGCATGGAGTTAAAGATGCTACTGACTGAAGCCCACAGAGAGGACTCACTCGGTGCTGCTTTGTGTGACCTAAAAACAGACAAGAGGATGGCCTTGCTCTATGGGAGGACAGCCTGGCCCCTTTCTGGATGCCCAGAGCTCAGGATTGAGCTCTGCAGCCCCTGCAGGAATAATCGCCAAAAGCTACCTTTTCTCCCTAAGGAGGTTATAGCACTGCTAAGAATGGCACGCCGTTGACTATTCAAGTCTCGCTCTTTCTAGTTTTATTCTCCATAAGGACCAGAAACCCACTTGGGGTGCTAATCAGTAGAGAACCAGAACATCATAAGGACACAGTGTGAATACTGACCGTCTAGTAGTGTGCCTTTTTATGTCAGTGGCTCCTCCCAAAATTCACCTCCACAGCACTCGTTTCTGTAAATCCTGCCTTGACCTTAGGCTGGCTTTTTCTTGTTGTTCTTAGAGTAACACATGTTCCTGATTCTAATACTTCTGTCTCCTGTACTTCTTATGTGGGACCAATTTATCTGTTTACTCTGAAAAACATCCTCTCTTCTCTCAAACACCCTGTGCTGTGAGTTTCATAGTTTTATTTTCTTAGGAGTCCCTGAGTCAGAGCAGCTTAGAGAGCAAGTGTTACGGAAAGCATTTTAGGCTCATAATGGGATCTGTGAAAACACCAAGAGCTGCTTGCCCCACTGTGTGGTCTGGGTGTGCCTAAAGGAAATCTGAGCATAGATCAGCATGGAGTAGATCTAATCTAGTGCACACACTCAAAACACAACACCCAAACCTTTTTTGAAAGGTAGTCCAAGGCCTTCTCCTCAGTTACTCGAGGCACAATTCATGTCAGTTCAACAAACTATGTTTTGTTTAGACGACATTTTTTGACATATTGGTGTTGACTTTGGCATAAGGAATATTTGAGCTGAACATACTGAGAAAACAACAAAGGCAGGAAGCTCACTCCCTGCCTCTACTGAAAGCAGGGCCTTCATCTCCCACTGTGGAACTGCCCCTCTTCTCCCCAGAACCAAGAGGACAACTACTTTCAAATGGAAAATGAAGGCATCTGTTGAATCTACATAAACAAGCCCCACAGAAGAGCCCTGCCCACCAGCCCTGTTCACCAGTGTCCACCTTGGGAGTTTCAACCCTCCCTCATTTTGTCCCCTCACCACACCTTGTTAAAAGTGACAATAGGTCCCCAGATCTAATTGTTTCTTTGGGCTTTTTTTCTTTCAAGCCCCCATTTGTATAAAATTAAAAGTGGCTGTGTTTGCCTCTAATCTGTTACATTGACTTTGGACAGTTCAATTTGCAGGCATCAGGTAGAGAACATAAGGAGTGAGGAAGGAAGTTTTCCTCCCTGATATCTAGGTACTTTCCCAAAGTGACTGTGTGTGTGTGTGTGTGTGGTATGTGTGTGTGTGTGTGTGTGTGTGTGTGTGTGTAAATTTTAGCTTTCTCCAACATTTTCCACAAAGCATGTCATCATCATAAGTCCTTTCAAATGTCTCTTGTCATTAAATTCAACTGTGACCAACACTTGCTGAATTAGTTCATTGATCGAATGCTGTCGTCATTACTGAGGTCAATGAAGGGGCTGTTTCTTGCCAAAGGTCATGGCATGAGTTACTTGGACTAGGCAGAGATAAGAAATTATCAGGCAACCTGTATGAGTGTAGAACTTCTCTAAATGTATAGATATTAGTTTATCTAAGTCTTGTTTCCTAGTTTTGTTTCGTTTTCATGGCTTTGGATTTTTTATTAAGCTATAATTTATATGCATGAAACCCAAGAACCTCCCCCCCACACACACACACACAAGTCAGGGTTTCTCTGTGTAGCCCTGGCTGTCCTGGAACTCACTCTGTAGACCAGGCTGGCCCTCAGACTCAGAGATCCACCTGCCTCTGCCTCCTGAGTGCTGAGACTGAAGGCGCACACCACCACTACCCAGGAAAAGCACAAGATTCTGAAACAGATCGGTTGAATTCATTTTGATGGTTGCTGGTTATTAAGTTTCTAATGTTGTGTCTCAGGTACATTGCCTCTTAGGAAAGCCACCGGTCCTAACACCAGCTTTGTCTGATGAAGTGACATTTGGCCATTGTGATAACTCACGCTGCCTTTTCTTTGTTCAGTCTCACTACTGGTCTGGTATTAACATCCAAAATGTTTTGATTAACCTGAGGCACTTAGAGTATTTTATGTCTGGCTCAAAAGCAAAGTTCATGTCTACACTGTGTAACTCAGCTCACGTCAGCAATCTGTGGAGTCACGAGCGCAGGGGTGGGCTCTCCCTAGAGAGGGCTCTGAAATGGTCTGTGGTTTGTCCTGTCCCATCTTTAGTCATTTCTGCAGTGTGGCTGACCTGTCTCCAGTGTTGCCACCAACCTCCCATGCAGGAGAAACTTCCAGGGCATGGCAGCGCTCATGTATGCAACAGATTGCCATAGAAATGACCTGCATTTGTATTGTGTGTCCCCAAAGGACTGGCTGTCCTGCATGTACACAGCCATTCATTGACCCACCCAACCATTATTAAAATTAACAAACAAGCAAATAAAACAAAACCCTATGAAGGGACAACTCTGCCAGGTTTATGTCAGAGATTCAGCCTTGAACAGAAGCAACAAGATAGAATTCTGGTGGAGAGACAAATGTTAGTCAAATCTCGTTTTGTAATTTTTAGCCTAGGGAAAGGGGTTACGGAGAAGGCAAAGTTCCAAGAGGTAACACTCTAGCAAGAAGAAACTCAGCAAACTGAAGAAAGGGAGGAAGGCTGTGTGGCTGGAGGGCTGCAGGGAGAGGGGAGCAGAGGCAGACTAGACAGGTGGCCGGGGGCGTCAGTGATGGTGAGGAAGTTTAGGGAAAATGAAAGGGTGTCGATTTAGGACCAGCTGGCGGAAATTAAGCTTCGATGCATTTCAACTTGATATAGAGAAAACCTGTTTAACAGGAAGAATGGAGACCCTTGGGGCAGAGTGTGGTAAGGAGAGCCTTTTGAAGTAGCTGGTAAGAGACACTCAGTTGCAGATACTGGGTTGGATGCCAGATATTACCTAAGTCTCTGGACCTGGGAGCCTCTGGGATTCTCCCCCCCACCCACCCAAGGAAAGGAGACAAGACAGAGGCGGTTTGTGTGGTTTTCTAGAGGAAGTGCCTTGTGCTGGCACTGGTGGGTGAAGAGGGAGCCTGCCGGTGTTGCACAGGCTGTCATAGCATCGTGGATGGAATATATTTTTGTTGAAGCTGCAGGTGCATAGATCCCACTCCTGAAGCTGCATATCAAGGAGTTGGCAGTGCAAACTGGGCATTTCTATATTTAGGCAAAAAATACTCTTAGAGCAAACTTTAAAACTTCTGTAGGGAAAGAGTGAGACCACATCTCGTGGTGGTGCATTTTATATGTCAGAAAAATTAAGACCATAATGGAAAAGATAAAAAATATCTAGGTTCACTTTTGAGATTTTTTTCAACCTGATCAATGAAGATACCAAGCACGAATGGGCTGGTTTTATTTGGCATACACGTCCAGGTTGTGGTCCGGTCAGCGAGGGATGTCAGGGAAGGAATCTGGAGGCAGGAACCAAAGCAGAAGCCATGGAATGCTGTGCTGCTGACTGACTTGCTCACTGCACGCTCAGCTCGACTGTGCTGCCCATGGTGGGCTAGCCCAGCCCTTCCCACATCAGTCATCAATAAAGACAGCCTCTTATGAAGACAGCCTCTTACAGGTATGGCTACAGGCCATTCTCAGTGAGGCAATTTGTACTTGAGGTTTCCCCTTCCCAGGTGACTCTGAATCGTGTCAAACTAACAATGAAAACTAACCAGGACAGAGGTATCTCCTCAAAGATTCAGGCAGTTAAAGGAGGTGGTTAGCAACATAGATGTTAGCTGATAATAGTTTTTATATTAATACTTGTTCATAGAGTTTATAAATGCCAGAGGGGAACAATGTTTCTACTAAACACAATTAGACTCTGAGCCCAAAAGCCCTCTGGTCTTTACCTCACATAAGCCAACACTATCATTGAAAAGTTGGGTCTTGAGCTAAGGAGTGTGTGACAGACTGGGTGTGCTAGTGGCAGGCACTTGGCAAGCATCCTTGGAAGTCCTAAGGGACTCTGAGCGTGTGTGTGTGTGTGTGTGTGTGTGTGTGTGTGTTCAAGCACACATGTGCATGTGCAAATGGGTGTGGATGCCAGAAGTCATTAAGTTGTCTTCCTCTGACTGTGGTTGTCTTCTTCTTCTTCTTCTTTTCTTTTTTTTTTAAGTCAGGGTCTCTCACTAAACTTCCCGAGCTCTAGGAATCCACCTGTGTCTACCTTTGCAGTGCTGGGTTACAGATGTGTGCTGCTGTGCTAGGTTTTCATGTGGGTGAACTTAAGTTCTCCTGCTTGTGTGGCAGCACTTTACCCACTGAGCACATGCCCTCCAGTGTCAGATACAGGGGTTTTGTTTGTTTCTTTTGTTGTTGTTTTGTTTGTGGCCATGATCCTTTTTTTGAGACAGCGTCTCACTATGTAGCATTGTCTGACTTGGAACTTGCTATATAGACCAGGTTGCCCTCAAACTCACAGAGATCCTCTGTCTCCCAAGTGCTGGGGTTAAAGGTATATAACACCACTAACTTAGATACAGGTTTTCTTTATTTTTATTGTGTGTGTGTGTGTGTGTGTGTGTGTGTGTGTGTGTGTGTGTGTGTGAGAGACATATCCATGGGTGCATTTTGAGGCTAGAAGGAAGTGTCAGATACCCTGGAACTGGGGTTATAGGTGGCCATGAGCCACTTATATGGGTGTTGGCAACCAAACTTGGGTCCTCTGGAAGAACAGCAAACATTCTTAGCCACTAAGTTATGTCTCCAGCCCTATAGGGTTTTTGTTTTTGTTTTATTAAACTTTTCTTTTTCTTTGAAGTGGGTTTTTGCTGGGTGCATGCACTGGCCTTGAATTGCTGAACTCCAGCACTCCATGCGCCCCAGCCTACCAGGAAGCTAGAGCTATGGGCGTGTCCCACTCTAGCCAGTAGTTTTAGTGAAATTATTTTGTCATATAATCAGGTTTGTATTCAGTTGTGAGAACACAGAACACAGAGAATGCTATTGGAAATATCTTGCATGACTATAGAGTACAGCATCTTAGGCAAGAGACCGAGATGGAACTCACTGGTCTTAATCACCCCAGTTCTAAATGCAGTTTGATCTCACGGGTAAATGACTGTGTCTAGCACCACAGATAAGAAGCAGGATTGTTCCATCTCCAGGGTGGGGCTGTGATAACCACAACCCTGTCATTTCAAGGATGCTAAATAAAGCCAGGAGGGGGGGGGTGCACCTATAATCCCAGGACTCAGTAGTGGAGACAAGAGGTTCAAGAGTTCAGTGCTATCTTTAGTTATATAGTGAATTTAAGACAAGTCTGGGCTATATGAGGCACTGTAACAAACAAAGAAAAATATAAGTAGAAACCTTTGGAAGTGTCTAAATCCACTCACCTTAGCTCCCTAAAGAGTCACCCATATTGTTGTTTATAGTGGTTTTAGTCCTTGTAGTTGGTAAGTAGTATTCTAAGGTTGGATATGTTGCACTTTGTTTTATTCTTTGCTCCTAGGAAGACATCTGGATTCTTTCTAGCTTGAAGCTATTATTAATAAACATAAACTGAATGCATTTCATACAGGGTTTTGTGGATATAATATTTTCATTCTTCTGGAATAAATGCCCATCGTTCAATTGCAGGATCGTATAGTAACTGCATATCTCATTTAATTAGAAATGGCCTCTTCTACAGTGAGTGAGTGTGGACACTTCTTCACACCTGTAGTATTTGTGGTGGTCACCACTCCTTATTCCAGAAGAGCAGTTTTAAAGACTGGCAGAGCTTGTCAGTGAAGAGAACTGTGCAGTGATTTAACACAGGCCTCTTTATGCTCAGGATAAGCTCTGGGTACATGCCTTTGTCAAAACAAAGTGGATGCATTAATATTAGGTGAAGACTGTATTTCAAAGTGTTCGGGGGGGGGGGAAGAGGACTAGCAGGCTGGAGAGATGGCTCCGCAGTTAAGAGCATAGTCTTCTCTTCTAGAGGACCAGAATTCAATTCCCAGCACCCACATGGCAACTTATGATCATCTATAACTCCAGTCAGAGGACCCAATGCCCTCTTCTAGCCTCTTAGGAAATGCACATATGTGACACACATGCATGCATGTATAAAAACACCCATGCACATTAAAAAATAAATAATAAATAATCAAAGGGCCCTGACTTGGGGGAAACATTCCCTCCAGAAACCTTCCTCCTTGCTTCCTCAGTTCTGATTTCTTCCAGGCCTTGACTAGAAGTCTTATATGTCAACATTAGAAATTAAGAAATTGTATGTCAATATTAGAAATCATATCTCTGCTTTCTGTGTCTCTTAATATATTTCAAAAAAGCAAGACAAGTAACTGGTCTCTTGCATACCATGCTATATTGGTACCTGTTGTTAGGAAACTCTGGGTTCCTTCCAAGCCTCCATCTGCAGTCTGGCACCATTAAAAAGTTTATTTGGGGGATCCTTTCCCTCTGCGTCCTGCTATGTAATTGTTAGGGTGCTAAAGTCTGTGCTGGAGTTCTTGACATTGAACTCTCCTACTGGTGAACTTCAGAAAGCTGCATGGTGTTTCTCACAAAGTCTCTTCACTGACCCAGAGAGTATTTACTGATGTGATGGTTTTAATCATTAACTCGGTCTGAGACGCATGGGAACCTGCCTGCATGGGTCTGACCAGTTGTGAGGGTTAGCACTGATCTCAGGGCCAGCATAAGGAGCTTCCCCTTGAGAACCACCTGTCTCCCCTCTTCTCACTCAGTCTTAGCAGTTCTTGACTCTTCAGAAGACCTGATCCTGCTTTCCAGGAATCTTACTTATATAATAGCAGCTGCTCTAGCCTGTGTGTGTGGAGCAGGCTTTGCTTCCATCCTAGGCCATATGTAGAGACTTAGCATGGAGGTCCTCCACACTGTTCAAGCTTCCAAAGTGTGATCCAGCATCCTTACACATCAATTTTCTGAAACAGAAGGGTTTCTATTTAGAGCCTGGACAGCATGGCGCATAGGGAATTGGAAGCTTCCTGGTTCCTGTCTGCACCTGTCTAGCTCTGGTGGCCCATTCTAACCAGGTCTCACTTGTCTGTTCTCCTGTCATGGCAACAGTAGGTCTCGGGGATTCTCTAACTGAAGTCACCCTGCTAGGCCAACACTCTTAAGGAGGAGATGGGTGCCAAAACTGGTATGTTGTCCTCCGTCTTGTCCCAGGAAGCCTGCTGCTTAGACCAGGCTCTCTCTTACTAATGCACGAGGGAAGGGTTTACTTAAAAGTCTTTTAAGGGTTAATTATCTATGCCAAGTTCTTCTTCTTGGATCTCTCTAAAACCCTAAGAGAAACTGAGATTAATAATTGAGGCAACAGTAATAGCAAACACTCAGACGAGCTTTCACGTAACGTAACTTAGTATATTGGCTGCTCTTCCTTATGGATTCTTTGTAATCCTCTTACACGGGATATTTTCACCCACAATTCAAAGATGAGGGAACTGATGATGTCCAGAGAGGGTAGGAGCCCAGGCCTGTGGCTGCAGCAGTGCTTGAAGGGAAAACACCCTCCTCCTCCCATCGACAGTAACCTACGCCTAGTACTTCCTTATGAACACAATATAGCATGGTTACCAGGTTTTCCAGGGATTCCAGAAGCATCTGGAAGAGCAGTTTTCAAAGCATCCCTGTGATCACCTGCAGTGGAATTCCCTAGGCTGCTTGCCTGGCTGGCAGATGGGCTGAACACGAGTCTCTGTGTTCAGAGACCTGGTCTCTGGGACCAGGACCAGGAAATCTGCATTGTTGCAGAGCTCTCCGGGTGAGTCGGGTTGAGTGCTTTGTGGATATTAAGGTCCTGAGACCAACTGTAGGGATTCATGAAACTGCTACAGGGGAAGACACTGTAGTTTTGTTTGTTTTCTTTTGAGAGCCACTTAGTAAAGAACTTGAGCTGTATAAGCCATCAGGGTCTCTGTTGGAGCTACTCAAGTCCACCGTTGTAACGCCAAAGCAGATGGACAATCCATAATCAGTGGGTGTGGCTGTGTTCCAAGAAAACTGCTTTCAAAGCAGACAGTGGATTGCTATCCTCATGTAAAGTCATCCTGGTCTGTGTAGCTTCTGCATCCCCTTCTACAGACGTTACATTATGCCTCTTGCTAGCTACAGAGCTTGCTCATGGTAGGAACTGGGCATGAATCCTATTAATTAGGTTGTAGTGAGGCATTTAAAACAGAAAGCCCCTCCTCTCCTGCACGAAATGTTACTTAATATTGTGAGCCTAGTGCTACAGACCTGTTATCTAGCTATTTTGGAGGCTGAGAGAAGAGGATCCAAGTTCAAAGCCAGCCTTGGTAACTTAGACTCTTATTCCAAAATATGAAGCTAAAAAATATATATGCTAGGGATATATCTCAGTGGTAGAGCACTGTATTTCTATCTTTACTTAAATCCATTGTTTTAGCTTACTTTTCTGTAGCTATGATTAAAAAACAACAACAAAAACGCTCTAACCACAAGCTACTTAAGGGAGGAAAGGGCTTATTTTAGCTTATAATTCCAAGTCAGTCTAAGGCTGAGGGAAGTCAGTACAGAAACTCAAACAGATCAAGAACTTGAAGCAGGAATAGAAATAGGAGTGCTGCTTACTATCTTGCTCATGGCTGGCCCTCAGCTAGCTGGCTCATACAGCCCAGGCCACCTTCCTGTGGGTGGTGCCTCCCACAGCAGGCTGCCCCCACACCAATCATCAATGAAGACAGTCTCTCACAGGCTTGGCCACCATCAGGCTAGTCTGATTGAGGCAGCTCTTGTGTTGTGTTAAGCTAATAATGGAAACACACCAGAACAGCCATGTCGGTTTTTCTAGAACCTCCTTTCTTCCCTGTGGAGAAGCCAGTGGAGCCAGCACATGGCTTCACTCCTGATTCTGTCAGCTCATTTCCAGGAGCTGCTGCTTCAGGAGGGTTCGCGGTCCCAACATCAGAGTCTTTATTTCTGTCTGTCCACTAAATCTGGGCCACATGTTGCATGATTCTGGTCAAAGCACCCAATGTAAGACACTTCACCTTCCAGGGCATGGGTCTTCAAGCTGTATGTGCTACTTTCGTCCTACCCTGTCTTGATCAGAGCTGGATCACATGGTCTCGTCACAAGGAAAAAGCAAATATAGTCCAACAGTGAGTCCAGAAAAGGAGGTAGGTTTGTCAATCTAGTATGCGCAGCAGTGTCTACCTTGTCGGTCACGCCTTCCTAAATGGAGACTGAAAAGGCCTATCAGAGCACCAGGCAATCTTAGTATGAATAAGGCATGCTGTTGGGCACTAGCTAGGAAGGTCTGGATGATGTGTACATAGATCATAAATGTCTGCTTATTGCATATCCGCCCTGTGCCAGTCAGTGGGTGGAACATAAAGTTCTTTGTAGAGCTTTGGATTACCCCTGCCGCTGAGAACCCTTGTATGAACACCTGGGGAGGGACATAGTTACAGGACATTTCTGATATAGCTACAATGCCTTTTACAGTCCATGATCTGTGCCCTAGGCTTGGTTTTTACCACAAGCAAGCTCTCTACAGAGTGCCAGATGGAATGTGATTAGAGAGAGGGAAGGGCAGCAGAGAGCTGGTGTCCTATAGCTGTGGCTTCCTTGGTTTTTTTCCATGGGATGTCCCTCTAAGAGACATCTAGGGAAGGGAGATACATAGAGACATAGGATTGAGAGCTGTCACTTTGCTGTGTTTGCTTCTGGCTGTTTACAAAGATAGGGAGCTGGCACCATGTCTAGAACCCCTTCAGTGGTACTGAAGATGGCCCAGGGAAAGGATCAGAACCCCTATCTTTGCTTTCTTCATGTTAGGGTTTGTTGAGTCTGACCTGCTGTTGAGGTTGATTTCATCATGGTCCTGACTGAAACCTCAGCCAGGGCTGCAGTCGGGACAGAGCATCCATTCTGCCTGGTCTTTGCTGTGCAGAGACCTACCTCTCAAGAACATGTGCTGGTCCATGGTGACCCAGCCTTACAGGAAAGGACCTTGGAACCAAAATGCAGGACAAGGGCAGTACTTCCAAGAGTGTTTTCTGACTAGAGAGGCCAGGCTGGGACAGACCACAGAGGAAAGTTGTGTTAGTCTCTCTTAAAGATTTGTGTGTGCGCGTGTTTTTGAGTGGGGGGAACAAACCATATCCATCCAAGCAGGAAGGTAGCCTAGGCACCCCCTTCCAGACTGTTTGCATTGTTATGCCACACATTTTAAGCTAAAGGAGTAAGGGCAAGAAAAGGTTAAATTTCTCATATAAGATTAATTCAGCCATCTCTGTGAAATGGTGGAGGCAGAATACCATTAGACTCTAATCTCATTTCTCTCATGCTGTCTTTCTTGGAGCCTATCAAACAGTGCCCTGGCAGAGAGTCAGCTCTGTGGATGCTGAGCATCAGAGTCAGTCTCTTGCCGAATGTGCCAGGAGGGCTGTAATTTAGAAAATGTAGCTACCTTGTAAGGAAGGATGAAGAGGTACTGAGTGCACCTGTCTCTGCATGCGACAGTCCGAGCAGTTGGAATTGGTGAAACGTGATGCTTGCAGGGTCTCATTTTCTGTTGTATTAGAGCTGTTTGCATGACATGGTCAAGCTAAACTTACAAAAACTGTTGGTACTGGGGGGCTGCCTGTGGGTTCATGGCTACTGTGTGGAGTCCTAGATAGACTGAATAGTCAATTAGGTATATGCCTTTGGAGAGGGGAGCTATGCATGCAGTGCAAACGCAGTAGCAATTTGCATCCTTGTTTTAATTGCTCTTGGACCACAGCATGTGAGTTTGCTTATCTTGTTTAAGCCTGTCTGGGTGGGGACAGAGGGGAGGGTGGGAAGTATTAGTTGCTGCCATGCCAAAAATAAATATACTCAGATGTTAGATGTTTATATTTTCTGTTAGTTCTCTCTCTCTCTCTCTCTCTCTCTCTCTCTCTCTCTCTCTCTCTCTCTCTCTCTCTCTGTTTCATGTTAACACATAAAAATCTTAAATTAAAAGCTGGAGGGGGGAGGGAGGGGAGCCGATGCGGATTTGGGAATTTTTGTCTCCTCCTTAAAATACAGCTTTAAATGGTGCTGGGTTTTTTTTTTTTTTTTTTTTTTTTTTTTTTTTTTTTTTAATGTTGCATATTTGGGACAAAGAGACTCTATTCTTTTAAGCAAAAGATAATTGCAAGATCTGGTTCAGCAGCTTTGTCCCTTGCCTCAAGTTCCTGCAGGGTTGCCATCCCCTTCGGTAATACTGAGTGAAGTCTTAAGCAGCCAATAGCGCTGGGAATTTCAATTGATTCCAAATGAACTAAATATTTAATTCAATCATTACCTATACTTCTAGGGCTGACTTGGACGTTTTTCTTTTGACTAAGGGCTTCATGAAAGCCTGACTCTGCAATGGCTGCTGGGGACCGAGTCTGTTGCGAGGACGCTCCCCTGCAGTGAGGCGTCTGGGCACTGCAAACCTGTTCCATAGCAGCCTTTTTTTCCTTTCTTTCTTTATTTTTTTTTTCTTTCTCAGAAGGTGTGTAGCCAGATCGCTATGTGTCACACTGATGAGGCATTTCTGTTCCAGCTCCGTCTCAGAAGACCTAGGCTGTAGACGTGGGGATTTCAGTAGGAAACATTATGGATCTGTGGAGCTGGTAAGTTAATGCTGTCTGTTCAGTGGTGGTGCACTGATTCAGACTTAGAGGTGATTGCCGAGCTTATCAACCCCTCTGTTGTATGTTTACTATCAATCAGACTGTGCTGTGCCGAGATTTAATTTGAATCAGTAAAGGTTATGGTCACTTGGTCACCTTTATGCCTTTACATTGCCATTGCTTTTAATCTCATGTCTTCCAGCTTGTTAAAAATATGTTGTGGCTCAGAATTTTTCTCTATTAAGCAGTGCATAGAATTAAATAATTTGTGAATGAAGAAAGCTAGTATTTCATTTTCATATTATCTTGTTCTAAAAGTTTACAGATCTAGTTCTAAAAGTGTATTGACTATTGACATTCTGATTGTATCTTTGCTTTCTGGGCATGGGACAGGAGTTGGAACGTGTGCGGTATTTTCCTGTCATAACCCTATTAGTTGGACCAGATCAGTAACTGTGACAGACGATAAATGTCTAAAATGAAATTAATTGTTTATAACAAGAGACAAGAGAGTCTGTGATATGATTTTTAGAGTATATGTTCCTCATGAAAGAGGGGAAATAAAATGAAAGCATTGATAGACTCAATTTTTAAGATAGGATTGCGATTTAGTTTTCCAATTGCATGAAACCAATTTCAGAAAATGTGCTTATAAAAGGTACTAGTTATTACTGGTCATTAACTCTACTATTCTGTTGATTAAAAATATGTTGTTTCTGTCCACAAGCTTAGTAGCCAGGTTCCCACTCCTAATACAAGCTGCACCTTCACAGGCTTTAACTAGGAGAGCAGTTTACACCCAAGTCGAGTAAACTGGTCCTCCAATTGATTCTAAGTGTGCAGAACAGACTGACTGTGCGCCTGGCTCAGGGCGGAGCATGTTGCAAGTGTAAAATGAATGAAAGGGTTGGCCCCTGTTCTTAGGGGGCTCCCTGTCCTTCATCCGATCAGATTCCATGCATCATGTAAAGAGTGAGGATGGCCACATCAAAGGTACACCAGCTGATTCGGTGCCTGTTCTGTAAGTCACTGTCAACCCCTTACACTCCGACTCAGACACAGTCTTCCCTCAAGGAGTCCGAGCACACGTGTAATTCAGAGCAGGAGGCTAAATAGAGAGGCACGGAAGTCACATGACAGGAGCACGAAAGGAGGGAGCCGCCCACCTACAGGGGACCTTCAGGGAGGTGATGGAAGGCCTCATGAAGGTGGAAGGATGGTGGGATGTGAGGGGGTGGCAAATAATAGATAGCAGACAGGCGTGGCAATGATGTTCCGTGAGAGCAGTGAACAGATGGCCTTACCTGACAGAGGCGAGGCCACAGGAAGTAGTGGTGACAGAGAGCGGCTTCAGTTCACATCTCCACTCCCCCACAGACCTCTGTCACCAGTCACAGTAAAGTGGTGTGACTTCTCGGTGTGTGCTCCACGACTTTCTTGTTCCATCATTTGCTGCTGACATGATCTTGAGCATCTCTTGTCCTCAGTTTTCTCATCCACAGAATAGGGATATTAACATTTTCTCCTATAGCTTTGCCCTGAGGATGAGACAATGGCACCCAGCCCTTAGCACATTCCCTGTTAACCTGCCACAGTAGCAGATGAACACTAGACTGGATCCAAGAAGCGGTCCAGAGCCCTCGTGCACATAGGGAGGTACCATAGGTGTGATGGATGAGCTCACAGATGTGTGCAAAGCACAGATACCAGAATGGTCTTTGAGAACCGCAGATGAACTGAGACATCAAAGTCAGAGGGAAAGCTGAGTTACAGACACAGCAGGTCTGGAGTTAACCCACGGTCTGAGTTTCTGACAAGTTCCCAGACTGCCATTGATGTTGTCAGCCCCAGGAGAGCCAGCTGAGGAGTCACCCGTCAGCCCTGACAGGATGGCGACACAATGAACAGAAAGCTCCTCATCTATTTGTTCATGATTTTCCTCTGGAGCTGTGTGTGTGTGTACCCTCTACAAATATCATAAAATAACGTTTAAATAGGGCTGAGAGATGGCTCAGCAATTAAGAGCATTTGCTATCATTCTGAAGCACCCAGTTTTAAGTTCCAGTACCCACATGGTGGCTCCCAGTCGACTGTAACTCTTGCTTTAGGGGATCTGACTCCCTCTGCTGACCTCCACAGATGTAGTCATACATATGGACAAAATAGTCACACACGCAAAAATAAACAAGTATTTTAATTAGCATTTAAATATATTCTAGAATTCAGTAGACAGTCTCATCACCTTGTACCTGCGTTCTCATTCCTCCTCAGCCCTCTGCTCTTTAAAGCTATGTATCCGTTTTCCTTTGACATGGTTGGAATAAAATCATCCACTTAATCTTGTGTTATCCTTCTTTCATTTAACAGTTTTGTAAATATCTTCTCTGCATGTCACCTGCAGAGTCACCATTTTGATTTGGATGTGGCAGTCCAACTTAATGATGAGCCATTCTCTATGTAACAGTTTCCTTCCTTTTGTAAAATTACACTGTGCCTAGTTTTTCCATCTCTGAAAGGACATCCACACTGATGGTTAGAATGAACAGAAATCCAGCTTCGGGACCTAAGAATTGTGCCTCAGAGTAATACAGTGCAGTTAGTATCTATGGATGGATTGGCTCCAGGTCTCTCCAAGGCTGTTAAAGCCCCTTACATAAAGTAACATCTTTTCATATACCTTCCTTATACTAGGTCACCCTGGGTACTTACAAGGTAAATGCCATAGAACCAGCAGTTACTGAGTGTTAGAGGAAAACAAGAAAACAGTTCACATGTGTTCATAAAAGACAGTTTCCTCCTGATGTGAAATGTCCATGTGTGATGACCTACTGTGTGGTTAAAAAAACAACAGATATGTATGTTCTATGTTTATCAGGAAATGGGTCTATAGTTTTTCTTAACCTGATGTGAGGAAGACTATTGGGAACCCAGAACTCAGACTTCAGAGAACGTTGCCAGGAAAAATTTAGTGTAAATTTTGCCCTTAAAAAAAAACGTATCTATAGCAATCTTTGGGCAGAGCTAAGTATGGCCATTCAAGTCAGTACTGGGACTTAGTACAGTAGACTTAGAACTTCATTCCACAGGTGTCGGTTGGTTATAAATTTCATAAGAAGCTCAGATCTCTGAAGACTCAGGACAGGGTTCTTTAGCCTTCTCTCCGTTTTTTGAAGACCATCCATGTGGCAGGCACCATGCTGGGTTCTCAGGGGGAGTGGAGAGATAAGTCAGTCTGTCAGCTGTCAGTGGTCTAGCTTCAGAAAGCAGCTCTGTCCTGTCCCCAGCCTACAAACCACCTTGTGGTACCCAGAGCTTGTTTCCTTCCAAGAGCATGTGGATTGAGCCTCAGGCATCTGGCTTCACTATAGTATAACTTGCCAGATGTGTCTGGGCAAGTCTCTCTGGGAAAAGCACAGAATACACAGCTGGGTCTCCAAGGACAGGAGCAAGCACCGTTTCTCCCCAGGCCACATGACACCTTGTTCTCTCCTCTCCTTGTCTGCCCCTGTCTTCTCTCTCCAAACCAGCCACCTTTGTTGCACATTGCCTCTCCAGTCCCCTTTCTTTTAAGAATTTATAGTTACATATCCTTGATTCATTTGAGTTAGCTTCTGTATATGTGAGAGTAGAGAGCTTTTCACCCTGCTCTTTAACATGCATATCCTGGGCTTTCCCAGCACCATTTGATGAAGACTGGCCTTTCCTCCTTTGCTAGGTCACAGCACCCTTCAAAAGCATCTGTTGGCCATATATGTGAGTTAATATGGGGGCTCTCTCTTCTACCTCATTGGTCTGTCCTCCAGCAGACCGATAGTCTATAAAGTGTTGTGAATGTACAACCCTTTCCTTCGTGATTGCCCCGTGGTTCATTTTGAACTGTTGACTCTTATCATCTTTATGACCCTTGTGACCCTTACTCCACCTTGCTCGCCATGCTCTGACTTCTGATCCCACTGGCTCTTGAACAGCCTCAGTTTTTCCATGCCCCAGAGCCTCTGCACTCGCTTTCTGCAAGGATTCCCTAGTGCTTCTCGTGCCTGAGCTTGATGCTGTCTTCCCAAAGCTCACCCCCCGCCCGCCCCCGAAATCCACAACTGCTCCCCACTGTTCCTTAACTGGACAGCAGTTGACTTACCCACTACTCTCACATCCATTGCAAGTGATGGAGAATCCATGTCTGTCTTCTTCACTGTTGTATTTATTTCTAGAGACTAACGCTAGACTGGCATATACTCATTTTTTTAAATATTTTTTTTTAATTATTCAATTTGATGTCAGTTTCCCAATCACCCTGGATCATATAGGTTCCAACTCTTAATTCCCACCATAGTCTCATTTCTTGAATTTTGAGTTTCAAATTTCAAAAAGAAAATTATAGATTCATTCCTCTTAGATTGGGTATGTATCGGGGCAGAGGGGTCATTTGATACACATGAACCTCTTAAACCATTCCCTCAATAGAGTTTGTGGAAAGGGCAGGGAGTCTCCAAGGAGGCCAGCTTAAACATGAGTGTAGTGTGCTGAGGAGGGAGCTCAGCAGGGAGAGTGCTGGCGGCTACAGACCTGAGTCCACATTCTTCATGCCTTATTACAGGTGTGGCAGCACACACTTGTTAACCTTAGCCCTGGGAAACACTACACGTAGGACCTGAGGGCTCACTAGCCAGCCCGTCTAGCCAATCAATGATCCAGATTTGATGAGACCCCCATCTCAGAAAATCAGGTGGTGAGGAGCAGAGGAAGCCACTGAAGCCACCTCTGGCCTCCACGCACGCACACATGGTTGCATACACACACACACACACACACACACACACACACACACACACTGGATCCACAACAGTCTCTGTGCAGTGGATTATTTAAAAGCATCTCATGAAACTTTCTTCCCCTGCTAGTGGACTCATAGCCTTGCCACTTTCATTGGTTCCATAAGTAAGGATGCAGATTTGTAAGCCTCTCCCAGCTAGGAAGCCTAGCTTTTGTTTGCTCATATAACCCTGTACTAAACACAGCAGGAGCATTAGTCTCAATGATACTGGTTGAAGAATGAGAGTTCTAGCTTGAGAGAAAACTAGAGAACAGTTCCTAACTCATGAAAAACAAATAAAAGAGAAACCAAGCCCCTTTGACTACCACCAGCACAGTTAGACTCATTAGCTTGCTGGCTATCCTGCCTCAACAGATGCCATCTTTCTTCCTGATGGATTGCAAGTCCAGGCTCTCCTGGCAACAGTCCAAGCAAGGTCCAGCCCGTGCAGCATCAACCATCTCTCAGCGCCTCCTATCGAAATCCGTCATGGGCGGCAAAAGATTGTAGCTTTTATTGATCTGTTCTTGGCCTTTGACTGGGTGGGCAGGAAACTGATACGGAGAAGTGACAAATGGCAGGAGCATCGTAGAGACCCTACCCAGCGCAGTCCAGCTGCAGACTGTCGGGCATCTCTGCCTCTTCTGCTTCTGGGAAGTCACCATCTGCAAGTGACTTCAGAGTAGCCTAAATCTGAATATTGTCCATCCCTTTTGGCATCGCGTCTTAGCAGGTGAGCTCACACTCTCTGTATGCATGCTGCTCTGCTGGGCAGGGAAGAAGCAGAGAGATGCTTGCCTCCAAAGGTGGCAGGGTTTTATTGTTAGGAGCTCAGAGTGGCCTCAAAAGATGTCTGGCATATGTGCTGTCTGAGTAGTTGTCAATGAACCTGTTCTGAATCTGCAGACTTTCATACTGGAAGATCCTCAGAGGTTTTGTTGTTGTTGTTGTTGTTTAATGTGTGTGTGTGTGTGTGTGTGTAGAGGCCAGAGGTCAACATCAGGTGGTATTCCTCAGGTTCCTCACTCCTTGCTTCTTAAGACAGGGATTCTCACTTGTCCTGAAATTCAACAAGTAGGCTAGGCTGCCTGGCCAGGAAGCCCCAAAATTCCTCCCATATGTCTCTTTAGAAGTGGGGATGGAACACAAGCACATGTCACTATGCTCAGCATTTATCATTATAAATAATAATGTTGTTATAAAGATTTCAGAAACATATTTTGAGCATATTTCCCATGCCTCCAGATTCTCTCCCCACTTCCCTGCCTACCAACATCATGTTCTTTCTTTCTCTTTCTGTCAGAAAGCAAAAACAAAGTAAGAATTAAAGCAAAAACCTCAATAAGACAAAATATACCAAAACAAAATAGAAAGCCCATGAGTGCACACGAATGTGCACAATACACACACAACACACACACAGTGGCAGTTCATCTGTGTACACCAACTACTCCTGGGCATGGGGCTTCCCCTAGAGTGTGGTTGATCCACCTAATGACACTTCATTGGAGAGAACTGATTTTCCCTTTCCAGCAGGTATCAGTTGCAAATAGCTTCTTGGTTAAGGGTGGGTCTTTGTGTCTGCAACCCTTTCTCGGTGCTGGGCTTTTGTCTGGTTTGAACCTGTGCAGGCCTTATTCATGCAGCCAGTCTCTGTGAGGGCATATGTGCTTTACCCAACCCTGTCATGTCTGGAAGACATTGGATTGCTTCCTTGGAGCCATTCATTCCCTCTGACTCTTAAAATCCTCTATCCTTTTCCATATATATTCCTGAGCCTGAAGGAGGGAGGTTTGGTAAAGACATCCATTGACAGCTTAGAAGCCACTCACTCTCTGCACATTGTACAACTGGAGAGCTCTCACTTTTTCTCTGTTCCTTTAGCACAGTAACAGTAGTAGGTTTCCCCTAGGGCCATGACCTATCCAGTCTTGGGCTCTCAGTTCTCCACCAGTTTGGCAGTGTCAGGTATGGGTTGCATCTCATGAAATGGGCCTTAAATCCAATATTAAACACACACAGTGACTGGTCAGACCCATACATATCCACTATTACACTAGTATATCCTGTGGACCACTTGCTCTTGTAGGTTCATGGGATCACTGCTACATGACACTAATGATTACTTTCCTCTCCCTCCAGTAGTAAAGTACCTTCTAGTACATCCCATGAATGCTATCAGCAGGGATACAGCCTCTAGTTGGGCATCAGCTTATTGTAATGTCTTCAGTGATAGAACTTTGATAAAGTTGAGGAGAGAAAAACCAATACCCTTGACAGTAGCCTATGATGTTTGGGGTGGGGGTGTCTGTGGGACACCTTCATTCAATGACCCAGCAAAATGTAACCCATCGTCAGCACTGGAGACTTTACTTGGTGACATAAGACATCTAGGTGGGTGCCTAGCCTTGTGAACACGGTTTCTGGGGAGCAAACTGAGACCCCATGCTTGCTTAGCAAGCACTTCTCTAACCAAGCTATCAAGCAGCCCTCGTATCTTGGTAAGAAGTCATTCGTATTTTTGTTCATGCACAAATATAAACTACAACTCGGGGGAATATTCTACAGAGACGATCCTTTGCTAATGAGTGACTTAACTGCTGGTTCAGCATCCCTAACAGAGCAATTTTGTTCTCCATTTGAAGCTGATGATGCTTTCTGTTTATGGGGAAATTGAGGAAATTTTATGAGCAAAATCATATTCCATGTAGCATGACCAAATTGAGAGATTAGAGAAGGTAACAGCAACTTTCCCTCAGGAATATCAAGAATTAAACATTCTACAACTAAAATCCCTGTCTGGGCAGATATTCTCCAGTGTATCTGGCTTGTGTCTGAGTCTTATGCAGCAGGTTGGCTCCCTGAGGGGCCTCAGTTTTTAGAGTAGCACTGGAGGGGCCTTCAGATGTCTTCTGTTGTGGCTATGAGTTTACTTTGCTATTATTAGTTCTAACATTCATTAGATGCTTACCATGTGCTATTCTGAACATTCAAAATGCAGTTGCATAATGAATGTTCTCAGACAACCAGATGAGGTAGGTGTTGCTTGGCTGTGCCTCAGCCTGTGGATATCCAGAAAACGTGTGAGTCCTGAATGGGTCCCATGCACTAATGGTCTGAGGTCCTACAGCGAACACATGGCAGAAGTAACATTTAAACCCAGGTCTGTGTCTTAGGCTACAGTGTACATTCAGACAGAAACAATTGTTATTCCAGTCCCAAGGCTCTAATGCCCTCTTCTGGCCTGTCTGGGTGCTGGGAATCAAACCCTGGTCCCCTGCAAGTGCAGAAAGTACTCTTAATCACTGAGCCATCTTTGCAGCCCCCCAAAACCGACCTTTGACTTGGCAGAAATCTGTGATTGCCTTGCACAGTTCTCTGATGAGAAGAAAGTGTTTTCAGTTCTGAAAGTTTCATAAAAGCCCCATGTTTTCTTGTGAGTTTATGAGGGTCTGCCATCAAATTTGTAACCTTGACAATGTGCCGTGAACATGAGAGTGACAACTGTTTTCTTACTTCATATGGTGCTGTTAAAAATGGATGACAAAAGATGTCTTTTGTCAGCCTGTCTTCACATGGACTCTGAAAACAGATCTGTGGGCTCTCAGAAGTGTATGAGTTTATCTAGCGTGCTAACTGGCCTCTGGCATCTTGGGACACGGTACTGTGCCCTTAAGTCAACATCCTCTCCTTTCAGCTTTCTCCTGACTCCACAGCATCGTCTCCACAGAGCACACAGATACACCCCACAGCTCCAAGAGCTTCACTGCCTCTTTGTTAGAGACCTTCATGTCCCTTTTACCTACTAAGTAAATTTAGCAGCAAAAATCATGACCAAAAAAAATAAAAATCCAATGTCTCATATTGTGACTGGTGGACCAGAAAAGGCCCACAGTCTCACACCCCAGTTACTGTTAGATGGGATAATAATTTATAATGAGTTACTTTACCCTCCTAATAAAAGCAGGTACTGTGGGGATCACATGCTTCTTGGCCTCCACGTTTTAGTGGCTCAGTCTCTCAGACAGCTCACACTGAGCTGGCTCTGTAGACTCGCAGGCATTTCAGTCAGGAAATACATTTCAGCCATTCTCTGAGCTCTTGTTCTGAGCCACACCTCAGTTCTCTCAGGGAGGAGGTGACTCCCCTTCTTGCTTCTTTTGTTGCGACCTTTCTTGCTCCCACCCAAACTGGTCCTAACAAGAGCACCAGAGGCCTTCTTGTTGTACACATCAGTGGACATAGCCAATGCCATTGGTCTTTTGGGTGCTTTGTATATGCGAACTAATTGAAATTTCACAGGACCCACAGATTGATCTGCCCATCACTGTGGTTCTGAAAGGATAACTAACTTGTCTAAGGTCACAGAGATAGCAAATGACAGGCTGCCCACTCCCCCAGACACAGACTTTACCTGCAGTGGATTGATGGTATTTGCTTAAAATTTTATGATCTTAAAACTGGAGATATATGGTTTACTGGCTAAGAGTGCTTGCTGTTCTTCCAGAGGACCCAAGTTCAGGTCCTAACACTGATGCTGGGTAGCTTACAGCCACCTGGGATTCTAGATCCGATACCCTCTTCTGGCCTCTGAGAACACCCGAATACTAACACACACACACACACACACACACACACACACACAAGTAAATCGTTAATAAATGACAAAATACTGTGATCTTACCTTGTCCCAGTACCCCCTAAACTTTATTACACCTAACAACAATGTGCATTCTAATTCATGGTATCTGGAATCGACTGGCATTTTTAGGAGATTCTGTTTTGAAAGTAACATTTATTTCCTTACGTGCTTCTTGCCTGTTCTCCGGAAGAGGTAGGGAAAGAACAGACAGAGAGGCGTGCGTCTCACATTCCTTTTTAGGTGCCATCTGTTTCATTTCCTCTTTCTTTGACCTGTCCTTTTTTTTTTTTTTTTTTTTTTCCTGGCTCCTCTGACTTAAAAGATTCCATTCAAAAGTTCTGGATAAGATGAGATCTAGTCTGACTGCACCCTCAGCTGTAATTAACAGGAAGTGTGGGGCTTTGATTTCCTTATGGCTGTATGGAGTGTTTGCCCTCGTGTACAGTTCTAGCAATATCCTGATGCTTTCGGCCAAACAGGTCCCAGCATCAGGCCCTCGATAGCATGCTCCTAGGCATGATGTCCACGTTCCAGGGCTTCTATGACCTGCTCTTATCCATCACTGAGCCTCAGCTCGTGGGCCCAGAAACCAGCAAACAGCCCTCCACCTATGATTATCACAGCCTCCCAGGCCTCCTCAAACCCTGCCATCCTTCCAGAATGCTCTTCTCCATATGCCTCTGCCAAGCCTCAGCTCTTTCATGTCTCCTTCCCTGTTTGCCTTAATGGACCACTCACCTTTCACTCTCTGGAACCTTATATATCTTTGCATTTCTTCAGGATGCCAGTCATATTTTGCCTTGTAATTATTTGCAGATAGTCTTTAACTTGCCCAGCATGGGGACCACTTTTTCATTGTACTCACAGCAAGCTCCAAGCTCGCTACCAGATGTCCATATACTGGCTAGAGCATCGGTTCTGCTAAAATCCAGTGTCTGGTTATTTCTTTCAGTTACATCTTATAGTATTTCTTACATTTGTGTATATGCATGTGGGCATAAAAAGTGGGTCTATCTTCCTGTGGTTTGGAAAACAGTATATTGGCTATAGGAGAGTTTGAAATAACTGAAAAGCACAGATAGGACAATGAAGTCCATCTTGAATATCCTACGGTGGCCTGTAGGTAGTTGCTGTGAAGACTCAGTGTGTGTGTCTTTAGCAATTGCATTAACACACAAAATAGGCTTCTGTATTTTATTCTTCCTCTTTACTTAAAAACAAGAGTCATCCTTTGAATAATGGACATTCTTCTACCAACAGCATTGTCTCCTCTCTATATCTCTTATTTCTTATTTATGTCTAATTTCATTTGTTGGCTGTGACCTTTAGAAAAAGAATCAAGGTGTCAGGGAAATAATTTTGTAAAGTGCTTGCTGCATAATCACAAGGTCCTAAGTTCCACTCTCAGTGTTAAAGGGGGGCAGGCATTTCCCATCTCTCTGTGCTCACCCTTTCTCCCAGCCTCTGGTTCAGTCTGTCCCTTTTCATGCTCTGTCTGGCATCTAAACTGAGGACTACTTCATTTTTCTTTTACTTTGTACAAAGCAGGGTCTTGCTGTATTGCCCAAGCCGGCCTCAAAGTCCTGCTCCTCCAGCCCTGCCTCCCATGTGGCCTCAGATACCGGCAAGCAAGGCGAGCACAATTGCTCCTAGGTGTTCAAAAACTGTTTGTTTCCTTTCCCCCAGGAAAGCCCTCCATTGTCCATTTGAAGTTCCCAGGAGCCTCCTGTCCTATCCACAAGCTCCGCATGTGCCATTATAAAGAGAACATGTCCTCTGTCTCCCTCAGGGAATGACTGCTTAGCTACAATTTTATTTCAGTTTTATAGTAAAGAGTAGCTAAGGGCACACATGCTTCCATTTTATTTTTATGATTGGAGGTCACGTGCCTTTATGGTTCTAAGTTACACAGTTGTTGTATTGTTTTTCTTCCTACAAAACCTTCAAGCAAAACAAAACAGCTCTTCCGACCTTGTATCTTCTGCATTCAGAATATCACCCCCAGCCCTCAGACATCACTGGCCTCTTCTTGGGCTGAAGCTTCTCTGATCCAAGCAGCTGCACGGACAGCTTACACAAAGCTTGCTCATAACTTCCAGCATCTAGCGGGTATGTGTCTTGTAGTGGTCCGCAGTGGGGTGGGGCAGGCAGGACTTCTGTGCTGATGGATCCAGTAGCTCTGGAAGTCACATAGAACAGTGGCTTTGGTTGGAAGAGGAGTATGGAAGGAGTGTTTGCTCAGCTCCCTACCAAAGCTTGAGAAAATGCCAGCAATCTAAAGCCACTTTTCTACTTGTTTTCTTCTCAGGATGTGAGTAGTCACTGTTCAGTAGCTAGCCATATTACAGAGAGGCTGCATAGACTCCTTAGTTCATCCCCTGATAAGCTTGTTGACCTGAGCATCCTTGTCACCAACTCTGGTAACACAGAGGTCCTTTCTTAGCCCTGCCTCCTTATGTGCTTCTTTGGAGCATTTTCCAGCAGCATCTGCCTCCAGCAGCTGACCCTCAAGCAGATTCTGGTGCATTTACTAGGTGAGCAAACCATCAAGCCATCGTGTCTCAAAACAATTGGCACTTGAAAGAGTTTGTGATCACACAGTAGGCTGTTCATGTGACTTCAGGGGCAAGTGCCCTAAGCAATAAACGATCTGTTGGCCTTGGGCATAGTAACTGAAGATCTGTTGAGCCTGACAAAGCCACATCCACAAGGTGGTCAAGGCCATGAAGATGTGACTTCTGTCAGACCTTTGGGCTCACACCTTCCCTCCACAACCTCTGACACCAATATTGGATGCCAGTTTGAATTCTACAAGTATGTAGGGGTGCCAGGGTATCTTCTCTCTCAGCTTGCTGAATTTCACTTTGGCCTGCCTGTTGTACTGGTGGTAATGAAGCTGGGTTCTGCACAGAGAAGCTTCCTACTTGCTTCTCAATACATCCTCTGGGCAAACTTCCTTCTCAGGCTCTTGACCCCTCAGCTCTGCAGAATCCCTTTACTGTTCCTCTAAGGTCTCTTTGTGAGTGGTTAGAAAAGAACCCTCCCCCCCATCTTGCCTACTGTTTTCTTGAAGAAAAATAGAGGTGCTAGTAAGTAGGACCCTTGTAATGCAAAGATCACCCCCAACTTTTTAAGTATTTGTGTATGTAAGTAAGCATGTTGAGACAAACTTTTTGGTTTCTGCCATTGTACTATGAGCTCCAGGCTAGCTGGCCTGTCAGCTTCCCGGTGATTCTCTTGTCTCCCTGGAATTTCTCCATAGATCCCAGGATGCCTTAGTTAAACACCAAGATGCTGAGCTCCCTGGCTGCCAAGCTTCCCCCATTGCTGCTTTGTCTCTTGTCCCAGCAGAACAGGGCCAACAGCAAGGATACAGCCAGAGGGGACCCCTGCACCCCAGAGCATGTCCTTTACCCCTCCCTGCATGCAGTGCATACAGACTGAAAATGAGACACAGCAGAACAGGAGATGAGCCATCCAGCACCACACACAGCTGCAGCATAGCTCCATCTGGCCCCCTTCCTGCCTGTTCCCACCCTTTTCATTTGTGTCTATTGTTACTGCTGGAGACAGACCCCAGGACTGAACCATATTGCAGACTCTAGCCTTCTATTGATACAAAGCTAAAATTTTGTTCCCTTCTGAATACTTTCTAAGCAAGGTATATGTGTGTAGGGTATTGTGATTCGCATATAAAACTTCAAAGGAGTCTGCTTTCTTGACCAATGTTTAGTTTTATAAGCCTACATATATTGAAAATCATTTCTCAGAGGTCCTGTACTAGAATAAATTGCATTAGAGCTGCAGAATAAATTGCATTAGAGCTGCAGAATAAATTGCATTAGAGCACTGGAACCTTCCAAAGCTCCCTCAGGCAGAGCTGGTCTCCATTTCCTCTGACCTCCTCTAGACAGCACCCTATGCAGGCTTCTGTAATGGCATTTAACCAGGTTGGGCTGTGATTTATCTGTTTATACGCCTTTGTCCCTCTCACATATGCCCGGTAGCATCGGGGTCCTCTAGAGCAAGAACCAGGCTGCATTTGTCTTTGTTAATGTCACAGTCCGTACAGATCCTGAAAATGTGCTCGCCATTTCTTTCTGCCAAGTCTACCAATGTTTAAACAGGTTTTCCAAGATTTTGAATTGAGCATTAAGGCAGTTTCGCCAGCCATATATTAGTTAGTGCTTTAATAGCAATCAGAAGATCTTATATTAACCATTATCACAGTAATAATATGTAATGTAGTATTATAGTATTGTTGCATGCCTACTATGCCCAGGGACTGTTCTTGGCTCATTATACATTTTACATTACTGAATTCTCTCTGCACACATAGATGCAGATAGAATCTTCATCTGTCTTTACCCATACACAGTACTTTTTTTTCCTCTAAAGTCTAAGTAGCCCAGGCTGGTTCCAAACTGTCCATATAGCCCAGGCTGAGCTTGAACTTGAATCTCCTGCCTCTAGCCTTTGTTGCCTTTACTTTAGAGATGTGGAACAAAGATGGATTCGCCCACCCCGCCCTCTGGTACAGAATTAACAAACAGGGAACTTGGATTTGAGCTGGTCAGTCTGGGCAAGGAAAGGAGGGGAAAGATGAAACACTATTTTTAAAGATGTTCTTTACATAACCTTTTGGAAATCTGTTTTCTTTTCTAAGTGTAATGTGTTCCTATGGTTGTACACTTGAATGCCAAGGGCACAGTGTGGCCCACACAGGAACTGTGAGCTGCTGAGAAACAGAAGCCGCGACTCCGAGAATCAGAGCAACTACGCAGAGCGGAGAGCGGCTGGGTTTTCAGGAAATACATATTTGCATTAATTTTTAAGAAATTTGGCATTTAATTACCTTTAATATGAAACTAATAGCATTTTTACTAAATGATAGTTAATAACATCTTCCTGTTTTATTTTCTTTTAAATTAATTTTTTAAATTTTGCAAATGGATATTGTTTAGATAGACTTTTTTTTTTTTTAAATCAAACATATAAAAATGCATCGACTCACCCTGATTGGTGAGCTCTTTCCTGCTTTCTGTGTCATTGACATGGCCCTGCCCCAGCTGTGTCACTGCAGTATGTGGGCACTAGGCTCCTCAGGAGAGCCAGGCCACCTCTGTGCTTGTGTGACAGCTGACGCCTTTAGTTTTTACAGCTATTGACATATTTCAGTTTCTTTTTCCTCTTGATTTTTACTGCTAATCTGCCTAGATAACTGTCCATCTCATTAAATTAGCCTTCCTTTTTTGGTGATTGCATTTTCTTCACTCTGGCAGGATTTCACTGTAGTCAGGGATGGAGCTGTGGTCCTCGGCCTCAGTTTCTCAGCTAGGATGGTAGGTGCGCCCTGCCTCACCCACCTGTTCTTTGCTTTGCAGTCACCTCAGCTGTCACCTCCCTTCCTTCTCATTCTGCATTTTGCTCTCTGACCTTTTCCTGGCCCCTGTCCTGCCTGCCCTGGCTGTGCTCTGTGATTCCTTGGCGTACCTTCTAGAAGCAAATGCTGAAGTCCCTGCTCTCATCCTTCTTTAATCACCGCAGAATGAGTTTTTCTTATAACTAAAATATCTGTGGCACCACATGTGGTGACTGCCCTCATTGTCCTCGCTGTTTAAATAATCCTCAGGTCTGCTATTCCTCAGATGTAGGTGCTGAGTTTCCAGTTGCTTTACTCTTTACACTGAGCCTCCCATTCAGTTGCATCATACTGAAATGGGATCTATACAGTTTTACAGCAGTTTCCAGCGTTTTTTCTTATATTGTTCTTTATAGGGTTGTTCGTGCTACTGTTCAATATTAGCCTCATATTTAAAAGCTGGATAAATGTGTTGAGAAGTTGTGCACTTATGAGCAGCTGTGGAGGTACATATTGTAGTCCCAGCACTCACATGGTTGAGGCAGGAGGATCATAAATTCAGAGATAACCTGGGCTACATAGCAAAGCCCATTACTCTCTTTATTCTTTAAATACACATGTTCTGATGCTTCGGGTCAGTTTCTATGTTTTGAATGGAGAACTTATTGCAGGGTGAGTGATTTCCTCCCTTACAAACAGAACACTGAGGCAAGACCTACTGAGTTTGTTCTCCCTCACACCTAGCTAGCTACTGTGAGTGGCTGGTGGCGTGCGCCCCACATGTAGGCTCAGGGTGCATCTCCCATCTTTGTATGGGATTCTGTGGCCTCTCTGATCCCTAGGGTTATTGCTAGAGTCAAGGAAAAGGGACCAAGACAAGGCATACCCCTCTTGAGGGTGTTTCTGTACAAGCCAGACAGGACTTCTGCACATCTGCTGATGGAGACAATCAAGTCAGGTGGTTAGCTACCACATAGAAAATGAAGTTCAGCTTTGTGTCCAAATATGACTATGGCATCGTAGAAGGAAGTGGCCATATAAACCACTGTGCCATGGGATGGGCTGGAAGAGATGGGTTGGTGCCTTGGGCATTCTGATGGGTTCTGGGGGATATTGAGTCCAATATTTTAACAAAATGTTTAGTATCAATTTTCTGTGCCAGGTTTTCTATGCTTTTAATAGGCCAGACCAGATGTCTGTGAGGAGTAATTAGATAAGGAGGGCTACCTGGCAACAGCGTTTCTACCGTGGTAAAAGACTTTTCTGTAATGTTGGGGGTTTTGGTCCCTTGGTTATCTAGGGCACTCTGCTTTTCATCATCCAGTGTGACAGTCTTTGTAGGCCCTAGACAGCTATAGAATGGGGACCAGGAGGGCCTCACTGGGACTGCCACTGTGTATCCAACCTGCATGTCACTAGCACAACCTCCTTCCCAGCCAGGGCTCCACTTCAGTCTGTCTGGGAAGCCCCTCTAGGACATGCTCAGCGGCATTTGTTTAAGCCTACAAGAGTTTATTAGGGACTCCCCAGGCTGACTTCACCCTGTACTGGCTGATTTAGGTTGCTTGGCTCTTCCTTCTCTTTGTTCTTTCTCGTGTGATAAACCAGTAGACTGTCTGACATTTCTCTCATGAGTAATGAGCCTACTGTGCCTTCCAGGGATCAGCTCCATTTTCCATAGGATCTCAGCCTTCATCTATTAGATGCCCAAGAAATCTCTACTCTACAGCACACAGTGGGCTTAGCACTGCAGATACTGTGGTGGCCACAGATCTTGTCCTCATGGAGCTTATTAAGGAACAAAGGGTGTGACCAAGGAGAGACCCAATGAAATCAAGTAATCACAGGGAAGAATATAAAACACAACTTTGCTGAGTGGCCCTTTGCCCAGGCGAGAGGTCAGAGAAGGCATCTTGAAGCAATGGGAACTTGGGTAGGTTGGGAGGAGGGGCCAAGCCATCTAAGTTGAGAGCAGTAACTTGTAAATGAGGAAAGAGGGGAGACAGCAGGGAGGTGGGACTGTGGGCCATAAGCATTTGGGATTTACCAGGTCCACCAGCCACTGTGTGGAAGCGGGCCTGGAAGGAAGCAGCGGTGTGGAACTAGGTCAGTTAGGAGGCAGCCGCAGCCATGTAGGTAGGGGTGAGAGAGTCTTAGTCTGAGATCTGAGTTAAGTCTCTTTCTAGATTTCATGACCCTGAGTTCAGAGGGCACCAACTCTTTCCTAACTATAAAATCTCAAAGTGTGTTCTTTCTTTCTTCTCAGACTTATTGAACTGAGACAAGCTTTATGCCTCTTGTTCTAATCTCAGCAAAGGGAAAGAACACGGTTGCCTGTGCTTGGCAGTGCTGGGGGTGTGGTGGGAATACTCTTTATGTTCATCCTTGGATATGCAGGTGAATGGCATCAGCTCTCCTCCCCAGTCCTCCATGAGGCTCACACGGCCAGGACATTACCAACTTAGATTTCAGGAGTAGCAAGTGAGAGTGAACGGCCTCTGCCTCTTCCTCTCCCCGCGAGAAACACTGAACTGACTGCGGTGCTCACTCCAAGCCCCTGCCGCAGCCTGCAGCAGCGTCTCCTTATCACAGCCTCTCTGCCGTTCCTGTCTTTTTAACAGTGAATGGTGTCCACTGTCCCTGGAGAGCTGACCTTGTCTCTCACTTGTACTTCCTCAGTATTTTGTGTGTTTGTATGGGGGGACACATTGCCACAGTATGTGTGTGGACAGGAGGCCAGACGACAACTCTGTAGAATCTCTTCTTCTGCCTGTGTGTGCATTCTGGGAACTGATCTCAGGTCACCAGGCTGGCTCAGTGAATGGGTGTCCCCACTGAGCCATCTCTCAGACCCTTTCACTCACGGTTAGAACCGGCCCCAGAGCAGGTCAGTGCTCAAGCTCTCTCTTCTGACCCCGTCTGCAAAGTGTGTGCCCTGAGTGCCCTCCATTTTTTATAGTTTTCTAGGAAGACTCATGGAACTCACTGATAGAGCAGTTAGCACACATAGTTCTGTGACGTCCAAAAGGACAGTTAGCATAAGCAGAGCCCATGTGAGTCCTCGTGTGGAGCTTCCAAATGTCCTCTCCAGTGGAACCCTGGCTTGGGATGGCTGTGATGCTCAGAGCACTGGCAGAGTGACCAGCTGGCTTTCTGGTGGTTTTGATCACATGGATGACCTTAGCCCTCAGTCTCTCCAGAGGGAAGCTAGCATGTATGACCTAAACCCCACCAACTACATAGTACTTGACAGTATGGCTTGAACCTCTTAAAAAAGAACACTGTGACTCAAAAGGGGAACTCAGACCTCTGTTTGGACAAGATGAAATTCCATTGCCCACTCTTAGCCTAAAGACAATGTGGAATTATACACTGCCAATGGCCTGCCACAGACATAGACACCCTCCATGTGTGTCCAGAGGTTATTTTGCAGTGGAGGATTAGTAGTAGACCCTGGGCTTGTTTTGAACCTTCTAGGTGAGGTGATGCTTGGAGGGTAGCTGCCAGTTTCTGAGGCCAGGCTGTCACTGTCATATCGTGTCATATACCCTTAGCTGTGATTTTTTTTTTAACCTTTTCCTCATTAAAACTGAGATTAAGACTAGTGCCTACTTCGTACTGTTTTCACATAAGGTAAATAAGAATGTGTGTGTTAGGGGCTAAGAACACATCGTGTATAGGAGCACATAAAGGAAAACTGGGTACAATTTCACATTTTGGGTGTTTATTTATTTATTTATCTAATGCATATAAGTGTTTTTGCTTGCATGTATGTGTGTGTACCACATGCATACCTGGTGCCCATACAAGCTAGAAGAGGCTGGATCCCCTAGCGCTGGAGTTACTGGCATTTGTGAGCTACCATGTGTGTGCTGGAAACTGGACTTGGGTCATCTGCAAGAGCAACAAGTGATCTAAGCATCAGGGCCATTTCTCATGTCCTCTTTGCTTTCAACGTTTAGATTTTAGTTTGTGTACTGGGTACCATGTGAATACTAGTATCTGTGAAACAGGAAGACATCAGATCCCTTGAAACTAGAATCACATTTGATTGTGAGCTACCATGTAGGTGCTGGGAATTGAACCCAGGTCCTCTGCAAGAACAAGTGCTCTGAACTGCTGAGCTATCTCTCCAGTGTACCACCACCCCCCCCTTTGTGTTTTGAAACAGAATCTCACTGTATTCCTGGCTAATCTGGAACTCTCTATGTAGACCTTGAACTCAAAGATCCCTCTGCCTTCTATTTTTATATTTACCATGAGAAAAATATTCCCAATTTTTTTCATATCCTTTAATATGGTGAAATTTGTTTGTGTGGGGTAGTTCTGAAAATGTGTCCTTTATTTCACACCTTCATGTCTTTTAAACAGCAGTGAAAGTATGAGGTAGGAGTTGTAAGACATCGTGGGAAAGAGCCTGAGTTAGAGGGGAGACGGACACCCCAGGGGGTGGGGGGTGGCAAATGTGTTCGGGTACATTCGGATATGGACATTTTTTGACAGACCTTTGCTTTAAATGGCAGGGATATTTTAACAGCTGAAACACACACATACGCCATTTTTTCATGTTGCTTCTGAGAAGGCTGGAAGGAAGCCATCTTGAGAGTAGCTTAAGGACTGCCGGGCCAAGCTCCAGTCTCCTTTCTGCTCACCACTTTCTAGGACCGAGCTCCCTAAAGGCAGTCATTGGCAAGCTGCACATGGCTGGCCTTGAAAGGGCCACATTGGCCTTCCAGAAACTGTTTAAAACTGAACGTAGCCCAAGAGCTTTCTCTGATGGTTATGCCTTGAGTTTGTGCCAGCCGCTAATTGTTCTCTAGGCTTTCCTGGGAAGGTGGCTGAGTGTAGGGCTCAGCTTTGAGGTCTGCCATCTGCGAGCCGCTATTTGTCCACACATGATGTGGATCAAGACTGTTTGTTCAGGGATCACAGCTTTAATGTTTTCCAGTTTGAGGAAATGTTCCATCAAGGTGGGACTTGCTCTCAGACTCCTAAGGCCTTGAGGTTCCCAGAGACTGTTTCTAGGTTGGGTCCACCAGCTAGTGTCGGTATGTGGGGCTGCTTTGAGGAGGGAGTCACAGGAACTTTGCAAATGGAGGCTCAACTACCTAACTGAATTTTCTTCCCCCAGCTCATCTCTAGTGATGCGGATGGAGCCATCCAAAGAGCAGGAAGATTCCGAGTGGAAAACGGCTCTACAGATGAGGTAAGCATTCTCCAGATCCTGCATTACCACTAAGCACTCAGCTGTGGCAGTGGACAGAGACCCCATGAGCACAGATGCGTTGTCTAAACTGAGCCCTGGAAGGGACAAATAAGAATTTTCCAGAGCTTTGAACAAAGCAGACGTGAAAGGGAAATACCGTCACGGTCATAAAAGGTGCTGGTCATCTCCCTATTCTCTCAAAGATCATCATGAAGTTAAAAGACACATGGGACTGCTCAACCCACAGCAGGCGGAGGGAGACCTGCAGCCTCTTTAACTAACCTCAGGTTCTCTGAGGATGAGACCTCCTGCCTCCACGTCCTCAGAACACTGAGATTACAGGTATGCGTGCACCACCATGCCAGTCTGTGCGGTGCTCAGTATCGAACTCAGGGCTTTGTGCATATTAAGCAAGCACTCTGCTTGAGCTATGTCCCCAGTCACACAGTGTAAACTTTTAATACATCTACATCTCATGGAGCTATCGAATAAGGGTGATTAGCATATCCAAATAAAGACACTTTATTTTATTATAGATTACAGTGCTGAGAACAATCCCCAGGCCTGATTGGTTCTAGGAAAGGGCTGTACCACTATGCTACCCTCATGACCCAGAGTCTTTTAAATTGAAGTCCTCACAACTTAATGCAAGACACTGGGTATGCGCCACAGAGCCATAGAAGAAGCAGGTCCAGCTGTTCCTTACTGGAGCTACTCTGAGAACCATGAGCCTCCTCTGTGTGGCAGTCAAGCTCAGGAGACGGTGGCTGAGATTCGAGGCAGCCTCAGGGTACGGTAGAGATGGCTTTAGGATTTAAACCTCAGCCAACCACTAATGGGACTTACTGTCTCTGAGTCAGTTTTCTGCTGAATAAGATAGAGATGGTCCTGCTCTGCCACACCCGGTCTCGCTGCCAGCGGTTTGTGTTTTAGACTTAAGCACAGGTTTTCATAGTCCACATTGAGTGTAATCTCATTAACACATCTCACGATTACTAATTGTCAGGAGTCTGGTGACATCTTGATTCTGTCGCCTGTCCTATTAGCTCCCCCACCGAGCAGTTTTGCATCTCCTTCAGATGAGCTTGTCCTGCCATCTGTGTGCTCATTCCAATTATTAATTAAAAGGAGCATTGCCCCGGGTGGACCACGGGGGACTCCCTCCCTGCACCCTCCTATGTCAATTAGTTGATGGCAAAACAGAGGGAACAGCCTTTCGGCTCTTCACACGGTTACCTTTGTCAGCACGAGAAGGTTGCAGACTGTTTGCAAATCCTATTTGGGGGAAGAGCAGTTAATAATGAAGAACGTGTCGTCTGGCTGGCAGTTCCTCTTGGGGATTATAGCGATACTTAAATAGGGAAGACCCAGAACAACCCTGATTTCTATCCTAGAGACCAACTGCAAGTTACAGAGCAGCGGCACACTGGAGTGCTTAACTGCAGAATTGTGTTCTATAGACAGGAATGAAGTTGGGCTAGAGGAGTGCTCAGGGTAAGAGCACTTTCTCTGCAAACAGGAACCCAAGTCCTAATCCCAGCACCCATACCAAAGGCATGGCTGCGTGTTCCTGTAGCTCCAGTGTTAGAGGGCAGAGCTTACAGGTAGATCCTGAGATCACCTGCGGCCCCACAGTCACCTGCACACACCTGCACGTAACTGAAAATAATTTAAAAAATAATCTTTAAGAAATGTGCCTCTGGAGAACAACAGTGAGGTCAGAAGGTAGTTGTAGGGCCTCAGCATCCTAATTTATGCAAGCCGTGGATTTTACAAGTCTCTAGTCAATGGAATTGTTGTTTGAGTCTTTTAAATGTTTGTGTTTGATTTTGAGAAGGTTGTCTTACCATATAGTTCACTCAGATTTTCCTAAACACTTTGTAGCCTATGAGAGCTTTGAACTCATGAGCTTCCTGTATCTACTTCACATATACTAGGATTACAGATGTGTGCCATCATGCATGGCTTAAGGGTTTAACTCTTAAAAAAAAAAAAAAGGTATTAACAGGTTAACAGGAACAAGGCAGATCCAGATCCAGCTGTTTTCTAGATTTTCTCCTTTTCCTCCTTCCCTCCATCTCTTTTGTCCCTCTTTCTTTTGATCTCAGCCTAGCCTCAATCTGTCTGTGTAACCTCAGATGGCCTTAAACTGATCTTCCTGCTTTCACTCCTCAAATGCTAGGACTGCAGGCCTGTGCCATCGTGCCTACTTTCTGTGGTTCTGGAGATGGGACCAATGCTGGGATCCTGTAAACCCCACCCCACAGTTACCTAGAAACACTATAAAAGGGTCTGCTTGCCCCCTCCTCTCCTGCCCTCCTGCTCCCTTGGTCTCTCCCCCTTGCCCCTCCCCTCCTCATTCCCTAACCCCCTCTCTTTTCGTGCTCCTGGCCAACCTCTGCTTCTCTACTCCTCTCCTCCCTTTCCCTCCTGTCCCCTCCCTTCCCCTCCCCTCTTCTCTCTCTGTCTCTCTCTGTCTCTCTCTGTCTCTCTCTCTCTCTCTCTCTCTCTCTCTCTCTCTCTGTCTCTCTCTCTCTCTCTCTGCCTCTAACTACCCTCTTACCTCCCCTCCCCATGCCCTGAATAAACTCTATTCTGTACTATACCGTCCTGTGGCTGGTCCCTCATGGGGAAGAGATTCCCAACATGGGCCCCTTAGAAGCATCCTCCATTCCCCCATGACTCGACGCACCTCCATGGAGCATACCCCCCACACCCTCTTCATCTTTCTCCTAACATTAGTGCCAAAACCTGGGACATCATCTTTCTCTTTCCACCAGCCCCCTCCCACCCATCTAGTATGCTCAGCAAGCACTCTACCAACTGAGCTACATCCTCAGGCCCCAAGGCATTTTCTTTAATGAAAAACAAGTGTCAGTATAATATATACCACTACTGTGTGTATATTCATGTGTGTGTTGTGTAGGTATAGCATGTGAATATATATATACATATATATGTGTATGTATATGGAGAGAGAGAGTGCGAGAGAGAGAAAGTGTGTGTGTGCAAATATGTAAACACATCTTTCTAAATATATAGCAAAGACCCAGGAGTGTTCAATCCAATCTTGTCTCATGGTTTTGCTGTGGGAAAAAAGTGGAGCGGGGTGTGGAATATGGAGGAGAAAAGATTTTAAGTTTTGTTTGGTCTCACTTTTTGTTTATGTTTACAGTTATAATGCTTCAATAGTCATATTTTTCTGTTGCTGCGCTAACATCTTATGACCAAAGGCAGCTTAAGGGAGAAAGTTTATTTTGGTTTGTGATTCCTGAGGTGAAGCACGGCAGCAAGCACTGGGCGTTGTAGCAGGAGCAAGAAGCTGGGAACTCATGCCCCCAATGCAGGCGCCAGACAGAGTGAGAGGGGAGTGAGACACGGCTGTATAATCTCAGGGCTTGCTTCAGACACACACCTCCTCCAGCCAAGCTGCACCTCACCCTCCCAAACAGTGCCAGTAGCTGAGAACCAAGAATTCAGATACCTGGGCCTGTGGAAGACATTTCCCACTCCAAGCACTGCCACTATGATTGGGAGAGAGAGAGAGAGAGAGAGAGAGAGAGAGAGAGAGAGAGAGAGAGAGAGAGAGAGAGAGAGAGTCTTTAAAAGGAAAAAAAAATCTAATCTGCCTTATTCTGGTATTACCTTGGCAGCTTAGCCTGGGAGGTGAAGCTAGTTAAATGCATCCAACCCTCTGTCAACCTTCCTATGGAGAGGACTCTGAGGACTCACGTCCATAACATAAAACTGTGGTCTCATTTGTAGCCTGAATGTATGTGGGAATTTCCGGCCAGAAGCCAAATAGTTGGAGACATTCAAACAGAATCGGGTATCTTATGTGGGTTTTGGTTAAATTTACATTGCTAGTAGGAGCATAAGGTGATGAGTCTTCTTTGGAAGTCTGTCTATCCTGACTAAATCTGAATGCCGGAGAGTGTGTGTGTCCATCAAGAGAGTCAGTCCTATTCACTGTGGTGTCGGTTGTATACAGCCTAAACATCCAACAGCAGGACAGTGACTACATCCTATGGACCATATGGAGATGAAGAAATAAGTCACTGCACCAACCACAAGTGTACTGAAGGATAAAAGGCCTGGCTTAAATGAATACACATAGAGGGTTTCATTCCTACAAAATCCCAGCAGGTGAAACTAACCCACGGCGAGAGAAGTCGGGGAGTTGGCTGTGGTTGGCCAATGGTTGTAAATGAGTGGTGGGCTGCCTGGAAACACTGTGTCTCCATCTCGGCCCCACCAAGTTTCAAGGCCGACCCATGTAGAAAATCACCCTTTGCTCTCTGCCGGAGCTCCACCTCATCAGAACTCAGAGCTCATTTCTTTGGGGTCCTAGGTAGAGGGTTTTGCTTCGTTCTCCATCTCTTTTGCAATTCTGTGTACACTCTTGTTTCTCCTCATTGTGTGTATTTAACAAGGGAGAATAGGTGTCTGGTTCTGTGAGATGTACAACTTTTGGGTACTGGGGTCACCGCTCCCCCCACATTCCAGTTAAGTATTCAGTGAAGATACACATGAAATAACTTTCTAGTCCTTAAACAATGACCTCACCCTCGTCAGCTGGCTCAGTAGAGGTCCACAGTATGTCATTGCTCACAGCCCCGCCTCTCCCTGCATTCTTATGTTCTTCAGTTGCCTAGCTCAGCCCTGGGGTACCCAGGGAGGCCATGTGTGATCCAAGGCAGGAACTTCAAAGGTTCTGGCAGTTAAACCTGTAAGCACCTCTCAGAGTTTTGTTTTTAAATGCATAAAACGCAGACTATGATAAAGCGAAAACATTTTAAACATCGTTTATGGTAGAGATACTTGGGATTTTTAATACATTAGAGAGCCGACTCAGCATCAGGTTTCATAAGCTCTGTAATGTTAATATAGACCATTGCTTTTCAAAGATCATTGTTAGCAGAATTGCCTGCATGCTTGTTCAAATGCAGGAGGACTTGGCTTTGGTCTTCAGTACTAAAGGGAGGTTGGAGAGAAGGAAGGGAGGAGTAGCGAGAAGAAAGAAAAGGAAGGGGAAAAATGGAGAAGATTCTCAGGCTCCACCTAGAGGGTTCTGAGAAAGGATGTTAGTAGCAGAGGCAAAAGCACACTGTTCAATGCATCTGAGGAGCCCTGAGCTAAGGCTCTGCTCAAAAGAAACTGCTCTAGTTTCTGCACCCAGGGCCTGGAAGCTCCAAACACCTGCCTGTGCTGGGGTCACAGCATTCTCTCAAAGCTCTCTTGGAGCTTTCTAGGGCTTAGGGCCTTGAAACCATGACATCAACCTCTCTGGAGTCTAAGTGGCTGAAGCCAACTCCCTGGCCTGAGTACCCCTTTGTTGTATAGGTTGTGACCTGAGGCTGGCTAGTGTGCCCCAAGATGCGCCTCAGCTGTATGTGCCTGGTTGCATAATGGGAAGACATGGGGAGCATGGGAGCTGCCAGGGACTCGTGGTGAAAGACAAGTGACTGCAGATAATGAATCAGGCAGAAATCCTCCAAGGAACACAAGCCAATTTGCTGCTACTCCTGAGTCACCCCAAAAGGTCACACAAAGAGGAAACACCATGAGATGCTCACAGTTAACCTTTCCAACAGGGAGCACATAGGCAGCTTAAATAGGTTTATCTAGATGAGCTGAGGACAAGCCTTACCCACGTGGTGTTCTGGCTGGGTTTGCAGACCCTGGATCTGTTTGTGAAGAAGCATCAGACAGCCATAAGCTAAAGAGTACTTTACTGAAAAAGCAAGAAAGAGAGGACATGACGTGCTTCAAAATGCCAGTGTCACAGAAGACAAAAATCTGAAAATGTTCTGAAAGGAATCTAAATGAGAGCCAGCAACAAAATGATCGTACGCTGAGGCCGGGAGCTTTCATCGGCGTTGAGTGTGTTGACAAGTGTGGAATACAGATGAAAATGTATTGTCTAGATGTTCACTTTAGGAAACTGATAAAGCTGAACTGCAGATCTGGTGATGTAGCTCAAAGGTTGAGTGCCTGCCTAGCATATAGGATCAAGGTTCAAACCCCAGCAGCAGGGAAAAGGCTATGCTCTCGTTATGTAAGAAAAGACCACTTTTCCTGAGAACTATATACTGAAGTTTTTGGGGATAAAGAGCTTTTACTTGTGCAGTGAGTCTTCAGTGGCTGAGAAAGAAATGTGTTCTGGGTGGATGGCTTTGTTGGCAAAAAAACCTGTACAAATGTGAGGACCTGAGGTCAGACCCCACCCCCAGCACCCATGTTAAAAGCCAGGCACCGCAACAGGCTCTGGGAATCTCAGCATTGTATGGGGTTTAGTGTGGGGTTCCTGGAACTTACTATCTAGAAAGTTTTGCCAGTCTGTGAGCTTCAGATTCAGTGAGAGGCCAGGTAACATAAACTTCGGGCCTCCACACATACATATACACTGTTCTTATTCTTGTAGAATTATTCTTATATTTAGGTAGGCTTAAAATTACTTCCAAATAACTATTTATATATGTATAAACATAGCTTTTGAGGAAAATCAAGAAAAAAAATCTTAAGACAAAATTAACTTTAACTGGATAGTGGTGGTGCACGCCTTTAATCCCAGCACTCAGGAGGCAGAAGCTGGCTGATTTCTGAGTTTGAGGCCTGCCTGGCCTACACAGCAAGTTTCAGGATAGCCAGAGCTATAAACCCTGTCTCTGAAAACAAAAACAAACACAAATACTTTAACCTTCAGTTTTACTCCCTAGTGGGTTAAAAACCCAGGTCATTTTTAAAAGGGCGCAAACAATAACGTAATAGGTAAAATTTTAAAAACAAGCAAAAGCCAGGTATGACTGGAGGAGTTCAGCCCCAGCTCTGCTGGTCAGTGGCACGCGCTTGGGCAGCATTCCATTTCCTCATAACCCTCTTGGTAGTGCTTCCAGACAAAGGCAGCTGGTAGGTTCTGCGTGTAACTTGGCATTTAGAGCACTCCACAGATGTCAGGATGCCCAGAGCCATGGCACAGACAGCTTCCTCATTCACCTCACAAGGCAGCGAGAGCCCGAAAGATGGCAGAAACACAGAAGAGGCCAGCAGATCCCCTCAGGAACAACTGTGGCATAGCCATCCTTTTTAAAGTCCAGTGGTCAGCTCAGAGAATATATCGTATCAGCAATCTAAAACCCAGATTGCTGTGCCCTTCTCCTTTTAATCTAGTCTACAGAGATCTGGCAAAGAAAAAATCTGAAAGCCTCATTGTCAGTTCAGAAGTGAAGAAAACGTTAACGTGGTATGAACTGATGGCAACTATCTAGAAAGTCACCAAGGCATGCATGTCACATGTCACACAGCATAGAATTACAACACATGTCCTGGATAGTCTGTTTTCCATACATGGCATGAGGTAAACTCCATAGAGCTTCTCTCCAATAACTTTTAACACAGTCTCAGCCTGGCCATCAAGACCCACATGTTTACTGTAAGAAGATTTAATGTCTCATGAAGACAGGAAAAGAGCTGAAGAGATGGCTCAGAGATTAAGAACACTCACTGCTCTTGGTGAGGACCCAGGTCCAGTTCCTGGGACCCATGTGGCAGCTTACAACTACTTGTAACTCCAGCTCTAGATCTGATGGCCTCTTCTGACCACTGTGGGCATCTGTGCTCACATGACACACACAAGTTCTCTCTCTCTCTCTCTCTCTCTCTCTCTCTCTCTCTCACACACACACACACACACACACACTAAAAATAAAAATAATAAAACAAATGAATCTTTTATGAAAATAAAATGAGAAGTGATCTGGGTTAGTTGGCAAAGTATTAGTAGAAATTGATCTTTAATAACACATATCCAACTGATGACCATGAAGTATGAGAGAACATGTAGTAAGCAGCTTTATTAGTGCACAGTGCACATCTGAGAAGTTTAGAACATCTCTGAGGCCAAAATTGCCACAAACAAGTTTGGAGTAAAGATTTAATCGGAAGACAAGATTTGCATTGTTTCAAAGGTTTCAAATATTATTTTTAAAATGCTACACAATACTTAGGGAAACAAAAGACATAATAGGTATCCCACAAAACAGAAAATCATAAATGACCAATAAATATGAAGAAATTAGATTAAGGCCATTATCATTTGAGTAGGTTAATTCTCAAGTGCCTAATAAAGGAGTGAGTTTAACCTAAAGGAAGTGGGTCAGTGAGACATCTCAGCGGGTAAGGCTGTCAAACCTGACAACCTGAGTCCATCCTCAGAACTCACATGGTGAGCAGAGCAAGTTGTCATGACTTCCACACATGCTCGATGGCACGTGCTTCTAAACATGCACAGCACACAATAAAAAAAGAATGGGAAAGGAGGGATGGCTCAATGGTGTAAGAATATTTGTTGCACAATTATGACAACTAGCTTGGATCTCGGCCCCTACTAATCAGATAGGCACCTGTGGATGACAGGCGGTCACTGTGGCTTGCTGACCTGCAGCCTTCATGAGAAAGGCAAGTTTGTGTCCAGGAAGAGATCCTTCCTCAAAGGAATAGTAAGAGGGTGATAGGAGAGAACATCTTAAGATGCCCTTCCTTAGTCTTGGTTCACCTACATACATATATATACACATATGAGTGTGAGTATGTGTGTGCGCGCGCGTGCACACACACACACACACACAGAGGTATCCCTATACCTTGGCATGTCTTCTTAACAATTTAATAGTAAAGATGAAATCTTAATGTGTTTGTATTTGTGTTCCTTCATCTAATAGGTAGACAAAACATTATTTCCATTTAAAAACTGATAAGCCGGGTGTGGTGGCATGCACCTTTAATCCCAGAACTTGGGAGGCAGAGGTAGGAGGAGTTCTATGAGTTCAGGGCCAGCCTGCTCTATATAGTGAATTCCAGGACAGCCAGGGCTTTGAAGAAAGACCCTGTCTCAGACAAACAAACAAACAAAACAGAACAATGAAAAACCCTGATTTGTGTGTGTGTGTGTGTGTGTGTGTGTGTGTGTGTGTCTGTGTGTCTGTGTGTGTGTGTAAAAAAAGTGAGTGGAAAGGAAATCTTTCGAACTGCATGATTCTGTATGATTCAAAAGATACCAGCCAGGTGTTGGTGGTGCACATCTTTAATCCCAGGACTCTGGAGGCAGAGGCAGGCAGATCTATAGGTAGGAGGAGCTCTGTGAGTTCAAGGGCAGCCTGGTCTACAGAATGAATTCAGGACAGCCAGGGCTACACAGAGAAACCCAGTCTTTAAAGGAGAGAGGGGAAAATAGCTGTGTGTGGATGGTGGGGACAGTTCAGCTGCTAATTGGAGTTCTCAAAGCAAGAGAAGTGATGTATTGAATATCTATTAAAAGGAGGTTTATTAGCTCAGCTTACACAGTGTGATCTGAGTAAACCAATGATGGCTGCCTTCATACTAGAAAGGCTGGAAATCAAGTAACTACCTGGTCCACAAGGATGGACACCTCAAGCAGTCCCAGTCCAATGCTGAAGGCCCGGGGGATTCTTGGAGATCTGCTGGTCTTCAGGGTTCTGATATCAGCAAACAGTAACAGTAGCTGTGGTGGCAGCAACAGGGCAGTTGATCCAACAGCAAGGTATAAAAAGCCTTCTCAGACCTTTTTTCAGGCCTCTACCAGAAAGTGTGACCCACATTTAGGGTGGGTCTTCCCAGACAACCTAATCGGGAAAACCTCTTACAGATGTGCCCAATGGCTTTCCTCTTCAGATCCAGTCAAGCTGGCAACCAGAATTAATCATCACATATGCAAAGCATTAATAACGACTGTCTTTTGATATGTTTATTCATTATGTTTGTCCATATTTTACACACCAACTCGGTAATCGTTAAGATACATTTACAAGTTCTAGAAAGGAAATAGACTTGAATAAGATGCAAGCAAACGTCCTCTGGATGAAATGTCCTGGCCTAGGGTAGCAAGAATCGGTGCCTAGGGAACACCAATTCCCAGGCATCCAGATGCCAAACACCTGAGAAGAGAAAACTTTACACCTGTTAGAGTTGAGTTCACTCCTTTTTATTCCTGCAGCCTGAAGATTCCTAGACTGGGCATCATTGCTGTGGTCACAGCCCTTATGTGTGTGGTTTTAATGCTGACATTTTTTCCTGGTTCTTCAGCTTCTGGTTTATTGCCAGCTTCATGTGCACTTTCTGAGCACACATTTTAATGACACCGCTCCGCTTTGTTCCCTACAGAACGCAGCTGCTCTGCCAGGCACTTGGCGAAGGACAGACGTGCACTTAGAAAACCCAGAGTACCACACCCGGTGGTATTTCAAGTACTTTTTAGGACAAGGTAATTATGTCATTGTGGTGACTGGGGGAAGAAATGTTCAACCCTGCATAATTTCAAACCCTGTGTAAGAGTGGAATGAAGTAATTCAGGACAGCAGTGTCAGAGCACTTCACAATAAGGTCAGTAGTGAGCTTCCTGGGCTAAAAGCTTCAACTCAGAGCTTTCTTGATTGTGGGTTGGTCTGTTGTGAGGAGTGCTGAGGGAGTTGGGGGGTTGATGCTGTTTTAATTCCTGGTTAAGAGTGAATTAGCTCATAGGAACAAGTGCTTTGATAGATAAGAATTTTCAGGATGAAAAAAAAAAAGGCTTTAACTTAGTAAGGTCAGTACCCTATCTGCATGAGATTTAAACATTTCATTTGAGACCATGAAGAAAGACAACAGTTTCCTGAGCAACCTCTGGACCATAAAACTGCAGGCTCTGCCACACTTACTCACCAGTGACAGGTATTTATCTGGTGGACTGTATACGTAGCTGTAAGGTGCAATGCACCTTACTTATCGACCTATAGACCAGGTTTTCAATGTGGTTCTGCTCTCATTAACATGAGGACTTGGACTTGACTTCTCTGTCTATAAATGGGGCTGTTTCTGGCCATTCCCTATAGGTCTAAACAAAGCCTCCAATGGGATGCACAAGAAAGACAAAACCCGGTGCCTAACTCATACCAAGAGCTCAGCTGCTCACAGGCTTTAGACTGTACATTTAGAGAGCATGTGTGGAAAGATAGAGAGCAGATGTATCGCTAATGGGAGCAGGACTGGGAATGGAAGAAGAATAACTGATGTGAAATTTGAAATGGCAGAGATGTGCCATAGAACATCCATTGTGGAACGTGATACTCAAGCCAGAATATGAGAGTGGCGTCTTTTTAAAACCAATTACAGGGAGGACTCAGATGTCAAGAAGCAATTGCACTGCAACATGACAACCTGAGTTCAAATCCCCACTCCCATGTGAAAAATCTGGGCATGGCTGAGCGGGCCAGCAACATGACACTGGAAAAACAAACACAGGTAGATACTAGGAGCTCACTGCCCAGGTAACCTGGCCAAAATGGAGACTATTCAGTCAAGCGAGAGATCCTGTCATAAGGCAGTAAAGCTGAGAGCAATGAAGAAAGACACCCAGTTTCCTCCCTTGGCTTCCTATGTGCACAGACAGGCATGCATACTCATGCATTCATGTCTGTGCAACACACACACACACACACACACACACACACACACACAAAATGTGCTGCACATAAAAGATAAGGAAAACTATTTCAATATTATTCTAGAAAGTTCAGGTCTGACTAGGCAGGGTTACGTAGGTTGGTGGGGGTATAGAAGTATTTACTAAGGAAGAAATATGCCGGTCATCTTCCCCAGGGCTGTGCATGGAGTGCCCACAGCATTGGCTTCACAGCAGAAGGACTGCTGTGAGTTTGAACGCCACCAGCAGCTGGAGAGGTGATGTAAAGCCTCAAACTGGGTTAAACAAGAAGGAACCAAACAATAAAATTTGACACCAACATAATCTGCATAGCAAGTTACACATCAGCCAGGGAAGGCTCTGTGGTTGGTGGCAGCAACAGTTCAGTGCTATCAAGAGCCTAGAACCTTTTACCTTTTCTGCTTCTTGGCCTCAGTGTGGTGGCTTTGTCCTCATTAGGAGCATACAATGCCTGCAGCAACTCCAGACATCACCTAACACTACAACATCCAGAGGAAGGGGACATCTTTAGCGTGGGAAGCCTTCCCATAAGGCTCTCAGCACATTTCTCATCCTGTCTCAGTCGGTGTGGAATCACATGTTCATTTCTGAGCTACTTGTTGGCAGAGGGAAGTGGGTGTACTGTTAGCGGTCAGTTCCTCTCCTAGTCAGCCTTGGGATAGCATGTAAGGGCTGGCCTCTTCTGTTTGAAGGAACCAACTGGGTCCTCACCGACTGTCTCTTCTCCAGTCCATCAGAATTACATTGGAAATGATGCAGAGAAGAGCCCCTTCTTCTTGTCTGTCACCCTTTCTGACCAGAATAATCAGCGTGTCCCTCAGTATCGTGCGATTCTGTGGCGGAAAACAGTGAGTACCCGACCTGTGTTTGTACTCTAGGGTTGCCCTGCAGTTCATCCCCATCTCAGATCGGTTAGCCTTTCAGGTGACTCCTCTCACTGCAGATGGTTCAGAATCCCGCTGCTCTGCACGGGGGCCTCCAAGCTCTACTGGCCAGTGGCTTCTGCCCTATCTCTAAGCCACGCTCAGACATAGCCACTTCCTAAGTCTGGGCATCTGGGAATAGCAGTATATTTTATAGAACATATTACTTCATTAATCTTAGCTATTACTTTTGGGTTTGTTGTTGTTGTTTGAGACCAGGTTTCTTTATGTAACCTTGTTGTTCTGAAACATGCACACTCACACCCCTACACACCTACATGTACACAGAAATGTAAAGTAACAACCCTTCCTATGAGCTCGTCACAGTGAGTTCTCATTAAATGAGTAAATGACTTAAATAAGCCTGCAAGGGACACATTATTAAAACCTTGCTGGAAGATTTGGGTGATTTCTAGTTAAAGACCTTTGACCTGGTGACATGGTACTTGAGTCTCACTGAACAAACAGAGACTTTTGTTTTGGTTTTAGTTGACTTTTAGCTCAGAGACCGAACAAATCCCCCTTCAGCAGATTTGGATGGTGGTGTAGTTCATGGGTTTCTGTTAAGCTGAGATGCTGGCAGACATGAAAAGAGGAAAGGTCTGTGTTGGCTCACAGCTACGGAGGCTTCCGACCTGTCGGCTGTTTCTGCCCTGGGGCAGGTGGTGAGCCAACACTTCACAGCAGGGCGTGTGGAGCTGGAGGACAGTATTCACCTCACAGCAGCTGGGAACCAAGAGACCAGGGTTCTACATCCCCATTTGAGAGCACATTACCCCAGTGACCTGAGACCCCTCACTAGATCCAGCTCTTAACGCTTGTAGCACCTTCTAACAGTGACACAGACTAGTGACACAGTTATCAACACATGCATGTTTTGTATCCAAACTGTAGCAGATGGCTTAGCTGTCCACCATGGTACCAAGATGCTGAGGCCTGATACGTTGAAGAGTTCTGCTCAGAATCAGAAATGTGTAACCAGCGGGAGGGGTGTGGTCAGCTGGACTAGGATTTTTTTCCCCCTATGTAGAATGTTTATGTCCACATGCATCCTTAAAGAGGAGTGGGAGCGCACAGGCATGGTCCCACCAGTGAGCAGCTGCAGCTCCTCGGGGGGGGAAGGGTCCTGGACTCATCACTCATTGGTATTTTGATTCTTCCAGGGTACGCAAAAAATATGCCTCCCCTACAGTCCCACAAAAACACTGTCTGTGAAGTCCATCTTAAGGTGAGTATTCACGGACAGAGGTCCACACAATTTGGAGGCCTGTGTGAATTGTCTGTTCCTAGGACCCTTATGCATTGATTGACATGCCAGGCACTTTGTCAAGCCAGGCTTTCCCTCCTAGAGTCTTCAAGGTAGCCCCAGACGGCAGGATTGTCGTTGTTACAGGTGATAAAATGGAGGTTCAAAGAGAGACCTCACAGCCAATATTCCGTACATCCATCTGGTCATGGCTCCCGAGTATCTCTTTCTGTTGCATTCTTTGCCCACTGCCATCTTTTTTCCTTGTGTTCACTTAGATACTTCAGGCTTAGAAAAAAAAAAAATCAAGAAATCATTTTCATTTTATTTTTATACTTTGCAATAGAAACCCAGATGTCAGCAACAGCTCCCTGGGGGAAATGCTTTATTCCTCACTGAGCAGCGAGTGGAAGGATTGGCGCATCTGGCTGCTGCCCCTGGCTTCCCACCTCCCTCTCATCTCTCTCCCAGGCCTGTGGAAAGCTGCCACCCAGATGGAGCCTGTCACTCTGTCCCAAGATAGGATATTACATCTTAGTGACAGTAGCTTCTTTGTCAGACACCACTGTTTCCCCGGCATTTTCTCAGCGACTCTAACTCCTCTGCACAAAGTCGATTCACAGTTGTGTCCAGTCCTATGAGGAGTCAGGGCCTCGGGGAGCAGAGCTAGGAACCTGCAAGATTTAGACCTAAGTCTCTATGGCTCTGGGCTTCGGAGGTCAAGGGTATCATGCACTATATGAAACTGCCAATGACGGACCATTAATAAGTCAATAGCAATCTGGGAGAACAGCGAGGAGTCGCTGAGGACTGCCTCGAACTGCATGAGTGCCCTGGGGGACAGTTACTCATGGCATATTGAAGTTTGTGGATTTTCTCATTCTTCCCTCACTTGCCGATCTGCATTCCCAGTGTGTCAGGCCCTTCAGAGACTCTGCCATGATTTTTCCAATACTATTGTCTGTCCAGAGAAACTGTGCCTGACTCCCTATTGCTTCCGTCCCTGCCTCACTGGCTCACTCTGTCTGCTCTGTTTCAGTGCCATGAACCTGGACAAGTTTGAGAAAGGACCTAGGGAAATTTTTCATCCCGAGATACAAAAGGTAAAAGACTTCATAACGTGCATAGACTCAATCTCAGCTTGCTAGGTTGGTGGGGCAGGCTAGTCTGCCCAGGGAGACCGGTGTGGTGTCATAATCGGGGTCAGGTTGTCAGATTTAAATATACATACATATTTATGTTTTTTATATATACATATACATAACATATACATACATATATATAATCTTCGTCATGCAGCTGTAATCAGTTTAGCTCTGAAAACATAAAACTGTAGCCATCCTCACTAGGACGCTAGTCAAGAGAGCAAAGCTGAGCTTCAGGGACGTGGGCTGCACCAGAGCTAGATGGCAAGGACGAAGCTGGAGGGGCAGCCTGAAATTGTGTCCTGGAGGCAGCGGGGCCTGTGCTGAGTGACAGTGACTGAATTCATTTGTGGGGAAATAACTCAGTGAGCTGTGCAGGATGGATCAGGATGGAGACAGGTTTGTTGTTTGTTGTTTTTTTTTTTTTTTTTTTTTTTCTGTATGCCTTTAGAGTGAGCTTTCAAACTGCCACTCACTGCCTTTCGGCTTAGTTTAACCCAGACATACAGAGTTGAATACCCTCATGCCTTTGCTTTCATTTAATTTGTAAAATGCTGTTTGTTCAACCATGAGGACGGGCATGGTAGAAGGGAGAACTGCTACCTGTAAGTTGTCCTCCGTGCTGCAAAGCGCCTGTGTGCATCTTACACACACACACACACACACACACACACCAAACAAAACAAAATACAATTAAATATTATTTGTACACTGCTAGAATAAACTCAGGCAAACTTAGTGTTAGATTAAACTAAGCAAATTAAGCTGTGCTATGTTTAAAGTGACTATGGCAATCTTAAAAACAAATTAGAATTCTAACTATATCAGTAGCAATGTGCCTTTAGTACTTCATAATACAGCTTGGATTTGTTAAATACAGGCTCTTACCATATGGCCCATGCTACCCTAGAACTCACTTCATAACTCAGGGTGATCTCAAGCGCATGTCCTTCCTTCTTAGCCTCTGGAGGACTGAGCAACAGTAATACTCCCACCTCGGCTATGAGAACAGATTCTTAGTCATTCCCTCTGATCACCACTACTAGCCCACTCCGAAGGCCCTGCCCCCACGTACTGGAGGAGCTGCCCAGGGATGCCCTTCTCTCAGGACAGACACACCCTCAGAGCTGTCCCCCAGCTTCTACACATTACTGTTAGAAACCCTGTCAGTCACAAGACTCACAGGGTGAACAGAAGCTGAACCAACCTCAGTGTGAGCAGGAAGCTTCTGCCCCTCTACCTCTCCTTGCTAGGATGCAGTGGCATTTTTCTTGACCCAATTTTTTCCAGAAGCAATGTGTGTGATTAAGTTGGCTTTGGATAGGTGGGAGAAGTGGGCATGCGTGTGCTACCTTCCCGCCCCTCTCCACTACCTTTGCATCTAGATAGTTGTAGCTAAATTTCCTGATGACCATAGATTATATAAGAATCTATAGAATGAAATCTCAATGTTTATAGTATTTTTTGGTTTTTTAAGTACATGTAAAGTCAGTTTGTTTTTTGAAACAGGGTTTCTCTGTGTAGCCCTGGCTGTCCTGGAACTCAATGTATAGTCCAGCTGGCCTAGAACTCAGAGATCCACCACCCTCTGCCTCTCGAGTGCAGAGATTAAAGGTGTACATCACCACTGCCTGGAAAATCATGCACTCCTAAATCTAATATTTGGGGTTTTTTAAAAACTTAATATTAGCAACAAACTTATGATCAAAGTCAAAATTCCATAAACAACAATACCAGGAGCTAGCACAAGTTTGAAGACTGATTTCAGATCCCCAGAGCCCACTTAAAGCAGTAGCTGACATCCATAGTCCCAGCACTCCTACAGCAAGATGAAAGGCAGAGAGACAGGAAATCTTCAGAGGCCTGCTGGGCAGCTAGCCTGTCACAGTGGAAAACAATAAGACCCAGTCTCAGACAACATAGAGCATGAGAACCAACACCACAGCTTATCTTCTAGCATCACATACTATCACATACATGGCACACACATGTCTACATATGTACATATGTGTATACACAGACATGTATAAACAGACACAAAGAAGAGTCATCAATAGGACTATATTAAGAAACACCATTACTGCCATAGAGTAGACCTTCCAAACTGAAATTACTAACTGGAAAACAAGAAAAAGAGACTTAGATAGTACCCACAAATCCAGAAATGAACGTTTTTTTAAATTTTTGAATGCTGTCAAGTGGGACATTGGTAGACCATGATGCCTGGCAGGAGCACCCTCTCCTAAGCAGACAGAATCCAAAGCAAGGAGACTGCAAAAGGAAGCGTGGTCTGGTGGCCTGTGGCATCCTTCCTGCCACCAGGGCTGAATGTTGAGACCCTGGGGATGCCTTTTACAAAGCTACTCCCACAGCCTGTCTGCTGAGGAAAGCCCTATCACTAGGCAAAATGCCCCAGCTCTGAGACTTGCTAGACTAAAGGCAGTTGGGAAGTCCCTTATGCCTGATTCACCGTGATTGTGTCCTTGCAAATGTCAGAAGAACCAGACCATGTGACCTTAACCCAGGCTGAATCTTCAATTCCTTACCTGTAATTCTGGAGTGATGGGCTGTATGGTGGTTGCAATTAAAGGAAATTATGGAAGAGAGTATCTTTCAGTGAAGTGTGTAATAACATGCAAATATGAAGTGTGTCCCAACGTAGAAGGCACAGAGCAGGCTTGTTTTTTCCCTAGGATTCAGATGGCTGAATTCTGAACAAAAGAGCCCTTATGTTACCAAAAGTGGAGAATTTTTGTGTGACTTGCATACTTCTTTAGGAATTGTCAGCTCCCCAGTTGACACAGATGATGTGGATCCCTTAGCCTCGTCCACCTCTCTCCTGGGCCTCTTCCTCTCTGTTCTTACTGGCAGCCATGGCTTTCCAGGATCCACCTTCCCCACCAGCACTCACCCGGTGACCTCTCTCAGAGCCTTGGGTATCTGCTTGCCAACTTCTTCAGACGTTTACTGTAAAGTAGTAACTAGGCATGAGATGGGAAGGTGGCCTGAGGTCATGTGAAAGGCATCCCCACCCTCACCCTGTCGTTCTCCATAGTGACCTGCACAGAGCAAAACAGTACATATCCTTGAACCATGAGTAAGGAATAGACACAGGTCAGATGCTTTGTTCCCAAACACAGCTGTAGAGAGCAGAGCAAGGACTCAAAGCCGGGCTTCTTTAGGGTCACCATGCCTCACGTTGATCTCAAGAGAGGGTCTCTTCAGGCAGCTGACTTAGGGTTGGGCAAGTAATGGGATGTGTGTGAGCTGACATCTTGACCCTGGCTATCAGCATTTGGCACAGGTGTTGAGCTCTCTGTTTCTCAGTCTTATCTCCTCACTAAACGAGTATTGTCTTGAAGCAGGAAGTGTGTTTGATTTAGGGAGGGGTGAGCACTACTGTCTGTCAGAGAGTTCTCTGAGGAATGTGTGGTCCAGACAGAGTTTTGTTTTCTGTTTTTTGCTTATTTTTGTCTTCCCTTAAAGAGAGATCCCATAACCAAATTCTATTATTTCCAAAATTGTGTGAATATGTAACACTTGGCTTTCACAGAAAACCTAACTCCACTAATTACCATGACCTATGAACATAACTTCTGAAACTTTGCTTGACAGGACTTGCTGGTTCTAGAAGAGCAAGAGGTAAGTGGCTTATGAACATATTTGTTCTCTGTCCCCTCACTGTGAGCACAGCCTTCTCCCAGAGTCAGACTTCTGTGCATTTGCAGTGTGAGCTCATTCTCACAAAGAGACTTGACTAAAGGGGCGTTCCAAGGTCTCCTGCAGAATTTTTCATACAGCTATCTATAAATAGACAAATACACTTAAATCTGCATACATACATGAATATTTGTAAGGAGGTGCTCATTGGCATTCAAGTAGGATGTCTGTGCATTAGCCACACTCTTGTTATTCCAGATGCAGACTAGTCTGCAGGCTTCATTCTGTTACGCCATTTTAAGTGTGTGTGTGTGTGTGTGTGTGTGTGTGTGTGTGTGAGAGAGAGAGAGAGAGAGAGAGAGAGAGAGAGAGAGAGAGAGAGAGAGAGATACAGCATGTTATCACCAGATAACTGAGTAGGGAAATGATGGTTAGTGTATATTGCCCATAGCAGAAATGGAAATATCATTTATCTAGTTGCTTGGGTCAAACTTTGTAAAACCCTAACTCCTCCATTTCCCTCATACTCAATGCCTAATCCATCACCTCGTCTAGCTGACACATCTTTATAAAGTGTCCTGAATTCAAATGTGTCTCAGTGCACCTGTTACGAGCACTCCAGTGTGGTGGCAGCACCCTCTTCATGTTTGGCCTACACTGTACAGACCAGATCTCTATTTCTCAGTTTTGTCTCTTTACTTAGGGGCTGTTTGCTTGAAGAGACAAATATGTCCCTTGTCAATAACTTGGGAAGTGGAGAGCAGAGATCATCATTCATGAGAGATTTCTGAGAGATGAATGGCCCAAGCAGTCCCATTTAATCCCACAGTTAGAACCAGTTGGGAATGTCGACCTTGACTCTAGTCCATCCTAGTGATAAACTATGAGTTGTGGCTATGGGCAGGGGAAAAGCCTAATAAGGAACAGTGGTGATGTTTCTGAAAGATTAGCTACTTAGTAAAGTTAGTGATATGATACCCATGTTTTATGAGTTCATGACTGCACAGACTGGCGATTTAGTGTCCTGATATTGGGGAAACCAGTGAATGGTGAATAGGCAGAACCTGTATATATGCAGAAGGCTGTCTGTCTTAAACATGATGTCCGAGAGTTGGGAAGGACAGGGTTTATCTGGCTCCCGCTTTCACTGCTCATCCCTGAAGGAAGACAGGACAGAAACTCAGAAAGGACAGGAACCTAGAGGCAGGAGCTGATGCAGAGGCCATGGAGGGATGCTGTTTGCTTGCTCATCATGGCTTGCTCAGCCTGCATTCTTACAGGACCCAGGACCACCAGCCCAGAGACAACCCCACTCACAGTGAGATGGGCCCTCTCCCACAATCACTAACTAAGAAAATGACTTGCAGACAAATCTTATGGATGTACTTTCTCAATGCAGGGTCCCATCTTTCAGGTGATTCTGGCTGTGTCAAGTTGACATAATACTAGCCAAGGCACTGCCTAAGCAACAGTATCAAGAAACCAGCCATGCTGTCTTAAATAAGGCCATTCTTCCTCAGTTCCAGTGGTTCTTCCGGATTTATTGGGACTTTCTGCTCAGATTTCACTTTTTACAGAAGGAATATAATTTGGAGTATAAAATTAGAATTGGGGGCTGGAGGGGTGACTCCACAGTGAGGGTCACTGGCTCTTAGAAAAGACTTGAGTTCACAGTTCCTAGCACCCACACAGTGACTTACAATCATCTGTAAACCCAATTTCAGGGACTCCAATGGCCTCTTCAAGTCTCCACAGGCACCAAGCACACATGTAGTACACATCCATGGCAGGCAAACAAGTATACATATAAAATAAAAATAAGTCGACACTTTTCAATTTAGAAATATTTTAACTTCTAAACAAATAGAAATGACAAATGTGGCCTGTTTTTGTGTCTGAGCAGGACTGTGTCCTGAGGAAATCAGTACTATAACTCTCCAATAGGCAGCTTCCTCCAGTGGCCCAGACTGAACTTGGGACCTAGAAAGCTCACCACATCTCTCCAAATTCAGTGCTCATGAAGCACTGATGTGTTTAGTTACTTAATTCAAAGTGGCCCATTGGGGTTGGAGCTCAGTGGTAGAGCACAACCAGGGGTTCAGTTCCCAGTGCCAGAAGATGACAACTCAAAATGATCTATTATGATCAGGTAGTTCCAGATCAAACTACCTCTCCTAAAGTCTAAGGTAGTTCCTTATGTTGACTGACACCTGGTTTCTGGAAACAGGTGAATGCTTTCTACTCGTCACAGGCATCATCTGAGAAGTCTCAGACACCTGGATATTTCAATAGATCCTGTCTTAGCTAGGGTTTTCATTACTGTGAACAGTCACCATGACCAAGGCAACTCATAATGGGACAACATTTAATTGGGACTGGCTTATAGTGTCAGAAGTTCAGTCCATTATCCCCATGGCAAGAAGTATGGCAGAGTCCAGGCAGACATGGTGCTAGAGAAGGAGCTGAGAGTTGATCCAGCTACAACCAGGAGAGGACTGGATACTCAGGCAGCTAGGAGGAAGGTCTCAAAGCCCCCACACACAGTGACATACTTCCTCCAAGACCACACCTCCCAAAAGTGCCATTCCCTGGACCAAGCATTCTTGGAATGTCCACCTGAAGCAGAGGGTTCTATATAATTTCTCATTTAAACTCGGGCTCTTTGGAGAGTATTAATAACAGCTGGACAGTGGGAAAACAGAGATGCAGGTCAAGTTCATCATGGCAGATCTGGAGTCGTGCTCTTCTCCCAGTTGGTGACCTTGAAGGATGAAAATATTATCGTTGCAGGGTACCTAGAAAATTCCCATCCTGCATCCTCCTCGCCCAGTGACTTTGTAATGCTTCAGCCTGACCTGATAACACGTTTCACAGCTCTATCCCCTCCAAGGCCTCAGCCAGGGTACTGGTAGCATGCTGCCAGTCTCAGAATATCCCCATGAAGTTTCATAAAGCTTTGGCCACTGACCTCTCTGCCTGCACTCTCAGCTTTGCTCAGTGCAGACCTGTCCTGTGAATACTATGCCATACTATTGGAAAGAATCAAAAGACCTAGATCCCATGTCTGCCTGCTGTTCACTTATGACCAGCCTTGGACAAATCTCTTGTTCCTGGATTTCCCTGTTTGTGACCTGTGGCGCCTTTCTGGTCCTAATGAGCTGCTAGTATGCCTAATCCCCCCTGCCCTATGCTTACTGTCTGCTGGCTCAGTTGGACCCAATTCCGGGCTTCCTGGAAGCCTCCCAGTTAGTTCCTTTTCTTCACTGGTTCTTAGAGTCTGTTTTCTGGACCAGCAGCAAGAACATCTCAGGGAAATCTTTTTGATGCTAACTTCCAAGCCAGATGCCAGACCTACTTAGCTTGGAACACTGGGCTGGGAGCCAGCCATCTCCTAGCAACCCCTCCAGGGCTCCCGATGCTGTTGTCAACCTGGACACCGAGTACAGAGGGCCACTGCTTCACTGCTTCAGTTTTCTTGTGACTACTCCAAATGGACTGTCTGCTAGACTACACATTGCTATGGCTGCTTTTTATGAGGGTCAGAAGGGTACCAGCATCTTAGAGATGTGTGATTGCTGGCATCACTCCAAAAAAAGAAGAAACATGATGGTCATAGAAACTCAAAAGAAGTCAAAGTCCAGACAAAACTACAGAGATTGGAACTGGAGAGATGACTGGGGGTTAAGAGCAATATGCTGTTCCCAGCAGCTCACAAAACTCCAGCTTCGGGGGATCCAACAACACCTCTAGTCCTCACAGGCACCTGTGCTCATGTGCACACACACACACACACACACACACACACACAATTTAAAATAATAAAAATAAGCCTTTAAGAATCTACAAAAAAAAAAAAAAAACAATTGAAAACTGACAGCTGATAAAAAGCAAGTGTTTTCTTCCAGCTTTGCTGTTTTTCTTCCTGCATGTGCACGGCCACTGAGTCACACTTGTCCATCTTTCCTACTGTCCCCAGCCTCTTGGTCTGCCCTTTAGATTCAGTAGTGAAGTGTGTGATCTTAACAGATACATGTACATGTCTAAGACCAGAAGTACAGTGGGGATGGTGGTGTAAAGTGAGGGTGGTGTAAAGTGTGAGTGAGCAGTGCCGTGAGGGTGGGGGTGGCAGTGAGAAGTGGCCTCTCAAAGTTGCCACTGGAGCTGAGGCTTGCCTAGTGGGGGAGAGCATCACTCCCCAAGAACTGGGGAGCATTCCAGGTGTAAGGTCAGGGGGAAATGGCCTCCCTATTTATGTCTATCTAGAAAGCCACTATTACAGAAGGGTGTGCACCTGTCTCCCAAGTGTACCACAGACAGAGGAGAGTTTAGATGCAGAAACCTCAGACCTGGCTGTTCAGATTCTTCTTTTTCTAAATGTGTGCATATACTGTGTGTGCATGTGTGGGTTCACGAACACACACATATGGATGCCTTAGGTTGATGCCACAACTCTTCCACTATCCCTCTTCTACCTTATTCATTGAGGCAGGATTCCTAATCAAATGCAGAGCTCCCTGATGTGTCCACTTTTGTTAGCCAGCTTCTTCTGGGGATCCTCTCTCCTCATCTCTCTGCCTTCCTGAACCAGAATGGCAGGCACCTTACCAAACCTACCAGACATTTTTGTGAGTTCTGGGGATCTGAATTCGTGTTTCTTTGGCCCTTGTGGTGAGCACTTTAGTCTCTGATCCACCAGCTCAGACTGGGCTTTCAGACTCTTGCCATTCCACCTCTGAATCCTAGCACCCTGCTGGGATTCAAGACCTCTCACCTCTGGCCCCACTGACCACCCACACGTTGACTACCAACATCCTGGACCTTCATTTAGTGGTGGGTCAGACAGCCTTGTGGTATTAATATTCTCCCAACAATGGGCTCTTTTATTATTAAGTAATCCAGGCATACACAAAGTACAGAGACTAATATACAAATCCCCTGCCCAGAGTAAGGGCAAGATCATTAAAAGCCTAGCACTGAGGGGCTGGAGTAATGCCTCAGCAACTAAGAACATGCACTGCTCTTGCAGAGAAGCCAGATTTGGATCCTAGCACTCATACCCAGTAACTCATAACTGCCTGAAACTCCAGTTCCGAGGGAACCCGCACTTATTTGACGACAACCACCATAGTACAGCATGATAATTATGGCAGCAATACAGACATATAAATAATACTAAGTCTTTAAAAAGTAACAGTTTGAGACCCTGTTTCCTGCTCCCTGACTCCATCCCTCTCTTTCTCTTCCCTGAAGCTGCTATCATCACACCTTGGTGTTTGTCATTTCTGCAGGGTCAGATTGTATCAGTCATCCACACAGTTGAGAATTACAAACTCAGACTTGGAATAGCCACTGCTGTCTTGGCTTGCTTTGTTTTTTATTCGCACATCTGGATTTGCTCAGATTAAATATCTTCAAGAACGGGGGAGTGAGCTTTTGGTATAAATTGCCCACAATTTCCATATCTATTTCTAGAAGAGCCTACCAGACGTCAGCCTAAGATTGTTATGTTTGGTTCTCAGTTACAATTAGCTCCCCTGCTCTTCTTGGAACTGTTGCTGATGCTTAGATCAGAACATGGTGTCAGACCCATGGGTGCCTGTGGCCATTTGTCAGAAGCACCACAATGTCCTTGCATCCTCCTGGTGCCATCAGTAAGGAAAGTACGGATGGATTAACTGATACAAGCATGGACCACCTCATCTGTGCACTATTTTGCACCCCTACAAAAAAAAAATGAGTGACTCTTGTTAACACTGGTTAGTATTGGGGCCAATGAGAGGAAAGAGTCCCCCAAGTGTCCACTCTAGTGACCACAGTAATCCTAAATGGCAAACACTGTAGCTTATAACTAGGGGTGCTTTAGTGTTAAAACTAACTGGTGTGTCTTTTGCTGTCTCATTGTAAGGGCTCTGTGAATTTCAAATTTGGGGTTCTTTTTGCCAAAGATGGGCAGCTCACAGACGACGAGATGTTCAGCAATGGTGAGCATCCCCTCTGCACCCCTGCCTCTGCACCGCTGAAACCAAATGTCTGATTGAGTTGGATTTTCCAGTAGCAGAAAGCAATTTACAGAATTTTATAAGGTGGTTCTTGACCAGTTTCATTCATTTGCTAAGTATTTTACGGATCACCTAACTCATACCAGTCCCTGCAATGGGCACTAGAGAACACATCCGTGGATTGTGGGGAACACACATGAGTTTCGAAAATATGGTTCTATAGAGTGCAAGGTATTTCCTTGCTGTTTCTGGTCTCCTCTTCCTGTATCTGTATCTTTCATGTTACATCCCTGTTTATCACTGGGTGGGATAGCAATAGCATCTTCATCCCTCAGTACTGCATGGCCCAGGTCTGGTCCATCTGGTTGTTTTCCTTCCCTTGGGTTCCTAAAAATTACGAGACTTCCTTTTAGCCCTTGGGTAGAGGTGATACAACCTCATGCTTTGATACCGTGCATATTATCTATGACTTCTTTGTGGTTAGAAAACGAGGACCCAAGATTGACATCTGTGCCTTTTCTTGCAGAAATTGGAAGTGAAGCATTTCAAAAATTTTTAAATCTCCTTGGTGACACCATTCCTTTAAAGGGCTGGACAGGCTACCGTGGCGGTCTGGACACCAAAAGTAAGCATGCCCCTTGTCAAAACTAGTACAGTTCTGTTACTTATACCCAAGAGAGGGGAACATGTGAGCCAGAAACTGGAAAGATTGAGGATGATCCCTAATATGACATGAATTGCTGGACATGGTCATTGACTCCTCTCATTGGCTTTATAAGACTAATCAGCCCTTGGAACCCAGAGGAAGCACCATGAGACACCATCAGTAAGTACATAAATGAATGACATTTCCATCAACGAAGGACCACATCGGTTGTGGAATCTCAGGAGGTTATAGAACTTGGTAACTTCATCACTAGTGCAGATTGCCTTAGTAAGAGTCACACAATAAAGTTGCCTTAAAACAAAAGTCTCCATTGTCCCATAGTTGCATTTACCAATGAGCACTATCCGTATGCCAGGACCGGGCTGGGCTCAACACGAGCCCTGCCTTGCAAAGAGCTGGATAGCACAGGCGTCACATGGGTGATGGTTATGAAATAGCTTGGCAGTCAGTGCTTACCGGATTGAGGAGGCACAGAGAGCGCCACAGGCACTTTGCCGACTCTGGGGATTACAGAAGACTTCTCTGGGGGAACATGGGAGTGATGAGTGGGAACAGTTGGACAGTCCTGAGAAAAGAATTTCAAACAGGGAGCATCTGTAGAATCCCTGGGGCTGAAAGAGCATGGCGTGTTCTAGAAACTAAGAGAATGGCTTTCTGGTTGGAAGGAGCAGAGGGACCAAGAAGGTTGCAATATATACTAGAGAAGGGGAAGGATGGCTTTGCAGGGAGTTTGAAGTCCCCTTGCTTGTCACTGAGTAGGAAAGTAGCTAGGTCCCCTTAGGGCAGACCTGTGAGGAAAATAATCTAGAGGTAGCAGGCCGGGGAGAACCAGAGAACCAGAGTCCATAGTCTAAAAGAGGGGCAGGGCAGCTGTCATGGCCAGTGAACAGTAGGCTGGCGGGAAGACAACAAATCCCAGCGCTGAGGTAGAGGGCACAGGGTCCTACGATATTAGAAAGTGGAGATGAAGAGGAAGATTCTCACGGGGTCCCTGGGTCTCTGGCCTGAAGTAGACGTTGGAGATGTGGGTGTGGAGCTGGGAGGTGGATGGAGGGGAACTAGATGGCAAACTCAGGCTTGAGCTCCCTGTCAGCTTCTGGGTGAGGAGCATTTCCCGCATCTTGTGTTTCTGTGTTTGCTGTTTTGTTTGATCTTCAGTCAAGCCTCAAAGAAAGTCAGGCAGTTGGCACAAGGCTTCTGAAGCCTGAATGTGACAGACTTCTGGTCCTCTCTGCCTGGCAGCACACACAGATTCAGAGCATGACAGCAATGTCTGAGGACGGCCAAAACTGGAGAAATCACTACATATAGACCCCTAGACCCGCCACACATGTGCACACATGCGAACACTAAGTAACAAAGCTTTAAAAATTAAATTACAAAAAATGATAAAGTCCTTACATTTGAGGCGGGGGGAGGAGTAACCTAGCCAGTGAGAAGTCTGGCTGGTCCATCTACCTGCAGAGCCTTTGATTTTAATCACCCAACAGTTCTTCAGAACCCCACCTTGATTTCATGAATATCATGGCTTGTGTGAACTGTATCCTTTCCCCATGGCCACAGGAAGGGGAGGGATTGTTGCATGAGCAGGAGTCTCATGGGAAGTAAAGAGTTAACCTCAGGTGAGCCTCTCCTGATCACCACAGCTGGTAAACCCAGGTCTTTGAGAGTGTAATGTAAATTGTGTGCCTCCACCTGCATGCCCTTGTAAAACTGTGCTCTTGTGTTTTACAGATAACACCACGGGGATCAACTCAGTCTATACTGTGTACCAAGGGCATGAGGTCATGTTTCACGTCTCCACCATGTTGCCGTATTCCAAAGAGAACAGACAGCAGGTAGGTGTGACCTTGGGCTCTTTGAGAACACAAACTGTCATGTGACTTAATGTGGCTGAGCTTTACACAATTAGAGAAGAGGTGTGTTAAAGTGAGCACCACTTCAGTTACCAACTCAGGCATTTTCTATAGTCTGTGTCAACTGCAAACAAAGCATAGGAAGCTTATTGTTACTGCCTCTGTCATCTTCAAGACAGGATCAGAGATCTTAGTGGGCCTGTATGTGTGCACATATATGTACTTGCACATGTGTAACTATGATTTTAAAGACTACACATCTATGCTGTGTTGTCATAACAAAATACCTGGAGCCTGGGAACACTATAAAGAAGTTTATGTAGCTCAGAGTCATATTTCAAGAGCACTGGTATTTTGAGCTCTAGTGAGGCCCTCATTATGGTCAGCATGTGGTACAGATATAGAAGAAATCAAATGACATAGAGGAAGTGTGAGAAATCCAGGTTAGGTTACAGACAGACGTAACTGAGCAAGAACGAACTCCCATGAGAAACTTGATAACCCCTTCCAAGACCTCATCACCTCCCACCAGGCTCCCCTCTAAACCTTCCCCCCAATCTCTTAGCACTTCACGCATGGAGTCAGGCTTCCAGCGTAGGTAACTGAGAAACCTGCCTAAACCATAAGGAGACACCTTGCAGATTGCAGACTGTTCTGTATTAACAAGGCTTCTCCCTCTGGCTTCTCTCGGTGTGCCTTTGGCCTTGTCAGAATAAGAGTCTGGAACATGAACTATGTTAGTATGCTAGCTAGTTTTATATCAACTTGGCATAAACTAGAGTCATTTGAGAGGAGAAATTGACCAGATTGACCTGTGGCACATTTTATTTATTGATAATTGAGGTGGAGGGATGGCAGCTCACTGAGCGGGGCCACCCTGGACTGGTGGTCCTGGGTACTATAAGAACACAGGCTGAGCAAGGCATGGGGGGGGGGCAAGCCCTCTGTGGCCTCTGTGGCCTGCTGTGACTCCTTAGATGATGGAGTGTGATAGTTGAAGGCTGAAATAAAGCTTTTCCTCCCCATGTTGATGTTTATCACAGCTAGAGAAATCCTACCTAAATCAGATGTTGTGCATTAGAAGCTGTTTTCAGATTGATGTTGAAGTTAACCATGACTGTCTACATGGTCTGGCCATGCTGGGAATGTCCCCACAGAGTTCTCCTTTTCCAACCCAGTGGTTGGCCAGTTTTAGGAGGGAAAAAAAAAATCCAACCTGTTAGAATTTAGGTACAATTAATATATGGGCTACTGGGGTTTAGTTTGGTTTTAAAGTGTGTAAGTGGTTTTTGCCTATGTCTATACATGCACTGTGATGTATACACAGAGATCAGAACAGGGAGTCTGAGCCCCTGGAGCTGAAGTGATGATTGGTTTGTGAGCCACCATGTGGGAGCTGGGAATCAAACTCGGGTCCTCTGTAAGAGCAACAGGTGCTCTTAACTACCAAGCCATCTCCCCAGGCCTAGCTACTGGGTTTTGGCAGATGAGATTTGGAGAGTTATGCTTTCCTCATATAAGACTTTTATCACATTTTTAATGCATTAAGAGAAGGCATCTCCATGAATAAATGTCACTGACACAAATGAACAATTGTTCAGCCAAGAAATACAAACTTTAAAGGGGGCAAAAAGGTTTTTAACTGAGCGTGTAAAATTCTGATTCTAGTAAAAGGGTAAGGCACACAGCAGTCTGTACCCTGGGGTGATAACTGCAGCACTGGGAGGTAGAGGCACTCTGGGGAAAATGTGCAGGGAGAGATGAAACCGTAAGTACTGTTCTGTAGTCTGACTGGAAAAGGTAGCTAATTAATGGAATCACATGGGCTATGGGGACCATGAAGGCATTGAACTTATCCCTTGTTTTAGGAGAACTCTGGTCAGGCATATTGAAACAGGAAGCACACGTGGTTGTGACTTGCTGTGTGCAAGATGTCTTCTCTGTTTGGTTGGGAAGACCCATGTCTCTGCTGCTAGGTCTCTTCATTGGAAAGGATAGACCACACCATCTCCTCTGACATCCTCAATGCTCTTGACCTCTTACATGCCAACAGTGGCATCAGAAAACTTATGCTGGGGATTGGGGTTCAAGGATGGAGTGCTTGTCTAACACATGTGAGGTGCTGGGTTCAAGCATCAGTACCAGCACCCCACACACAGCAGACATACAAGCTCCAATAGAATGCCTTACTATTCTTCCCAGAAGTCCCCAATGCTGCCCACACCATATGACAGATGGAGCAGTAGCTACACATGGATAAATTATGTACTGTAATTCATGATCTTTTCAATATTTATTTAATTTTATATATATTCATGTATGTTCCTGCATGTAAGTGTACTGTGTGTACTAGGGAGTTCACAAAGGTTGGAAGAGGCTACAGATCCACTGAACTGACGTGACAGATGGTTGTAAGCCGCTGTGTAGAGCTAGGAATGGAACTGCAAGAGCAGTCAGTGCTCAGCTCATTTTAACCACAGAGCCATCTCTCTAGCTCCAATGTCCTTAGAAAGGGACATCTAGTAGTTGACTTATTTTCAAGGGTTTGCACTGTAGCATATAGCTGATTCTGTCTGTCTGTCTATGTGTTTATGTTTGTGTTTAAGTATGTGTGCATATACATGAGTGCAGTACAGAGAGGCCAGAAGAGATTATCAGATCCCTAGAGATGGAAATGAGGGTTTTTATAAGCCACAGATATTGGTGCTGGGAACCAAACCTGGCTCCTCTGTAAAAGCAGAATGCCCGTTTAACCTCTGAGATATCTCACCATTCCTGTTGTTGTTTTGTTTTTAGAGACACAACCTCAAGTAACTCAAACTGGCCTTGAACTTCTGATCCTCCTGCCCACCTCCAGAGTGCTAGAGTGCTTCATTACTTTCTAAATGTTTCATGTGTATGGGTTTTGCCTGCATGTGTATGTGCACTGCATGTATGAAGTACCCTCAGAGGCAGGAAGAAGGCATCAGATCCCCTGGAACTGGAGCTACAGGCAGTCATGAGATGCCTGACATGAGTGCTGGGAATCGAACTCAGGTCCTCTGCCAACTCAGTAAGTCCTCTTAGTCACTGAGCCATTTCTCCAGGCTGGCAAATCTATGTCTAGTTCTTTGAGGAACCACTACAACTTTTCCAGAGGAGCCACACTATGCCACATTCCCATCTCCTTACTCCAGCCACCAGTGTGTCATTTTATACTGTCACCCTACTGGTTTGCATGGCCACTTGGCTTGCACATCTCCAGCAACTAGTAAGCCCGAGTGTCTTCTCCTGTGTTTATTACAGTTGACACGTCATCTCTGGAGAAGGCTCCCTTTACAGTCTTCCTGATGGCTTGAGTCATTTTCATTGCTGAGCAGTAGGAATTCTTTATGTATCCTGGATCCTACCATTGCCTGTCCCTCTCCTGACAGTATCCCTGTCCACAGAGTAGACAGATGTGATGAAGATTCACTGTCTCTTTCTTCTCTCGTCTGTGCTTTCAGTGTTTGAACTGACTTGCACTCAGTTGTTCTCTACACCTTAGCTTCCTTCCTGGTAAAGCGGAGGATATGCCATGACTCAGGCAGGGACAGACTCTCCAGGAGTTTCTGGTACGGAATCAAGGACAGGAAGCATAGCCAAGAGCCATTTGCACACGTAGAAGACTAATCTGTATGAGAATGACATCACTGGCCAGAGAAAGCTCAGCAGTGAGAAGCAATTGCTGCTCTTTCAAATGACCAGAGTTTGGTTCCCAGCACCCACATTGGACAGTTTAGAAAATGTCTGTGACTCCAGCTCCAGCAAGTCTGATGTCCTTTTCTGGCTTTGGTGGACACACACACACACACAAACAAAAAAATTTAATGGTATCACAAAACTTCTGTGGCTGCTGATGGAGAAAGAATATGATAGCTAATCAAAGCTAAGGAAACCTTCCTGGAGAAGGTTCCATCTGCCTGAGCTTAGACAGATAACCACGCGTGGGATGTTTGGCCATACAAGGCTAGACAAGTAGGCAAGCACAGACCATGCTTTGCATATTAATTGCTGTGCCACAAACCACTCCAGAACCTACCAGTTGATGATAATTAGTGGGTTTCTTAAGGCTTTATGTGCCAAGGACTCAGCATAAAAGTCTTGTTTCATTGAGACTCTCATCCACTGCAGTCAGCAGCAGCTGAGCTGGGATCATTTGGAATCTCAACGAAGACATGGGCAGAGGTGCCCTCTCCCCACACAATGGAGTCTCGAGGCTGCTGCTGTGGACTCTCAGTGGCTTCCTCATCAACACTCCTGCACTGGACCAGGACCTCAAGTGCATATGTTTGAGAGGAAGGTGGCGAAAGCTGATTGTCCTTATTATTATTGTCCTTCATCTACTTATTCATGGCTGACAAGTTTATTCTCTATTCATGTATACATATGTATAACTGTGTGAGTTCATTTGAAGCACGTGTGTGTGGCTGTGAGGAAGCCTTGGGGATCAGAGCCCCTGGAATTGGAGTCAGAGGCCACTGTGAACCAGCTGGCATGGGTGCTAGGAACCAGTCCTAGATCCTCTTGGCTGTAGGCACTCTTGACCACTGAGCCATCTATCTCTCTAGCCCCCTTTTGGTCCTTTTTCAAAGCTAGCCTGGGCACTGGTCCACAGTTGCCTTTGTTATGGTTCATTCATGACTGCAGCTTTCAGCCAGCCATAGTAAAGGTGAGAGCAAACAAACTCCACCTTCCAGTGATGGGCAAGCCATAGAACAAGTGAGCATCCCTAATCCTTCATGACCCAACACGGGGACTCACTGGGATCAGGGGGAAGAGCAGTCACTTGCTTTGACCAGATAGATGAAGGTCTTAAATGGAGCTGGGAAATTGGCCTGTTCCTATCCTTCTGGGTACAGTGCACACACCACTCCCACTCACACATTACTGACAGCTTTCGTGTTTAGGGGCCATATAGCTGTAAAGAGTCCATACAGTCTCTGAAGTTGCAAATATTCACTGGCTGATCTATTATACCAAAAAAAGAAAAGAAAAGAAAAAAGTGTCAACCACTTATTTAGGAACTTGTTCTGGAAAGATAACTAGGGTCAAATTGCATAGAGCCAGCCATTTTGTCACCAAGAACAAGCATTCCAACTAGCTAAGGAGAGTCAGAGGTGTAGGTCGGTGGTGGAGCACTGGAGTAGCCTGCTGGACCCTCAGACTCCCCCACGAAGGCCTCCTGAGCTCCTCTGGGGCCTAAGGAGAGATCAGGGTATGAGAGGCTGTCGACAGGATAGAAGCAGTAAGGGTGAAGGGAGCGCAGGCCTTCAGGCTGGCAGGTTCAGTTGAGGGTTGATGAGATGAAGCCTGCACTGGGAGAGGAGCCCAGTGGTTTGTCAGGGCCACATGGAGGCAGGGCTGTGCAGTGCTATGTGAAGGCACACAGAGGTGGTGGTTGGCTACAGTGCCTTAACTGAGTGTCCCTTGTCCGAGCAGCTCTTCTCACCATGTCATTTCCCCTCCTCACAGGTGGAAAGGAAGCGCCACATTGGAAACGACATTGTCACCATCGTGTTCCAGGAAGGAGAGGAGTCCTCTCCCGCCTTTAAGCCTTCCATGATCCGCTCCCATTTTACACGTATCCTGGGTCTTCATAAACGCTCCAGTTCAACAGCCTCACAGGGCCTCACAGGACATGGAATAGGCAGGTCCTAAGCAGCTAGTCTGACACCCACCATTGGGTAGCTTTGCCCAAACGCTCTGTTTTTCCTTCTCCCCCACCTCTGAGGCAGCGGAGTAGGAATTCTCAAGGACAGTTTCATTGTGTTTCTCAATTTATGCACATGCAGGATTCACCACACCCTCCATTACTCTCCCATCACCCTCCCTCTCCTGATCACCCCTATTCCCAGCAAAGCCCCTCTGCTTTCTCACCTGGGTGTGCCCCACTGTATCTCACCGGGGATGCTTTTAAAGCTGGGGGGAAATGGTCACTTATTTGAGTAGAGGCAACTTACCAGTGGCTATATCACTGGGAAAATGACTTTTTTTGTAAAGATTTATTTATTTTTATGTATGTGAGTACACTGTAGCTGTCTTCTGACACACTGGAAAAGGGCATCAGATCTCATTACAGATGGTTGTGAGCCACCATGTGGTTGCTATGAATTAAACTCAGGACCTCTGTAAGAGCAGTCAGTGCTCCTAACCACTGAGCCATCTCTCCAGCCTGAAAATGACTCTTTGTACCCTAGCAGCTATTAACTGCCTATAGCTCTTCAGGGAGGGGCAGGGCCTCAGGACCCTTCCCCATCCACAGTGGGACATTGATGGCCCAGGCGGGCAGTGTGACTGTGAGTTTGTAGGTTAGAAGACAGTATTTCACAGCTAACTTCCAGCCCCGCTGCCTCAGAGCCCTGGGTGCTAGGATTACAAGCTCATGCCACTACTCCCAGCTTTGGCTTTCAGAATGCCTTCTCTTTCCTCAGGAAGTCTGTGAAATTCGGGGAGCTTCCTGCTATGCGCTGGTAATGAGGGGATGTGAAGGATACGTAGTGAGTCCTCTGGGAAGCCGAAGCCGGTGTCATGTATAAAATCCGTTGCTGCATGCCTGTAGTTCCAATACACTGAAGGCCTAGGCAGGAGGATCACAGGTTGGCAGCCAATCAGGGCTACATAGCAAAACCTTGTACCAGTGATGTCAGCGCTCGAGAGGCTGAGGCAGGGGGTCACCGTGAGAAATTATTCTAAGCCGGATAATACCTGCTAAATTGAAGAATGAAGCATGCTAACACTGTTACATCCCATAATCCTGCTCAGTTCACTGTTTGTAGATGCTGGAGGTGAGGCTGGCCTTGTCAAGAGTGCTCAGCCAGACAACCGCAGGGCAGGTGTTCAGCCTGCCCTGCCAGACCTCATTCATGGACCACTTGCCATGGTTACGGGCCAAGAGAGCCAAACTCAAGGCAGCAGCTCTGAAGGTTGGCCACAATAAGTAAAGGACATGTAGTGGGCATTTTCAGAATGAAGTCTAGTCTCACTGTTCCTGCTCCCAAGAGACCCCAGTAAAAATATCGGAAGACAGATTACTGCGCATCAGGTGTCTGCCGATAAAACTGACGTGAAGCTTGCCAGGAGGTGTTTAAAGGTTGAAATGGCCAAATTCCTTCCACAGGGGTAGGGGGCTGAACCTCCTTTGTTCATCCTACTTCCAGCACAAGGTCCTCCCTTTCGTGGGGCTGTAGCACTAGTATCCCCCCTTTCATGGTGACAGAAGGCTTCTCTGAGTGGAGCCCCAGAAGACAAGGTGGCCAGGTAGCTGGAGACACTTTAGAGTGCTCCCTATTAGACGTTCTCCACATTGGTCAGCCACGTGGGTCTCTGAAGAGAACCAAAAGTGAGTGCATCCCACAGAGTACAGGAGTGGATGCACCAAGGGTCGCTGGCGGTGAGAGGTGACAGTGCTTTTCTTTTTAAAGAGTTCTATTGAGATTGAAGCCCCATAAGGTGTCATTTGTCCTTTCTTCTTAAACGCTGGCGGAAGCCAGGCCTCCCACGTTCTGCAAGTGCTCTGCCACAGATCCACACCCCAAGCAGTTGAGCTATTCTGGACACCTTGGGCTTCATCCCAAGCAGAGGCGCCTTTGCTCAGAAGCTGCCAGCAGCCACGGTGGCTCGGTCTGTTTTGTCTACCAGAGGCAGAAGGAGAGGGAAGGTGTACAGCAGAAACATTTCGACTGTTTCCCCATTTCAGAATGTGCGATGAAATAGATGAATAACCCATGTCAGGAACTGCTCCTCTGGTTCTGCTGGCTGCTTGGCTGTTCCGTGGCTTTCCTTCTACACTCCCTGACAGCGGTGGAGGATTCACCTAACCTTTTCCCAGTATAAGACTACAAAGATGCTAACACTAGGCGTTGAGCTCCCCTGTATGTCTGTCTCTTGTAAAGAGGTGGAGTTTTGTCCCAGAGAGCAGCAGGTGCCGACCCACAGGGAGGCCTGCTCAAAAACACTTCTGCAGGAAGGATTTTCAGGGCACAGCCGTGAGGTGTGAGTATCAAGGGTGTTGATGAGTTTTGCCTTGACTGTCCCCACAGATATTTTTGCCTTAGTGAGGTATGACCAGCAAAATGACAATTACAGGTAGGTGATGGACTCATCTCTAATCCTAAAATTGTGTCACCAGTTGGCCCTCAGATGACCCTGGTGTGCTTTCTTCTGGGGTTCATTAGACACACTCTCACCTTCTAGAATGTTCTGCCTTTTTCAGGGCAAGTTTTCGCTCCATGGAGTATTGCTATGCTATGCACAGTAGGCCTAAGGGCCAGGGCTAGTTTGGTGTTTGTACTTTCACAGGGGAGATTATCTGTGTTTGGCCTTGGTCAGAGTGCCCCTTGTCCTTCTGTTTCTCAAAGTGAATCTATTAGAAGGATGTTGGGAAAGTAATGTCAATTTCCACCATTTAGAGAACATGAGGTCGAACCTCAGCTCAGTTATTTGCTGACTTTGAGGATTTGTGAAATACATCTATCCCCTGGCACCCAGTCACCTCTGGCATGTTCAGCAAGCCTTGAAATCCAGAGCCCCTGCCTGCTCTGCAGCAGCTGTTCAAGGCACCGTTGCTCTTGTTCAGCCTGTCCATAGGCTGGTGGGTTAGACCCTAAAGACTTGGCCTCTCCCCTAGGAAAGAGCACTCGGAGGTGACACAGGCTCCCCTGGGATGAATCTTCCTCATATAAGTACGTGGACTTGTAAAAATGTTGCCGATCTTTGAAGAAAAGACCTAACTCTGGAATGTTCTCTACCTAGGCTAAAAATATTTTCAGAAGAAAGTGTGCCACTTTTTGGCCCACCCTTGCCATCCCCTCCGGTGTTTACAGACCACCAGGAATTCAGGGACTTTTTGCTTGTGAAATGTAAGTTGCCATTTTGAAACGTTTCTGCCGCTTGTTCCACACAAGAGTGTGTCCTCCACACTCTCCCAGGACTCTGCATAGGGAAGTGTGAGGCTCACGCTCAGCTCACCCATCACCTGGGTTAAGTTTCTGGTACTGTCAGGTAGACTTTCTTCCAGTCCTCATCTGCTCCTCAGCCTTGCAGCTCATCCTTTCACCATGCCCGGTGCCAGAGAGACTGCTAATTGGCCCGTGTGCCCTGGCTTCTGATGCCATCATTCTGAGTCTCTCATTATATACCTGTGACTCTGAGAAGAAGAGTGGAGGTAGGGAGCTGTGGGTGTGATACACACTTAGGGACGAATGTGCAGGCAGTGGGGTCATGAATGGAGTGAGTTGAACCTTCCCACCCCAGGCCACGAGAGCCAGCAAGCCAGAGCACACACACCTCAGCCCACTGATGACTCTAGCCAGGGTCTAACTCTGAGCTCTCATCTTCTGTAGGACAGACATGGGCCACACCCTCCTCAGCATGCTTGGGCCCATCAGGACCGACTGATCAGAATCAAGTCACTTGGCTTCATCCACTTCAGTCTCTTCATAGAAGCCTAGTCTGTCAGCCCCAGAGCTCTGGCAGTGCCCCCAGTCTATGCCCCCTGCAGCCAGCTCCAGTCTTCCAGACACAGCAGGGGCTGCAGCTGCGTTGCTGGCATCCCCTTCCCCTCACACCCCACACAGTGCCTAATTCTGTCACTGTTGCCATGTAGTTAGAGAGAATTTGGAAAAGCTCCTGTTCTCTCATTGAGTCCATCTTGGACACCTGGCCCCAGGGTGGCATCAGTTGAACCTCACAGAATCCCACATCAATTAAGACACTCGGCTTCTAGTCTCTTTCAGAATTAGCCAAAACTAATGCTGCAGGCATTGTCCTTCCTTTGTATTCTCTTTCAAAGATTAACTTTGTGTGTGTGTGTGTGTGTGTGTGTGTGTGTGTGTGTGTGTGTGTGTGTATGCTTGAGTGTGTGTGTGTGTGTGTGTGTGTGCATATATGCAGGTGCCTGTGGAGGCCAGAAGAGAAGGCATTGGATTTGAAGTTAGGGGCTGCCCAGTGGGGGTACTGAGAATGAAGTCCAGATCCTCTACTAGAGCAGGAAGTGGGTTTGTATGTTTGTTTGTTTGGTTGGTTGGTTGGTTGGTTGGTTGGTTGAGTCTCATTTTGTAGCCCTGGCTAGCTTGAATTCACTCTATAAACCAGGCCTTGAACTCCTGATCTGCCTGCTTCTGCCACCTTTGTGCTGGGATTAAACACATGGGCCACTAGTAGCAAGTGCTTCTGAGCCCCTAAGCCCTCTTTCCAGCCTCTATGTTTTATATACCCATCTCAGTGGCACTTGAAAGGATGTCACTGAACATCCAGTCAAGATGGCTGGCAGTGCTCATCCCTCTGGGAACCGCTGCAGATGTCTCCACTTGCTGCACAGCCTTCTTCTGGTGGATGAAGCCATTAAGGGTGTGCAGCTGGATGCCCTATGCACAGTTAGCTCCCAGCTTTGGGCCACAGCAGGGCTCAGGGGAAAAGCTCTGCTCCCAGCATGAGAAGCAACAGACTGCAAACCACTTGGCAAAGGAGACGATTCTGTTCCTTTCTGCATTTTTAAAACATCCAGACTTGGGAAGTTCCATGTGGTTCAATCCCAGGGCATTAAATGGGAAGCCAGAAACAAACAGGGAACAGTTGTTGCAGCTAGCAGCCAAAGGGAAGGAAGGAGCCAGGCCCAGTAGATAAGTGTTCTATTGAATAGTGATAGCACAGCTGGGGCCAGGGCCTGTAGTGCTTTAACCCCAGAGGATTTAGAGGACAGTATTGGGACCCACTTGTAAGTGGGACCCATACATTAAGATGGAATAGCAAAAGCAGGCCTAGGAGTGGCACATCAGCACCCTCAGCATCTTAGGGGGAAATGGAATTGGGATTCAGTTGACCTGATGGTAAAGCTTCAAACAGCCGGGTTGGGCTGTGTATGGGAGCAGTGCTTTGTTCCTAGTAAGCTGAAGGCAGAAGAATCTCTTAAGTTTGAAGTCAGCAAGTCATTGTAAAATGCTGTCTTTAAAAAATATATACCTAAGTAGGGGGAGTGGATGGGATAGAGGATTTGTGGAAGGGAAACTGGGAAAGGGGATAACATTTGAAATGTAAACAAATAAAATATCCAATTAAAAAATCTAGGTTGAGAACCATGGATGCAAGGAGCCCAGGTTATAGAGGAGGCTCTGCAGTGCTGGAGCACGGGTCTGACAGAGGAGGCTCTGCAGTGCTGGAGCACGGGTCTGACAGAGGAGGCTCTGCAGTGCTGGAGCACGGGTCTGACAGAGGAGGCTCTGCAGTGCTGGAGCACGGGTCTGACAGAGGAGGCTCTGCAGTGCTGGAGCATGGGTCTGACAGAGGAGGCTCTGCAGTGCTGGAGCACGGGTCTGTAGGACCAACAGGCTGCAGAGCCAACAACACAATAAAAGCCTGAGACTAGAAGGCTGTTTGAATTTCACAGTGGGTTTAGCAGAATGGAGGAAGCTAGCCAGGTCAAAAAATCCAAAATAGCTCTAGATGGTTCAATAGAAACTCAGGTCTTTCCCTTCTGTCAAAATTAGTTGTTTAAAATGTAGTTTGGGGGCCAGGCAAGGCAGAAGCAAGTGAACAGAAAAAGGTAGTTTTCTGAGATTATAATGGGGAAAATGGTTAAGAAAAAAAGAGTTTGGCATGCACACTTCAAAAACTCCTAAGAGATGCCATGTAATACACAAGCCCAACTTGGTCCCAGCACACAGAATATATCTATGGAATACAAGTCCTGTTTTTCAGTCCATTAACAGATCTTCCCATTGGCCCTCTGCATGAGAAAACTAAGGTGACCACTTACCTAGTTCAGTGTGCCTAGCACTATCCTATGTGCATGTGTTATCTCATCCAGATGATAGCAGCCCTCTATAAAAATAGGATCGTACCATTGTGTAGGGCAGAAACTGCAGCCCCAGAAAGGTAGGACAAAACAGCTCAAGACTCCACAGCTACCAGGCAGAGGTGATGCATACCTTGAATCCCAGCATTTCCTGGGTAGAGGCAGGCAGATCTCTGAATTCAAGGCCAGCCTGGTCCACAGAATGAGCTCTAGGATAGTCAGGACTACACAGAGAAAGCCTGTCTAGAAGGGAATAAAAGATTAGATCTGTTCCCTGCTACTGTCCCACAAGAACGGGAAGGTTCTACATGCCTACAGTAATATAAATCCGTAAGTCCTTATTCAGAATTTAAACTGGAAGCACTCTCCCATGAAAGGAAGTTAGATCAATGACAAAAACTTTAGCCAGTTTTCATCACTGTGGCAAAAAACCTGAGAAAAACAACAAAAAGGAGGAAAAGGCTGGTTTTGACTTGTGCTTTGGAGCCTTCAGTCGTCACATGTCCTGTCACTAAGAGCTCGAGGTAAAGCAGAGCATGGTGGCAGCAGGCACAATGGAGGAAAACTGCTCACCTCATGGTAGCCAGGAAGCAGGGAGAGCAAGAGACAGGCGGGGGACAAGATCCATTCTTCAGAGGCACTACCCTGTGACCTGCTTCCTCAACTAGACCCCACTTCCATGTGTTTCCACCACTGCACACCAATAATTAATTGAAGCATTAACCACCAGGAGTCTGGCCACTGATGAGATCAGAGCCTTCATGGCCTCCGATAATTCCCAATAATTGGATCGACCAGCTGAGTCCATGCCCTTGACATGTTAGGAGACCATAATGCTAGTATTATAATGATAAATGGCATTCACTGTACAGACTGTTTGCAAAGAATACTCTTCAATAGCTATTAATGACTGTAATGTGTCCCTTTTCACTTGTTTTAGTAATTAACGGTGAAAAAGCCACTTTGGAAACCCCAACCTTTGCCCAGAAACGCCGGCGTACTCTGGACATGTTGATCCGCTCCTTATACCAAGATTTGATGCCGGATTTGCATAAGGTACCTGAGTTTCCTTTCTCCTGGGGGTTTCTAGAGAGCATAGTTCTAGCCATGAACCCCGAGGAAAGCCGAGTTCCCTTGGTACTTGCTGCCTAGACCACCCCGAAGTGACCACAACTGGCATTCTCCATAAAGGGAGGGTTGTTGGGTGCCTGTGTGAGAGCAGTCTGTAAAAGGGGGATAGAAATGAGCACAGAATATAAGTAGGCCCCTGGAAACCAAAGCTGTGGTGGCGGTGCTGTCCTTGGTGCTAGCAGCTTAGCGCTGAGGACCTGGCAGAAATACTGAGTGCAAGAGACCAGGTGCCTTTTTGGGTTTTCTAGTGGTTTTCTATCTGGCTCTATAATCAGGCACTGAAACAGTTGTCTCCGCTGATAAAAGGCCACCTCGTACTGGATATTTTGTAGGCCCAGAGCATTGTGTGCACTGATAAGACTCCATCTACCCTTTCTTGTCACCTCCAGCATGTGTGCGCTATCTTAGGAGGTTTCAGCCTGAGTTTGTTTCCAGGATCCACATGGCAATGGCAAAACAAAAGAGCCAACCCCACAAATTGTCTTCTAACCTCCATAAACATGCTATGGCATGTATGCACACACACACACACACACACACACACACACATACACACACAAATAAATAAATAAATGTAATTTATTTTAAGTTTTCCTATTTAACAAGTGAAAAATTCTCTTAAAATCTGATCATTCATAAAGTCCAGTAAAAGTAATTAACTTCTGATGATGTATATAAATGAGAGGTGTCTGTCACTCACCCAGGGAAACAGGCTATGAAAATGAACTAGAATGTACTGGCCCCTTCTCTCTGCATATGACTCCTTTTATAGTATCACTTGACTTTTGGTCTTGTTGGTGAACTCTCAAAATTCCTAGGGAATGACCAGGCTAGCCCCAGGACCCCACAGCAAACCTTAGCAGATCAGGGGAGGCTTCAGAGAGACCACCACAATGAATCCAGAGCTAAGTATTGTTGAAGCAGTCCCCTCCTGCATCATCTAGCCTACCTTCTACACTTTCTGTCAGTGAGCACACCAAACGTGCTAATCCTGCCAGGCTCTGTGGCCTACAAAGACAGGCAGGGTCTGCCAAGTCTGGTGGACCTGGGACTCAGCCAGGGCTTGATGAATGCTCTAGAGGGAAAGACCACACACAGTGACAAGTACCCTCTGTGTACTACCTCACTGATCCCTACACACCTGGGGACAGGGATCAGCCACATAGAGACTCTGAAGGTAGCACATAGGGCCCCAGAGCTGCACAGTCTCGGGGGTACTGTTCCCATGGAATGGAGTGTGCTAGGTCCCCAGGGGGCCACTCCATGGAACTGGAGTCCTGCAGCTGTGCAATGTGGTGGCCTGGGTTATGAGGCTAGGAAGTGAAGCTGCTGGTTTGCTTGAAAGGGCCATGTCCTCAGCCTTCACACAGTGCTGGTTGTACTTGTCTGGACTCTATCCCTGTGTCTACCACAGTGCTGAAGGGGTGCTGGGAGTAGAAAGAGTACTGTTTAGACAAACAGAGGTGTGTGTGCGTGTGTGTGTGTGTGAAGAGATTCCAAAGGATGAGACCTGACAACTGTCTGAGGAATCCCAGCCGTTTTTCTTTTTCAGAATATGCTCAATCGGCGATCTTTTAGTGACGTTTTACCAGAGTCACCCAAGTCGGCACGGAAGAAAGAGGAGGCCCGGCAGGCGGAGTTTGTTAGAATAGGACAGGTACGTCTGATTCACAGCTATTCCACAGCACCTGAGAAGTGCGTTCTAAGTCCCTCCAATCCAGACACTCCACAACCATACTGTTTTTCTTTCGTAGTTTTTTTCAAGACAGGGTTTCTCTGTGTAGACCAGGCTGCCCTCTGCCTCCCAAGTGCTGGGATTAAAGGTGTGAACCACTAATGCCTAGCTGAGGCTTTGTTTTCCTTGCTGTCCTAGTGGACATTCTTCTGCTGTGGACCAAAGGTTTCCTGGAGAGAGAAGGCTTTACTTCCTCTTATAGCTTACAGTCCATCACTGGGGAAGTCAGGGCAGGAACCTAGAGCCAGGAACTGAAGCAGAGGCCATGGGGGAGCCCTGCTTACTGCTTCAGTCTCCCTGGCTCACCCACTGCTTTCTTACACAGCCCAGGCCCTCACGCCCTGGTGCAGCACCTCTCAGTGTGGGCTCCCATGCCATGGTTTGCACACAGGCCAGTCTGACGGAGGCATTCTTCAGGCCAGTCTGACGGAGGCATTCTTCAGTTGAAGTTCCTTCTTCCCACATGACCCTGCCTAGTATCAAGCTGACAAAAAGACTTCCCACATTCAAGCTTCAATGGTTTCTCTCCAAATTGTGGTGGAAAGACAAATGGGCTTTTGACAGCTGTGTAGATTTGGTTTCCTTTGCAAAGGAACAGTGCTCTGCTGCAGGGGGACAGCTCCTACTGTCCAGGTCACTCCTGGCCAAAGGAGCTGAGATCTCTTGCCTGCCTAGTAGGAGTTCTCTGAGTAGGTGGAAGCTATTTTGAGACTCACCAAATTTAGCACTAAAACCCTCCAGGACCTACAGGAGGGGGCGGGGCCTCCAGCGGCAGGTAAGGTCATCCAGGAGCAGAACACTGGGCAGCAAGGTGAGCAGAGAGGAGGGTCCTGTGATCAAGGAGAACTAGGAGACAGGACACATTTTTCAAAATATGCATCAGTTTTTATTGAAGATACCAAGGGCTGGCAAGATGGATTAGCAGGTAAGGGAGCTTGCCACCAAACCTGACAACCTAAATCCAATCTCTAAGACTCACATGGTAGAAGGGGAGAACTGAAACCTGTAAGTTGTCCTCCGTCCTTCATGTAACTGACACAGTTGTCCTCTGACCTTCGTGCTTGCACCGTGGCATTCACACACCCACATAGATACATGCATGCACAAGATAAGTAAGCATCATTTTTTAAAAATTTGTATATCTGTATGACTCCTCCTTTCAGGGACTTGAACCATCAAGATTAGGAAGGACTGGGAGTCTATATTTTTCAACAGTCTTAGTTTATAAATCACAGGACTAACAGAACTGGTTTACATGCTAGAAGCAGTAGGTGTATTTGGGGCCATAACCCTGTGACTGGGGCTTACCCATCTCCTTAGAGGACCTTCAGCTTGAACCCAAACTACTCTTGACTCACTGCTTTTTCTCAAACCTTAACTGTTCACCCTGCTGATCTTTCACTGCCTGATCCCAAACCTTAAGGGACATCTCTGTTCATCAGGCCCTGAAGCTCAAGTCCATTGTGAGAGGGGACGCCCCATCGAGCTTGGCAGCATCAGGGATGTGTAAAAAAGAGGTAAGTGCTTGGCAATTCTGAGAGCTGTGAATGTCCTCTGTGCTCAGTGAAGTTCTGGAAACAGTTGGGGTGGGAGGATGTCCTCAGAGTCCTCAGGAGCCCAGACCACATAGCATTTGTGTGCACAGATGGCAAGCAGGGGACCAGGCCTGCTCAGCCAGGATGCTGGCACTGTGCTCCTCAAGTTTCACGTGTGTTCATGTCACCTGACCTCAGCCCATACAAACAGCAGGATTCTGGAGCACTGACTCAGCCAGCAGGTCTTAACCTGTGGGGTGCAACCCCTAGGGGGTCCCATATCAGATACTTACATTATGATTCATAACAGGAGCAACGTTGCAGTTAAGAGGTAGCAATGAAAATAATTTTATAGTCAGGGTCACCACAACATGAGGCACTGTGTTGAAGGGCCACAGCGTTGGGACCATTGAGAGCCACTGCTTTAATCCAATAGGCCAGGAGTCAGCTTGAAAGGCTACTTTCCTGGTTTCATTTCTGTGGCTGAAATAAATGATCCTGGCAAGAAGCAATTCGGGGGGGGGGGGGTGTTTTAGCTCACTGTTCTAGGTTAGTGCATCACCTTAGAGAAGTCACGGCGACAGGAGTTGGCCATCACACCCACAATAAAGAGCAAAGAAGTAAATGCATGCAGGCTCTCTTGCTCACATCTTTGCTTGCTTGATTTCTCCACTGGTGGATAGTCCGGGACACCTACCTAGGAACTGATACTGCCTCAGTGGACCAAGTCTTTCCACATCAATCAAGACAGTCCCTGACACATACACCCACAGGTCAGCCCAGTGTAGACGCCTCACTGTGACTCTACCCAAGTAACACTGGGTTATGTCAACTTGACAAAGTTAACCATCAATTTGCTCGGAGCTTGCTGCTCAGAGGTGCTCAGGTGAGAAACCATTATATAACATATAGCCACATAGCCAAACAGGAAATCCTACAGCCTGTCTACTTCCTGTTTTTACTTTTGAAAGCAGGATAGGGAGGGATGGGGGTCATCAAGAACAGTGATGGACTGGAAGAGCACTTGCAGCTTTCACAGAGGACCTAAGTTCAGGTGCCAACATCCACACCAGGCGGCTCACATCCACCTGTAACTCCAGCTCCAAGGGATCCTCTTCCGGCCTCTCCCAACACCCACATGTATGCTTTTTAATGCAGTTGAAAGCCAGGGAGATGCCGCAATGGCTAAAGGCACTTGCCACTGCACCTGACCACCTGAGCTTAATCCTGTGACCCACATTGTGGAGGAAAACTGCTAAGTTGTCCTCTGACCTCCGCAGGTACACAGTGCTATACACACACACACACACACACACACACACAGAGAGAGAGAGTTAGTTAATTATTTAATTAATTAATGCAGTTTTTAAAACTTAATGCAACTGACCCAGAAAAAAAATAAAGTTCTTTCTGACCAAATGAGACAAGAGGTCTACACTCTACCCTTTGTGTGCATGGTAAGAATTTGTGGGTTCCTAAACACTTTATAAATGGTGCTAATTCTGACATTTTTTAAAGTTCTTAGACACATATTCCAAACAAAGTCTGTTCACAAAAACTTGTTCATAGTGCACAAAATAAAAAGCCATTTCTACCGTTTGTGTCAGCATAAAAGCAGTGGACCTGGGTCTTCCTGCCAGGGCACACTTTGCTATTAAGACTCAGTTGGTGTCTGCTCGGCCAAAGGACCTGGATTCCATTCCCAGCACCTACATGACAGCTGACAGCTGTTTGCACACAAGTCCCAGAGGATCTGATGCCCTCTTCTGGTCTTTAAACACCCTGCATGCAGAGTGCATGGGCATACATGCAGGCAAAATACCCATATGAACAAAAATAATATAAAGACTCAGTTGAGGGCTGGGGTGATGTCTCAATGAGGAAAGTTAGGGCTTGAGTTCAGATCCCTAGCACCCCAGCCCATTGTGGTGGTTCATGCCTAAAACCCTAGTACTCATTGGGGTCTCTCTGAATACTTGCTGGCCAGCTAGTCTAGCAGAACTGGTGAGACCCTGTCTCAAAAAGCAACCAAGAAAAGACACTGGACATTCACATGTACTTGCATAGGCAACCCCTGCACATCCTACATTCTCTCTCACTCTGTTTCACACAGCCTCTCTCTCTCTCTCTCTCTCTCTCTCTCTCTCTCTCTCTCTCTCTCTCTCTCTCTCTCTCACACACACACACACACTATGCACACAAACAACAACTCCATTGTTCTGTCTTAGTATTACCTAAAGTGCTGGTTTCAATGCATTTTCAATTCTTGTAGCCAACTCAGAACTTGCCAGACCTCTTCTTGGGGGAAATATTTCAATAAGTGACCTGCCTGTGTTTTCCTTTTTCAGCTTGGAAAATGTTTCCATATCCTCTAGGCTGCCTTTTTAGAACAGTGCAGGACACATCTTTGCAAGCCTGAGACTATGGGTGTCCTAAAGGGGAAACCTGCTCTTTGTTCAGCTGGGGATAAGCCACAGTGTTAGCCTCAGCCCTGGCGATGCTCTTGAATATGATCCTCAGCCTTTTTTGAACTTAAAGGATATGAACATGTCTCTACTGGGCATTCACACACCTACAAGAGCAAAGACGGGATCTGCTAGGTCCTGCTGCCCAGCTGGGTCATATTAGACCCTATGTCTAGCTGAAAGAAGAAGTAAAAATATAGGCCTCCTCCTTGTCCCTAGAAACTTCCAAGTCTAGTCAAAGACTTCCAAGGCATGGGGCTAAGAGAGGTGTCTAAAAGGGAGCAGAAGTCTGTTCCGATGTTTGCAGTTCTCAGCACTGGGGATACAGTTCTGTGGGAGGGCACTTGCCTAGAGGCCTTGTGTTCAATTCTTAATGGCGGCACAAACAAAAAACCCGTCCACCATGCTTTATGACTAAGACCCTAATAAGCAGTGCCTGACAACTCCTGGACTTCACATCCACCTCAGGGGCATTGTGAGGGAGCTCTAACTTTATCCCCGAAACAGAAATGAAGCTAAGGTCCCAGGAAGTGTTCGTGCAGTGTGACATTTCACACAGGGGCTAGAAAAAAGTGTGCATGCGATGTGAACATGCCATATGGGGACCTGGAGTCACTTCATTAGCAGCTCTTGCTGTTTTCCTGCAAAATATGTGCTACTTTTTCTGTAAGATTCTGTAGCTTTATGTGGGTCAATAAACACCTATATATTAAGACAATATCGACCTCTTGCATTGTGTATGGTTTAATGATTTTGTTGAACCAGCAACACAGAAATCTTACCTTTTTAAAAATAGCCATGTGGGACTTCCTTTTGTGCTAAACTAACACCAATCCTCTTAAAAAAAAAAAAAAAAAAAAAAAGTAAAAGACACCAATTGGCCCAACTTCTAGGTATTAAAGAAAACTGCTTTAAAAACAGTACCAATGTTTCTATTGCCCAAAGAACAACAGTATGGGCATGCAGAGACAGACAGTGGTGCCAGAAGCACAGGAAGTCTCGGCTTTTCTGCGGCATCCATATTGAAAAGGGGGCTTCTGTCCTTGAGAAGGATAACTGAGTTCAGACCCAGTAGCTCCCAGGTCTGGTGCAGGTCATTACCATGGAGTATCTGTGTTACTGTTTCCATCTGTGGGACACAGTGTGGGTTTTTCTGGTACACTTACTCTCCGATGCTTGTGTTGCCTCACAGCCTTGGGAGCCCCAGTGTTTCTGCTGTAATTTCCCTCATGAAGCTGTGTGTGCAGATCCCTGGGGCCAGGCCTTGCTGGTTTCCACTGATGCCGGCGTCTTGCTAGTGGATGGTTAGTGAGTAGCACTCCTGAATGTCTTCTCTTACGTGATTTGTGGTATTTCTGAGGTGGGTGACTGCTCCTTTAGACCATAAATGCCTGGTCCCTAGGGGAGTTAGCCAGGTTTGATTTTCTAATCAATAGAGCCCCTCGTTTCAGACATGTGCTCAGCGTGCTGGGAGCCTCGTCCCTTTCCCCAGTCTCCAATCAGTTCCTGGATATTAAGCCACCTACTAAAAGGTTCTTCTTCAGCAATCACTCATCATGGTCCCAGCACTTAACCTTAAATGAAAAGAGGCATATTATCTCACAGCATTTTCTTAGAGGACACGAGCCCTCTTGAAGACTTAAAAATAAATCCTGACTTGGAGGGAGAAAAAAAAAAAACTTGATGTCTAAAATAAATTATATGAATCTTAGATAAACTGTTTTGATGACTATAGAAGCAGAAACGTTTTGGCAGGAAGACAGATTGCTACTCAGTATTAAATGGCGCTTTCTGACAGGGAGCTAGACCAGCCTGCCTGGGGAGAGACTATCACACACACCACACCCTTGGCCATGGTGCTGATGGGATGTAGACTCCAGAACAGGAGGAAGTGCCTTTAGATTATTCTAGACCCCCATGAGCAATAGAGGAGGTAAGCAGTGGCCTCAGGCCTCCTGGAACTCTGAGGGACCACGGGTACTAGAGAGGCAGCAGCTCTAGAGGCACACCCTCTGGTGAGACTGACTTGGTGGCCTAAAACTATGTCACCTTTCCTCTCTATAGTAAGCCCTGCTTGCCCCTCAGACCTCTGCCTAAGCACCCTCACTAGGTCCAAGCTCTGTGGCAGCTGCTTTCTACAGGGTGGCAGGAGCAACCGACCCTACCTGGGACTTTCCATGTAGGTCTTAATCATGTTTCCCATAACCTAATTATATCTGTGACTAATTTAATAAACTGGACAACTTAAGACCCATCATGCTTACCATATCTAATTATATCTATAACAAATTTAATAAGATATCAGTAGAAGAAAACCAAGGGTGGGGGTTATATAGTTCAGTAGTAAAGCACTCGCCTAGGATTGTAAGACCTGGGTTTCCCATCTCCAAAAAGAGAGTCTATCTCCTCTGAGCCTCTGGTCTTAAAAGGCTGAAAGATCACTGGGGACAACACTTGTAACTGCAAGGAAGCGGCAGCAAGGCTGAGGTGTCTTGTGCTGAGTGCCTGCAGCCAACTCTGGTATATAGCAGCAAGTTTCTAAAAGGCAATTGTCATCTTTGCCAGTGATTTCTAAAAGCTCACAAAATCCCAGGATTTTTGCCAAAAGTGCAACCAAAAGTTTCTTTTAATTTTCAAAACTCAAAACAGACCTTAGATATTTACTCTTTAAATTTTATAGATGAAGAAACAGGGGCCTAAAGTAACACCATGGCCTGTGTAAAGTCACATGGCTGTTCAGTGGGTCTGACTAGAGCTTCATATAATACCAACTGCTCCACTTAAACACAGCAAACTCTGCCAGCATTTCTGGAAGTTGACACCAATTTCCAAAACCGTGGTCCCAAGTAAATAGGTCTACAGGATTTTACCACTAAGAAGATGTTTAATATTCTCTAGTTTTCCTTTGAGATCAAAGGAAAGTATCCTGGGTCAAGACTGGATATAACCCCAGGGAATTGTGGGGGTGGGGAGACTGAGAGGATTGGGGGAAGGGGAGACCAAGGTCAGGATGTACTATATGAGATAGTTTTTTTAAAAAAGGTTAAAATTCAAACCGATATTTTCAAATCTTTTCTGCAATTGTGCTGTTTGGATCTGATTATAATGTTGGCTTTGGTGTAAAGGAATTTTCTAGAAAATTCTTTTCTGTCAGCCTTGGAGAGGCATGCAGACTATTCTTCTCCTGTCCCAACTGTCCAGTGACACCCACCCTTGGCTTTTGCCAGGAAGGAGAAGGCCTGAGCTATGTTTGCATCTCACCATGTGCTGTCCTTCCCTTACTCCATAGCGGGCCTGCTCTACATGTGATCGTAGCACACATGTTTTTTGTGGGTCTTTCCCTTTCGTTTTAGGCTGACTCCTGTCCTAGCCCAATAGCTTTTACTTAATTTCATTACACTTGCCCTGGGGAATCTACTTCTTTTAAGGTCATAATTTTTTTTAAGATTTATTTATTTATTTATTTATTTAGTTAGTTAGTTAGTTAGTTAGTTAGTTAGTATACAGTGTATGCTTATAGGCCAGAAGAGGGCACCAGATTATATTATAGATGGTTGTGAGCCACCATGTGGGTGCTGGGAATTGAACTCAGGACCTCTGGAAGAGCAGTCAGTGCTCTTAACCACTGAGCCATCTCTCCAGTCCTTAAGGTCACAATTTTTAAAAACTTTGCACTGTGAGTGCAGCAAATCCTATTTTAAGGGACAAGTCACTGAGTAAGTAGGCTCTTCCCTTTTTGGTTTCATGGTAATAGAAAAGCTCTCTTGTACCAAGATTGCAAAAAGGAATAATTAATCAAGCAGCCACTAAATTTGCCACTTTCTCCTGTCCTTGCCTGCTCTTCTTCCTGTCTGCCTACAAACCCTTTAGCTGAGGAGCAGAGGGGGGTGCATGTTGGTCCATGCTAGGCTTGGCAGTACACAGTGTGCCTCTGTTTTCTGATCACGTCTGAGCATCTGGTTTATTCTTGGTTAACTAGGAATGTTACAAATGCCAACCAGTTCCAGTAAATGAGGCCTCTAAATTAAAGAATGTAGGACACTTCGGGGTCTGACATCCACTAAGCCCTTAGAGAATGTGACCTGCCAGTCCTGACAATACTGTGGACCATAACCTAATTGCAGCCATTCGCCCAGATACATCAATACCGGAATTATCATTCCATGTTTGGAACAGGCACATCCTCCTGGCAGCGTTACAGAGCCCTAGTGACAGAAGAGCAGGAAGGACTGTGACTGAGACTGTCTGTGGTCAGAGTCCTACTAAAGGACTAGAAGCAAGCTCTGTGTAACTAAGGGAAACATGGACAGGCTGTCTAACTCATGGGACCTGTTACAGACAGATCTAGAACTTTCCAGGCCAACTGGAGCTGGAGCCCCCTCTCCACTGAAGATGCTATTGATCCTGATGACAGAGGCCCTGCCCCTACAGGGAGTCATCCAGAGAGGGATCAGCTCCTGGTTCATTTCTATTTCTGGAAGAGGCCTAAACCCCACTCCCCCTTGCACCTACATTAGAAAGAAACAGAGCAATCCAGGCCCACAACAAAGCCCTGAAGAGTAAGTGTAGATGAAAAGAAGCTAGCTGCTTCTGCCTGAGATGTCCACAGTCCCCCGCTGCTCTCAGCCTTGCCCTTCTGCAGCAGAACACTGGTCCTCTCAGGGACACAGCCTGGGGCCTCTGGGGACAACAATGTAGTTATTACCATTTGCAACTTCCCAATATCCTCAAAGTCAAATTGTGTCCTTAACTACCATGTCTTGAGAAGTTCCCCTGGAACTCTTACTGTGAGTTTCCATGTAGCATCCTTTGTCCCAGCTATTTGAGACAGTTTAACTGATACTTCTCCCATTTTTGGTCTCTGAAAAAGGGTATTACAAATTCCTATCTGAAAAAGTATTTACAATGTATAAGCTGGGACCAGAGAGATGTTCAGAGGTTAGGAGCATTTGCTGTTCTTCCAGAGGTCCTGAGTTCAGCTCCCAGCATCCATGTGGGTAGCTCACAACGATCTGTAACTCCAGCTCCAGGGGATCTCAAGCCTCTGGCCTCCAAAGGCACCTGTACACCCATGCACATATTCACATGCAGCCTTACATATAATTGAAAATAATAAAAGCTTAAAAAAAAACATATTAACAAACCAGACAAAAGTGCACACCATTAAGCCCAAAGCAGAGGCAGGTAGATCTTTGTGAGTTCCAGAACAGCCAAAGCTACACAGAGAAACCTTGTCTCGAAAAACAAAATAAGGGCTGGAGATATGGCTCAGCGGTTAAGAGCACTGATTATTCTTCCAGAGGTCCTGAGTTCAGTTCCCAGCAACCACATGGTGGGATCTGATGCCCTCTTCTGGTGTGTCTGAAGACAGCTACAGTGTACTCACATAAAATAAATACATTTTTAAAAAATGAAAAACAAAAATAATTAAAAACAAAAAGAAAATCAAAATAAAACAAAAAACATATAAGCAGACTACTATTGATACAGACAAAGGGCATGTTACAGATAGGATGTGTTTGTATTTAAATGTAGAAGGCATTTGATTTACTTTCTTGAGAAACTCATGCAATAATTTAAAATTTGATACTTCCCATTATAACATTTAAAATTTTTTAATTGCCACTTCTCCTCCCTGTGTTATTCAGCCCTTTACTACAACCCCAATAAATCTGGGGTTGAGACATTCTGCTCTTTGGTGACACCAACAAGAAAAACATAGCTTCTTTTCATGTCCCTGCTGCTCTGCCCACCCTCACAGAGAGTTCCCAATGCTACTCAGTGGGGCATATCAGTATTTCTCCCATGCACAGGGAACTGTGTTGAACTCCTTCTAAGACCTTATGAGAGCTCTAGAAGCCAACTATGTCCTTGACCAGAGAGGCTCAGGTCAGCCCCAGGCATGCATCACAGGTGGTGCAGCAGGGTGACCAGATTTCTTTTCCAGATGATCTCCCATCCGTGCCCGTGTTTGACAGAACTCTACCCGTGAAGCAGATCCACGTGCTCGAGACCCTGGACCTTCTGATTCTCAGAGCAGACAAAGGTGCTGCCCCTCAGATGGCTGCTCTGGGAAGAGCAAGATGGCGGGTGACCCACTACAACCAACCACAGGGTCACTGGGTCTGGGGTCATGTCACTGCTCCTCTCCCTGGTGTCCGTGCTGTGGTCCTTTGGTGACTCACTTGTCAGGATAGTGGAGGGAAGGAGAGTTTCACTCTCTCACAATTATGTGGAGCAAGCGTGCTATGAGGTAGCTGCAGTTCCTTGCATCCCAGAACACCCCCCTACCCTGGTTTGGGTGTCTGACTGGGAGTCCCAGGAGGTCATGTCGCTTCACTGTCTGATCCCTCTGCCTTCTCACTGTCACTAGGGAAGGATGCCCGCCTCTTTGTCTTCCGGCTGAGTGTGGTGCAGAAAGGCCTTGATGGCAGGCAAACTGGAAGGAGCAGATCTGACTGCCGTGAAAACAAGCTGGAGAAAACCAAAGGTGAGGCCTGGGGAGGAGCTCGGCGGGGGAGTGCTCGCCTGAAGCCCTCCATTCTGTCCCCAGGGAGCCCTGGGTTTTAGTCCCAGGACTGCCTAGATGGACTCTAACAGGTAGAGGACAAGGAAGTTCAGCCTTCAGGCCACAGGTCTTGGAGTGAATTTAGGTCCCCTAGCTAATCTGTAACAAAAGACACTTTGGGAATTTTGGTTCTTGGAGTCCTGGTCAACCTCTCCTTCCATTTCTTTCTCTCTTTTTCATATAAACAAGTTTAATGTAATAACAATAACATGGAATACAAATGATTAGAACCATTATTATTATATCTGATATTATAAAGTATCCGATTCTGTTTTTAAACATTATTAAAATAAATAAAATAGGACAGTGATCAAGATAGTAGTAGCATCATAATCACACAGCTGCCATTTAAAGCTGTACCAAAGGCAGTGCCACAGTCCTGGGACCCAGAGGCTTCACAAGCCACCAGGAGCTGCTCACCTCGCAGGACCCTGGATAATTCTAACATTTGACAGATGAGACAGGTGGCACAAGACTATCCGAGTTGTGTGCAGGGTTAGGATCAACAGTGTGCAAATCTGTATCTGGTGGTCATGACAGAAGTGTCCAGCTCCCTGTAATGTGAGAAATGGTGCACCTTAGGTCTATAGATACATGAGACAGGAATAATTTTATGGTAAGAAACACCCTCATTCAGTATATACACATATATTTAAAATGAGCAGCACAGAGCAGACATAACCATACTCTTGACTACCAAGAAATGAAGACAAACTTTAGGAAAATACAATGCAAGAAAAGATTCAAGTTGGAAATATATTCCTTTGGTTAAAACTATCACCCCATGATGTGTGCTCCAGCAGCCACGGGCCTCCTCCTGTCACCCCACAGCACACACAGCACTGCTTCAGTCTAGGTGGGAGGGCGCTCTCTGGGATGCAGCCACAAAAGTGAACTCTACAGTAAAGCCTTGTAGCATCGGCCTCTTGATGGCAGTTTTTACTTTAGGAACCTCCGACACATGTAATTTTCTTCAGATAATTACTATAAACTGTATAGTCAAACTTTTTGTAGAGACCGACATTTTGTGGTAGACATTCAAGGGTGATCTTGTAACAGTTCGGTTTCTTGCTTAGCAAAGTAAGAGCTGACAGTAACAGTTTTCCGAGCTGCTTCCCTCTGCACTGGTCACTAACAACCTCATCTTCTTCTCTCGCTCTCTTAGCACAGGAATGGATACATTTATATTCTATTATCAGAGTTGCTGTAGCCACAATTTGTCCTATGGTCACATCTTCTGCAACTGTAACATAGTAATCCCCAGACTTCTTTATATGCTCAAAAGATTTCATGAACTGCTCTGGGCTGAAGACGCCAGTCTCTGTCAACTGACCTAATACCTTAAAAAAACCTTTATTTAAGTCTGTAGTACAGGAGAGGCCTCAAAACCAAGCCTTCTCCAGGATGTGTTGGAGAAAAGACAGCTGTGTTCTGACTCCAGTCCACTTCTTTGAGCAAACTTGGGTCAAACCTAGGAGTTTCACAGGTTTCATCTTTCTAATAAAGTCTGAGCTCAGTCTTCAAATAGCAAAACCCTGGATCCAGTGCTAAGGAGGCCGAAGCAGGAACTATGGGAGCTCAAGGAGAGCAGGCTACTCAGTCACACCACACCGGAGCGGACCACGCTCCTGTCCCGGCGCGTCCGTCTTCCTGTGGGTCACTTCTCCTTCCATTCCTATTGTGTAGCAGATACAGAGCCAAGCCCTGGGCCTGGCGACCTGACACAGAGGCCATGAGCAGTTGTTCTTTAGAGGACCCAGGTTCAATTCCCAGCATCTACATGGCTAATCACACCTGCCCCTTCTGACCTCCTCAGGCATCAGATGCACACATGGTGCATGTGTACACATGCAGGCCAAACACTCATACACATTGTCTCGCTTCCTCCCTTCCTTCATACCGCTGAGCTAAGACACCATGACCAGTGCAATTACAGAAGAAACAAGTGACTGCAGGCTTACAGTTTCAGATGGTACATGGCATGACAGCAGGCAGACAGGCATGGCAGACAACAACCGTGAGGCAGAGAGAGAGAGTTAACCAGGAACGGTGGGGTGTGCTTTTAAAACCTCAAAACCAAGTAACACACCTCCTCCATCAAGGCTACATTTCCTAATGCTTCCCAAACAGTTCCACCGACCGAGGACCAAGCACTAAATATATGAGCCTATGTGAGCCATTCTCTTTCAACCCACCACACACATGGGTAAACCTAAAAAGAATACTAATAAATAAAACCAAGTGTACAAGCTGTAGAGTGGAAGGGGCGTGCCTTTCCTAACTGGGTTTTTATGTCATCTTCCCTAGTGTGTTAGTTATTTTTGTCAAGAAGCAGTTTAAGGGAAGGAGGGCTTATTCTTGCTTACAATTTAAAAGGGGATATGGTCCATCATGGCGCAATGGCTACCCATGCTTCACCTGCAGTCAAGAAGCAGAGCCCAAACAGGAAGTGTGAGGTGAGGATAGGCTGTAAGACCCATCCCCAGTGACTCACGTCCTCCAGTGAGGCTCTGCCTTTTTAAGGTTCCACAGCCTTCCAAAACAGTGAGACCAGCTGTTCAAACACATGAACAGAGAGAGGTGTTTCAAATTGAGCACCACGGCACCAGGCATCCAAACATTGTCTGTCTCTGAGTTATGCTTCAGTCCCAGGATTCTAGGGACCATGCCCAAGGTCCCCAGCCTGGGGGCTTCCCACCCTCCCTGCTTATGGTAAATGTTATCTTTCCTCTTCCCAGGATGCCACCTGTATGCTATTAATACTCACCACAGCAGAGAACTGAGAATCGTGGTTGCAATTCGAAATAAACTGCTTCTCATCACAAGGAAACCACACAACAAGCCAAGTGGGGTGTCAGGTGCCTCACTCCTGTCTCCCCTGTCGGAGTCCCCTGTTGAGGAATTTCAGTACATCAGGGTAGGTTTGCTGTCCAGCTTGCTGATCTCCTGACCCAGTATTAACTGACTCCCTCTCTAGTCCCAAGCCTGTCCCACTTCTCAGTAACCCCTCTGGGATCCCAGCCTCCTGTGCCCTAACTTGCCCAGACACCTCAGCTACACTGTATGCTTATTCACAGTAGCCTCTACAAGTTCTGGGCATGGGCATAAAGCAGTGCAAAGTATCTCTTCACACAGAGCCTGCCTTCTAGTTGAGCAAGCAAATACCTGATATAAACACTGAGGCTAAATATTGTGGCACATGGCTTTGATCTCAGCACTTAGAGGCAGAGGTAAGCAGATCTCTGTGAGTTCAAAGCCAGCCTGGTCTACAAAGCAAGTTACAGGACAGCCAGGGTTGTTACACAGTGAAACCCTGTCTCAAACCTTATCTCCCCAACTAAAAGAAAAGAAAAAGTTCTGAGACTAAGCAGATTGGCTGTAGGTACCAGGGGTCTTCTGCCTGAGCAGACTCTCAATGAGGCATGTGTGTAAGGAGGGACGAGGAAAGGGAGTGCCAGAGAGCAGGTGCATGCAGAGAGCCAAGGACCCTGAACCCTGGCACAGTCAGGCAGGAATGGCTGGCACTGAGGAGACCAAGTGGCCAGTTGACAAGATCTGGAAGCAGACTGTCTGCAGTCCTGGAAGCCTTGACAAAGACTTTGACTTTGACTCTGGGGAAGGTAGGGACTTTTAGAAAGTTCAGTGCAAAGGAGTGGAATGTTAAACCATTTAAAACATGGTTTCAGCAGTAGAAAAGCACACAGGAACCAAGCATGTCAATCAGAAGACTTGCTGAAAGGCCAGAATCCAGTCCAGGCAGGCTTTAGGGGTCTTGGTAACTGGAGAGGCCAGAAGAGGTGTAGAGCAAAGCTGTCTATCCACCTTTGTCTGCAGGATGTGTTGATGGGTTGAGGGGTCAGCCTTAGGACTGAATGAAGCCTTCTGAAAACTATCCCTTCCCATCACCCCATCTCTTTAAAAAAAAAAAAAACAAACAAACAAACCCATCCAGTTTTTGGAATGGTGACACACACCTTTGGTCTCAGCACTCCAAAGACAGAGATAGGCAGATCTCAGTGAGTTTGAGGCCAGTCTGGTCTACAGAGCGAATTCCAGGATGGCCACATTTCATAAAAACAAAAACCAGCTCCAGCTAGACAAGATATGAAGTGTGCTCAACATCAGCCACACGAGCCAATGTTGCAGCAGGCGAACTGAGGTGTTTTCACCCAAGTTAAAGCCTCCTGAATTACTATGCACATAGGTTTCTGCTGCTGTTCTAGGCGCAGAACACTCTGACAGTTATACTAAAACAGGTTAAGATCTTGTTCTAATTAGGCATCTGCCTTCTTAAGATTACACTGTAGTGAATATTTATGTGGAATAGTTAGGAACTGTGAGCTCTGAATCAGATGCACAGATTCAAGCCATGGCTTTACCACATACAAACTGTGACCATAAGCAATCAGCCTGACCTGAGAGCCAAAGAGCAATGCCACACCCACTTTCCAGGGGCTGGTACAAGGATTCATGAAAACACTACCTGGTGTGTGCCAGGTTCTCAGCCAGGTGGTCAGCAATTATTAATTACTAAGTCTCAAGACAGACGTGGAGGCTAAAGCCAACCGGACAGTGGAGTCAGATTGGGAAGTTCTTTTCTGGCCTCCATCCCTTCCTGCAACAGAGGTCAGAGACCTGAGGAGAGATTACATGAAGGAATCCAGTGAGACCACTGCCATCTTCAAAGTACAGCTCCATTATGGCCAGGCAGGTTGGACTCTTCTGGAAGGAGGGACAGGCAGCACAGGCTGCCTGAAGTTGGCCAGTGTCCTAACCTGCGTCCTCCTCATCCGTACAGGAAATCTGTCTGTGTGACTCCCCAGCAGTGATGGCCTTAGTGGATGGGCCAACAGAGGAGAGCGACAACCTCATCTGTGTGGCATATCGCCATCAGTTTGATGTGGTAAACGAGAGCACAGGAGAAGCCTTTAGGCTGCACCATGTGGAGGCCAACAAGGTGAGCTGACCATGGTGGGAAGGGCTGGTAATAAGAGAGAGCAAGGGATTGTGTCTTCTTTAGATACCGTGATGTGCTTCTTAAACGTGCATCCTCTAGTCGGGTGTGGGGGCTCAGATCTTCAGTTCTGGATTTATGAAGCTGAAGAAGGAGGATTGTGAAGTCAAAGTTAACCTGGGCTACATAGTAGTTTGAGGCCAACCTGGGCTACACAAGACCCTGCTTCAAAATAATAACTGTAAAAGTGCCTACTGTGCATCTATATCGCATGCTGTGCTCCCTAGGCTGGGTCACATGGAGCTGCCTTCAAAGGGCAGTGTTTCTGGATGGACAAGGAATGGCTACAGCCCAGGCTGATCACCCTTGTCTCAAATCTGGGGCAAGCATGTCCCAGACCTACTCCACTGTTTTATGCCATCTTTATGGAAAGAGGGAGACAGAAATGGAGACATACTGGGTGTTAGAGGCAGAGAGCCCTCACTGAAGGTCCAAGCAACATGTCAGGAAAAAGGCTGGATTGGGTCTGTGAGTCCCACAGCTGAGGGACTCGCTCTCACCTCTTGTGAGACAGGCACAGTGCTGTCTGCTTGAGCATTGGTGTGAGCATGGAGTCCGTGGCACACAGCAGCCCTGTGCCCCTGAGCATTCTGGGTAAATAGCGTTTAAGAACACACAAGCAAGATGCTAGATTCACACCTTCTGGAAGGGCAGGGAAATGGGGTGAGAACATTCCACCCAGAGTGGAGAGAAAGCAAAGGTGTTTCTCTCACACCTGCGGCTCCTTGTAGCCCTAGGCCCAGGTGGCACTGTAGGTACAGGTGGCTCTCAATGGCTCTGTAGCACTCTGAAGGCCACCGCTAGACACTCAGAGCTTAAGGAAGTTTTTCTGAGTGGCCCGATCCCACGCTCCACTACCGCTGCCCATTGTCATTGCAGGTTAATTTTGTTGCAGCTATTGATGTATATGAAGATGGAGAAGCCGGCCTGCTCCTATGCTACAACTGTAAGTCATCGAGCTGTCTGCTCTTCATGCACAAACACAGCCTGTTTGGGGTGGTAGGACAGGGTCTCCCTACTCCCGCACACTGATGTGATGAACATTGCTGGGAATGTCTAAACTCTGCATCCTACCTGTAGCCCACACCTCTCAGTGGCACGCTGGCACGCTTACCAGAGCTGCCACCATGCACCAGCTTGCAGGCTGTGGGCTGAAGAAAGTGCCTCCCAGCTAATGGGTTCTTATTGTATGCAAGGTGACCCCTGTGTCATTCAGATTTTCAGTTACAGTGGCCCACTGCAGGCTGTTATCTCCCTCCATCTGAGCTAAGGCAGAGGAGGCTTGGAGAGATGAGCTGCCTTCCTCAGGGTTGTGTAGCTACTCAGCATGGAGCAGGGTTTGCCTCTGACCCTCTGGACCTTAGTACCAGATTTTATCTTCTGTTCCTGAAGGGGGAATGCCCCTCATCTGAAGTGCTTAGGCCTAGAGTGTTTCAGATTTTATATTTTTTTAGACTCTGGGATAGTTGCACATACATTTCTAATTATCCTGAAAATGGAACCCAAGTCTAAACACAACATTTATTTATATTTTATATGAGTTTCTGTTGTTATTTTTAGAGTACCTGATTTTTTTTACTTATTTTTTAATTTTTATTTTTGTTCTGATACAGGTCTCATAGTTCTGTCTATCCTGAAACTCACTATATAGACCAGAATATCCTTGAACTCACAGAGATCTGCCTGCCTCTGCCTCCCAAGTGCTGGGATTAAAGGCTTGTACCATAGCACCCAGCAAGAGTGTCTAAATTTTGGATATGATTCATCAGATGAGGTCAGGTTTGGGATTTTCCATCCACCAGAACTCAGAAAGATTAGGAATGTACAACCTGTACCTTTTCTTTCAACCGAGTCTTAAGAGTACCTCTGGCTAACCTGGAATTTTCTATGTCAACCAGGTTGGCCTTGAACTCACAGAGATAAACAATGTGAGCCAGCACACCCAGCCTGTAACCTGTAGCTCTTTGCATTTCTCTGCTGTTAACGAAATCAGCCTAAAGCAAGCCTGTGTAGCTCAGTTATGTTAGTTTGGGTCAGGTAGCAGGGTAGGTTTTGAACTGAGCAAATGTATCAGACACTCCTCCAGCATTTCATGTGCTGATGAGGTAATGGGGGTTGGAAAGATGGCCCAGGGACCAAGAAGAGGTATCCTTCTTATAGAGAACCCAGGTTCAGTTTCCAACACCATATTACAACTCACAACCATCAGTGACTCCCAGTCCCAGAGGAACCAATGCCCTCTTCTGGCCTTGTTGGCAACAGGTGTGCATGTAGTGCTCACACACACAGGCAGGCAGTAAACTTTTTAAAGTTAGTTTTTTAAGCAAATGGAAATAAAGTTATTTCCTGGATACAGTTTAACTAAAAATTTTTAAAACACAGTTTTTCAACCTAGATTCAGCCATTTCTAGAGTAGCAATTCTACTTGTAGCTCATAAATCAGGTACTTTGATAAATAATTTCTAATTAAGTGGAAAACCCAGTTATCAATACAGAAATTTGTCTGGTAGGTATCATCTTAAAAATTCAAGACTTAACAAGGAATAGCCCAGAGAAGGTAAGACAGAAACTCTCTGCTCTGTGTTACACACAGGGACGTCCATCCACAAGTTTTAGCCTAAGCATTCCTCAAAACAATGAATCTTTAGAATGCAGTCCTGTGGCTTAGTTAAAAAATCTATATAGGGAAAGAATCGACCCTCTCCTCCCCACCCCTCAAAAAACAAAAAAAACAAAAACAAAACTAAAAACAGACTGGAGGAATGCCTCAAAAGTTAAGAGCACTGACTGCTCTTAACTTTTTCTCATAGAGGAGGACCTGGTTCAGTTCCCAGCACTATATGGTGGCTCACAACCATCTATAACTGCCGTTTTAGAGGACCTAATGTCCTCTTCTGGCTTCCATGGGCACCAGGTATACATGTGGTGCATAGACATCCATACAGACAAAATACTCTTATGCATAAAATAAAAATAAATAAAATTTTAAGTAAACTAATTTTAAGATAGACATGAAACTACAGTCTTGTAATACCTACCTGTACTCAACAGAGGGTTGCAAGTTCCAGGCTACATAGCAAGACACTGTCTCAAATTTACACACAACAATGGTAGTTATTACCATTATCATTTTAAAAGAAAAGTATGTGGATAGGCATAAACATCTTCTATAATGAAAGGAGATTTTGTTTCCAAGAATCCAGTAGTTGCTCGGTCTATGTTTCTGGATGTCTCAGCTGGTCTTCAATATACACTGGAATGTTAAAGAACTAGGTTCTAATGCCAGTGAAGGAATGAACTTGCTATTGAGAGCAAGCAAGCAGGCATAGAGAGAGAACGCGCATGTTTCTTCCATGTTATTACATAAGCTGTCAGCAGATGATGTGGCTCAGACTAGAGGTGGTTCTTTCCACCTCAGAGATCCGGAACAGAAGTGGATCTTCCTACTTAGAATATTGAGTAAAAATCCCTCACAGGTTTGCCCACCCTTTTGGGGTTTGGTCAAAAAAAGATTTAGTCTTTTGATTACATTGCAGATGTAATCAGGTTGACAGCCAAGAATCTCCATCTGCCAGTCACAGGAGGTGCTGGGGGCTAGCCCTGTTGTGGTCTTCTTTTGTGTTGTGGGTTCCTCTTGAGGCAGCAGAGGGAGAAGAAGGGTAAGACTTTTATCTTACAAGCTATGGGGGCTGCTGTATAATAATAAACAGTTTACTTATCTAAGTTGCTTTGCTGCTGCACTTAGCACCTCATCCTAAACAGCCAGGGATCAAGTGAATAGCCTTTGTTCTATCTCAGCAGGAACTGCAGGGATCCAACTTTCAGCTTGCTAGTTGAAATTGCAGGAAGAAAAAGGGACACTTTGAAAGGTGAAATTTTGAAAGCTCTCAAAGAAAAGGGGAAAAACAGATCATAAGTGGGACAAGGGAAATTCACTCCTTTCTTTGTCCTCAGCACTTATACATCTTTCAGAATACTGGTCACACGGTAAAAAGTTCATCACAAGTTTACATATAAATCCAAATCATAAATTGAAATGGAAGTTTACAACCGAGAATGCTTACACGCATATCCATTACAAGTACTCATCTGGCTAAACGGTCATTACCGGTCATAGCTCCACAAGTTTACAAACCATAACTAAGTTATTAGTGAAGCTTTGTATAGATAAACCCAGTCAATGTTTTATCTTCTGCCCTAGCACCTATAATAAACCGTAGCTCATTTTTTATGACCTTTAGTTAATGGTTTTACAACCTCTTGGAATCTGCTCTGAGTAGTAGAAACAATTAACTGGTGACAGAGACTGGCAGAATTCTCATTGCAATTTTGACTATCAGAAAGGATCTAATAGCAGTCCCACTATAAAAGAGCTTAGTAAATACTCATAATTTCAGGAATCTTATAGGACCATCATTAAGACTTAAGAAGTCATCTATTTGTCTATATAGTATCACTACAAGACAGTAGATCTTCATAGATCTGCAGAGGTCTACTCAAAAGGTGGGCTAATACTAGTGATTGTCATATATGTTTAATAATAACAGGAAAAGCATATTAATAGCAGGAATCTTTCCTAAAATGGCTTTCTCCTGTGCTCTGCCTATGGGATCGAATCTGTCATGGATTATTTTAGTCCGAGGCAGAATCATCTCAGGAAGATCACCTGCCAGTTCTTAGCTTGTCCTATGTTGGCTCCTGACAAGGAGCATATGCAACTCCCACCATGCTTGTGACATGTGAGACTCAAGAGTGACCTGCCTTGTAGAAAGGGCTCCAGCCATGGGCTGCCCATTCTGAATCTTTGTCTAGCATGAAGTATGCATAGGTGGGAAGCACGTGGGCTCTGCAGCCTGGCCTAGCTTCATTCAAACACTCTGCCCCTGGGAGAGCCATGAGACTCAGGACAGACCACCTTATCTCTCCCAACCTCAAGTTTATCTGCAAAGTGAGCTTACAGGATATCAGCATCTACTTTCTGAAGTTAGACAGTCTTCTTAAAGCTACATGCTTGCCACACAGAAAAATTCCTCTAGATGGCAGTTGTTAGCATACATGGTAACTGCCTCAGAACCCTCAGAATTTGGCCCAAATTTGTCTATTTGTAATGAACTAGCAGAGAGAGCTAAACATGGTGACTAACACCTGTATCCCAGCAGTGAGAAGCTGGTACAGGAGCATTGCTGCAAAGTCAAGTCTAGCCTGGGTACAGAGAACTACTAGGAAAATGCTGCCCCAGCTGCCCCAGCTGCCCCAGCTGCCCCAGCTGCCCTAGCTGCCCCAGCTGCCCCAGCTGCCCCAGCTGCCCTAGCTGCCCCAGCTGCCCCAGCTGCCCCAGCTGCCCCAACTGCTGTGTCTCTAGCTGCAGGGATCTAGGCACCATCTCTAACAAAACCAGTCGCTCTTGTTTTCATTGCAGACAGTTGCATCTATAAAAAGGTTTGCCCCTTTAACGGTGGCTCTTTTTTGCTTCAACCCTCGGCATCGGATTTCCAGTTCTGTTGGAACCAGGCACCATATGCAATTGGTAAGAAAAACCTTTACTGTGATTCTGTGCCCCTGGCTGATCCCACCTGCAGGGCTTGGTGCCCTGGAACTACTGAACATTCTGGGGACTTTCAAGGAGTATGCTGATAGATAATTCTTACACTCCCCTTTTAGACTCTGATGACCCCCTGGCTCTTCTTGGTTCCTAGGCACATGAAATTTGGAAACAAATATAACTTGGCAATACCTGGAAGGCCTTTTCTAAAATCCACAAGCCGGGTCTCCAACCAGTACACTGACTGGCTGGGGGAAGTACACATATCTCAGTTCTATTCTTACCTGCCTCAAAACCTGAGCTTCCAAAACCTGCTGAAATGCCAGTGTGGGACTGGCAGAGATGTTTGCTAGAAGTTCTGCTGACCCAAACCTATCGGAGAGAACTGACCCTTACAAGTTATTTTCTGACCACCACATATACACCCCCACCTACCACCACACATGCATTAAAATTTAATTTTTAAAAATGCAATCAAGCTGGGTGGTGGCACACACCTTTGATCCCAATACTCAGGAATCAGAGGAAGGCTGATTTCTGAGTTCTAGGACAGACAGGGCTATACAGAAAAATTTTCTCAACACACACACACACACACACACACACACACACACACACACACACATACACACACAAAACAAGGTAAGGTCAAGTTCCCAGTGCTGAGATGTGGCTCTGAGGAAAGCCCTGGATTCTAGTCCTAGCACTACACATAATAGGAATAAAACATTTAAATACCAGGACATAAGTGAAGGCCGTGTTTATGGAGCCCCAGTAGGTACCAGAGAGTCACCCTAATGCTATGCAGGCTGTGGTAGCACCTGTATCCCCAGTACATGGGTAATGGAGGTAGGATGTTCATATGATGTTCAGGGACCTCCAGCAAATTCAAGGCAAACTTGTCTAAAAAAACTGAGAAAAAAAACCTATTTGCTAAAAGACCCACACAGAGAGTTTTGAGGGAACAGTCCTGAGAGACATATCTGATCAGGCTCTGAGGACAGATGACATAGGCCAAAAGGAGGAATGGAAACTGAACTCTGGCCTATGAGCCAAGCACTGGAGAGAACAGAACCAGAGGCAGGGAATAGCAGAATGAGTCACCAAGGATACCCCCAGAACAGACAAGTCACCAATGCAGAGTAAAGAGGGAGGTCAGGTGGACAGGAGCTGAAGGACCAGTCAGAGAGCACAGGGACAATGGGGAGATAGCCTGGGTGTGGGAAGTCAGCATGTCATCGCAGTATCGTGAGGAGGAGCATCTCAGTGTAGGGATGTTCTGAAGGACACAGCTACTGCCCGGAACACAAGCCAGAGGAACACAGAGAAGGGTGACAGTGCTCGAGACACGTGGGCCAAGCCAGGCAGGAAGAACAAAGGAACCTCTTCTAGCCATCATGTGCCAAAAGGGTGTCAAGATGCACTCTGATAAGTGTTGGGTAAGTCCCACAGGACTGGGCAGCTGAGCCACTGAAGATCAAGTCCTGGGGCATCAGACAGAGGCATAGCAATGACAGCTGGTTAGAGTGTACCCTGGAAGACAGAATCTCCATGTGATGGAAGTTTCTAGAGTGTTGAGGATGACTGAGCAAGTATGGCTACATAGCCCACAGTCCCATCTGTTCCCTTGCAGTCTGCGCTTTCCCATACCTCCTGGCCTTCACCACTGACTCCATGGAGATCCGCCTGGTGGTGAATGGGAACCTGGTCCACACGGCAGTTGTGCCGCAGCTGCAGCTCGTGGCCTCCAGGGTGAGTGGAATGCAGTTCTCTGGCCTGAGGTGTCAAGTGAGCAAAACCCGCTCACCACATCAGGCCAAGCTGTTCTGTGTCAAAATGCCAGAAGGAAGGTGGAAGTGGAGCTGCTGCAAGGATTGGTTAGTGGGGTTACCATGTGTATGTGGAGGGGTGCGCACTGTCAAATGCTGTTGTAGGGTTAGTGAGATGGCGCTCTCTGCAAGGGAAGCACTTGCTGTACACATCTGACAACCTCAGCTTAATCCCTGGAACCCATTTAGAACTGAAGGACAAGACCAGTTCCACCAAGTGCTTCCTGCTTTGGGAGACATACTGGTCCCAGGGGCAGCTTGGGAATACTCAAGTGTTTAATAGCACCTTCTTCTCTAAATCTTTAACTATCCTGTGTGTCTGTCTATAACTGTATGTATATGTGTGCACACACCACAAAGCACACATTAAAATCAGAAGACAGCCTGCCTCAGTCAGCTCCTTCCTTTCACCGTGTGGCTCCCAGATCTGAGATGCAGGCTGCCAGGCTTGGTGGCAAGGGCCTTTACTCCGAGCCTGGACATTCCTTCCTGTTCACGGACAAGCTTCAGTTTCAGGTTTTCAGCCACGTGAAACATGGCTCATCAACTAGCCCACACCAGTAACTCAGAAGATGCACAAATCTGAAGGACGCTGGAAAAGATGACTTCCCAGGGTGTCTTCGTCTAGTGCCCACACTGTGATTCAACCCTACAAAGGTCCCTCTCACTCCTCCAGGATCATGCCCCTGCCTCATTCCTTACAGCGCCCTTCTCAATCCCGATCTTAAGCGTGCTGGTTGGAAGCAGCTCCTTTGCTCCCTGCTGCACCAGCAGCTGAGACAGTGCTCCCCAGTGTAGACCAGTGCTTCCAAAATATGTACATGTTCAAAGCATACATGCGTGTGTGCTTGTGGGCTGTGAGTTTACTGATGTAACACAGTCTCAGTTTACAGGTGACAGTACAGTATGCTCATCTTCGTAAAACCTAGAAGCACCAAGTTCTCAGAAAATACATTTTGATTTTCCTGAGCCCTTGCATCCATAACCAAGCCTCAGGTCCAACTCCACCCTAAGTTTACAGTTGGATCCTACGCCGATCTACACATTATCGTCACAGTGGGTTTATGTCAAGAGATCTGTCATGTAGCCAGATGTGAGCCTGATGTGACGTGCAAGCCCAGCACATACAAGCTATTTGGAAGATTGCTGTTGTGTTTGAGGCCAGTCTGAAGTACCTAGTGATGTCCAAGCTAGCCTGGGATACAAGTAAAACTTTAACCCAGAAATAAAAAATGACTAATATGTAATCAACTGTTGAACTATTTTTCTGGGCTGGAGAGATGATAGCTCAGTGGTTAATATCCCTTAGTGTTCTTGCAAAGGACCCAGGTTCAGTTCCCAGTATCCATGTGGTGGCTCACAATGCCTGTTCCAGGGACTCTAGTCCCTCTGACCTCCTTGGGCTCCTGCTTGTACATGGTGCCCAAGACATATACTTGGGGACACACACACACACATACACATAAAACTAAACAAGTTTTAAGAAAATATTCTCACCCACCAGAAACAAATCACACGTCTTAAAGCAGAACTGATCCCAGCTGCAGCCCTAGACTTGACACATTTCTGTCCAAGCTCACACTGGTCTGTGGTGCTGAGAGCCCCTCCACTGGAGATGATGACACCAGAGTCAGGAAGAGCCACACAGGAGTTCCCAAGTAACAGTAAATATAGCCAGATTACTAAGAATGGTTGAATTCTGATGTGGAAGATCATTATTGCTGACATATTTCAGTTTATACCATTTGGTCTGGGGAGAAGCGTAGCACGTAAAGTGTTTGCAGAGCAAGCATGCAGGCCTGAGTTCAAGTCCCCAGCACTCATGTGAAATTCTAAGTGTCACAAGCGTGCCTATAACACCGGTACGATAACGGACAGAGATGAGAGGGTTACTGGGGGTTACTGCAGCCTAGCTCCAGGTTCAGTAAGAGACCCAGTCCTAAGGAAGGAAAGTGCAGAGAAATGGAGCAGGATACCTGCCGTCCTTCCTCCCTCCTCCTTCCTCCATGCAGGTACACAGTCATGCATATTGCACACACATGTGGATAAACACCACAGCACAAAGCTAATTTTATAGCTTTCAAATTATTATTGATAGCCATGTTAAGATCTGACTTGTGAAATTCCTGCGAGTTGGCTCTCAGAGACACATGTAATGTCCTATCACTGTGGGAACTAGTCCGGGCCTTGGCAGCGGGGCAGGAAGGCCAGTGTGTGCAGAGCCTGGCATGCAAGGCAGCTGGTAACACTTCCTCTTCCTTTCCAGTCAGACATATACTTCACGGCAGCCACGACCGTGCATGAGGGCTCATCTGGAGGCAGCTCAAAGGGGGCCAGTGCCCACACATCTCCTCAGACACCACCTGCCCGGGACACCCCACTGTTTCCTTCTTCCCTGGGGGAAGGTAAAGTCTAGTTTTTCCTGTCTTCTTAGATGTCTCAGGCTTATTGTCAGAACTAGACATAACCACTGCTAAAGAAATACTATTCAAGCCAAGCACAGCGCCACTTGCCTTTAATCCCAGCACTCAGGAGGCAGAGGCAGGTGGATCTCTGTGAGTTCCAGGCCAGTCTGGTCTATGGTTCGAGTTTCAGGACATCCAGGGCTACACAGAAAATTTCTGTCTTTGGAAAAAAGAATCAGAGAAATAGTTAGGAGTTGTTGATGTTGTCACTTTCTGAAGCCAGTGACAAAGGAATAACTGGCTTGGTCGCACTCCCAGCACTTGTGAGGTTGAGTGAGACAGAGAATCCCACATGCACTCAGGCAACAAACAAAAACAGAAGAAATCCCATTATGTAAAACATTGCTTCAGGGTAGAAAAGGGAAATAGGCCAGAGGGCATCCAGCTGCAAGTTTCATGTGTTTCTAATGGGGGTGGGGTGCTAGTGGGTTTCAGGAGGTGGGGTGCTAGTGGGTTTCAGGAGGTGGGGTGCTAGTGGGTTTCAGGAGGTGGGGTGCTAGTGGGTTTTGAGGCTAACTCTGCAGCCTTCAGGTCTCAGTGTGTCACTCTAACTTTGCTGATATTCCCAGTGGCCTTTGCCAGACTCCTGTGGGTCTGGAAAAAGCAAAGTTTGTGTGTGTATGTGTGTGTGTGTGTGTGTGTGAGAGAGAGAGAGAGAGAGAGAGAGAGAGAGAGAGTTTTTGCTACAATCTTTATCATTTATTGTTCGGGTGAATGTCCCAGGCACAGGTCCTTGCTCTCCTTTGCCTTGTCTATTTTTCTATATAAGCACCACTGGTAGCAAGTGTATTTTATCAAATTCACTCAAAAGAAAAAAGTGGGGGAAGCTCGCAGCAATAGTGATGTGAAGGGAATAAAAAAATTAAGTTAATAGAAAAAAGGAAGCTTTATCCTAATTATATTAAGGAACAAGAAATTATTCTCAGGCCAGCAAGATGGCTCTGTGGGTAAAGGCACTTGCCTCCAGGCCTGATGAACTGACCTGAATCCCTGTGTCTCAAATGAAAGAAGAGAACTGAGTCCTGTGACTCTTGACCTCCACAGAGGGACACGTGTGTGCACACACTCAGTAAATGTAGTTTAAAACTTCTGGGAGAGTTTGGTTTGCTTTGTTGATTTTATTGTTGTTATTTGTCTGTTGTTTGTTTGTTTGAATTTTTAAAGACAGGGTGTCTCTGTGTAGCTCCGGCTGTCCTGGAGCCTCAAAGTTAGAGACCCACCTGCCTCTGCCTCCATAGTGCCGGGGTTAAAGGCCTGCGCCACCACTGCCCGGCTTGTACTTTAAAACTTAAAAAGAAAGAAGTTATGTTATAAATCACATGAGCCTAAAGTTCTGGTCTTTTCCAAATTGTGTTTCAGGTGAAATTCAGTCTAAAAATCTGTACAAGATTCCACTTAGAAACCTTGTGGGCAGAAGCATCGAGCGACCTCTGAAATCACCCTTAGTCTCCAAGGTCATCACCCCGCCCACCTCCATCGGCCTTGGAGTCGCTGCCATTCCTGTCACGCATTCCTTGTCCCTCTCCCGAATGGAAATTAAAGAGATAGCAAGCAGGACCCGCAGGGAACTGCTAGGTAATCACAGCTGACAGGCCTGTTCCACGGCGTGTAACTAGCTTTCACCTATGGCTGTCTATCATTTTCAAAACCCAGAGGTTAAAGGGGGACCATGGGCCAGTGCAGTGGCTCAGAGGGGGGCCAGTGAGGTGGCTCAGAGGGGTCAAGCACTCCTTCAATCTTGGCAGCCTGAGTTGGAGCCCCAGGACATACATGTCCGAGGGAGAGAACTGACTCAACCTGTCCTCTCGACCCCACACAAATAATATGATAAAATAATGTAAAGAAACTTCCTCTCAGAAGAGATTTGTAAATCTGTCAATCATAATTTCATCTGCACCAGAGAATCCTGGACCATTTCTCAGCAGTGATGCTGGTGATCTTCTCTAGGACAGAAAGCTGACCAAGCCATGCTACGGGGGAACCGACAGTTGATATGAACACTGTAGGACCTTAGCGACTTTGCTGCTTCTATCAGGCTTCTCCAGAACTATGTGTATTGCAGTGTGTGTATATTTTATGATCAGATAGAAAAAAACTTCACTGACAAGAAAACTATTCAAAAAAAAAAAAAGTCCCTGTCACCCTGTCATCTCTGCTACTGTCTCAGGTCCAATAATGTACCAACAGAGCAAAAGACTGTCAGAGACAGGTGGATCTTTGAGTTTGAGACCAACCTGGTCTACAAAGCAAGTCCAGGACAGCCAGAGCTGCACAGAGAAACCCTGTCTTGAAAAATCAAAAATCAAATAAAAATAAAGTGGGCAAGAAAACTGGAAGGAAATGGAGTAGATTTGATGAAAACATATCACGTACTTGTGTGAAATTTGCAAAGAACTTTGTGTCCCTTGTGGTAATGGCCCACTGGCCTGTGATTTTCCTCTGTAATGCAGGCCTCTCTGATGATGGTGGGCCCAGGTCAGAAGGAGCACCAAGGGCCAAACCAAAAACCCGGAAGCGGTTGGAAGAAAGCCAAGGAAGCCCCAAGCCGGAGACTGTGAGGTCAGCTAGCAGTGAGAGGTAAGAAGAAGAAGGCCCTGCTCTGCTAGATGGTGGCCAGAAGATGCCAGCATGCCCGGGTGTTGTGTTATAATGAAAAAAGAATGAGCCAGGACATGTCTGATAGAGCTGGGTATGGTGAGGTAGAAGGGGAGCCTCTGGGTCCATGCTGAGACATCCCTTCCCCCGAGATACCAGCCATAGGGTGGATATAGTGTGGAACAGAGTTTATTTAGGGCATGGGGAGGGGAGTTGAGGATGGAGTAGAGACGGGGGTGGGGGCAGGAACACATGGAGAGAGAGGGGGGAGAGGGATAGGGAAAGAGGGGAGAAAGGGACAGGGAGTAAGACAGTAAGAGGATAGAGAGTGAGGAGGGGGCAAACAGCCCCTTCTATAGTGAGGCAGGCATACTTGGCTGTTGCCAGGTAACTGGGGTGGAGTCTAGAAGGAATGCGAACACCAGGAGTCTACTAGCCCAGCACCTACAAGGTCGGCACCCATCCCACTATGAAAGTCCCAGAGAAGACAGCTGATACGATGGGGCTGAGGCAAGAGGACACTGTCACCAGCAATCAAACAAATGTTCACTAAAATATAATGAGAGGCTGGCGACAGCTTAGCTACAGCCTTGCCTGACATGCACAAAGCTGTACATATGCACACACGCATGCACACACACACACGTGTATGAGAAATAAACAATACAAGGTTGTAGTGTGTTGCTTTGAAGCTCCCCCACCTTTTACTCCAGGAGGTGACCATGATACCAGTCCCCACCCAGCTTCCCATAAATCCTTGAGAAGATACAAAAGATACATAGTTTGTTCCTTTTCTACTTGCCTTCCTGGCACACTTGCTGGGTGCTGCTGTTTCCCACATGGGAAACTTACCCTTATCTGTACTCTTGGCTCTGTGCCTCCTACCTGCAGTACCCTTCAGTGGCTAATCCCATCTAGTCCTTGCCAAACATCCTTCACCTCCCTCCTGTAGTAATGGCCAGAGGCCCCAGCTCCTTCCAAAGCATCTCAAACTCTGTCCTTCCTTGCTTCTCCCTCTCTACCTGTAGGGGCCCAGAAGTCCCTCCTATACCTCTACCCTGCAATTGGACCAAGGCTTTCTTTTCTGACCAATTGGGGAACAGGGTCTTAGCACCAGAACCACCTCTTACACCTCAACTTTTATGTACAATAAAAATGAATTTTAAAAATTCTTTTCTCAGACATAAATTGAACAAAACCATATCAATCACAAAAATTATAAAGTATGATATACAAATGACATATAGTCTATCATATTTGTCAATTAGATGAAGTATTCTACCATCATTTCTATCTGAAAAAATTATGATTCTATCCCTAGATTATGTTTAGATTTTAGCCTTTAATGCCATCTGAAAACCATGTCTTGCACTCAAACCTCTCTCCCAATGTTAAACAACTTGAGTTTGATAATTAAACTAAAACTAGTCTTCAACCCCATCAGAAATCTGAGAATAACTTAAACATTACCTGGGTATATAGGAAGCACCAAACATAGCTTCTCAAACAACTGGAGAGACAGTGACTACCTGGGCAGCCCCTTGATGCCTTTGAGCATCAGTCTTTAGCCTTCTGGCCCAGGATTATCTGACAGACCCCTGCAAAACAGAATTATTAAGGCAGAGCCAACAGTTGACTATTGTTCTTTTCCTGGACAGTATTTAGTCTGCAGATGAAATAGGCAATTTCTGCCCGATGGCTGCCTTGCCACAATTAGCAGCCTTGCTTGGAAGTTAAGGTGTTCAGTTCTTTGAACTAAAAGACAGCGGTGCTGTCAGGAATATGTCTCATTGTCAAATGATTAGATAACATTAAATGTCACATTCTGTGGATTTCTGACGTTTTTGAAAACTGTCTAAATATAAGGTAATCTGGACTGTTAAACCTTGACTACATTCAGCCATTTCTAACTGAAATATATAGAAAACACTATTTTGTAATTAAATCAGAATCTAACACAGCCACGAGTTTGCTATCTGGTCCTTAACTCCTATTGCTTAATCACCTGAAAACAGTTTGTAACAGTTATAGAAGGACCAGGTCTAAGCTTTGGGTTCTTAAATGAGTTACATAGGCACAATGTCTTTCTAAGAGTAACAATATAAATCAAATTTTGTATCAATATAAGAAATTCATACCAATGAAAACCTTAAATCTGTATCAAAAAATTTGTACCAATGTATCTTTTTATCGATTATAAAGATTTCTAGCAATTAAGATTATGGCTATATAATCAATCCCACCTATTCCCTCCCTGTTCAAACTTATGGCCATTCCTAAATTATCCCTTAAAGTGACAACTTTTTATAATTTGTAAAATAACCATTGCCAGACCTCCAAACCCAGGGAATTGGGCTGACAACAGTCCATAACTTCTTCCTGAACAGGGTGAACAGGTTACAAAAAGTTCTTTAAAGAGGGGGAGGGATAGGAAAATTAGAAAATTTGTTTAGACTTTAAGAAAGCTAACTTTAGTATATGTCATCCAGTCTCTGTGTGCTTAGAAGGCTCAGGGCTTGACTGAGGGTCCAACTAGATTCCTTTGAAAGGTTGAATGAGGCAAGATGACCTGGAATCCGTGACGCGGGGGTCCAAGCAGGTCAGTTCAGCATCTCTGAGGATAAATCTCGCCAATGCTCTATATTCTATAATGTATAAATCTCACAACCAGGGATGGAGAGATGGCTCAGTGGTTAAGAATGCAGCTCTTCCAGAGGTCCTGAGTTCAATTCCCAGCAACCACATGGTGGCTCACAACCATCTGTGATGAGATCCAGCGCCCTCTTCTGGTGTGTCTGAGGACAGCTACAGTGTAGTCATATACATAAAATAAATAAATAAATCTTTTAAAAAATAAATAAATCTCACAACCAAAATTTTAGTATCATTAAGATATCCATATGGATTGTGCAGGGTGCACAGATTAGTTAAGGATGAAATTCTGCTCCTTGTTTGAGCATGGAAAGGCAGCTGTCTTTCTTATGAGTTAATTTTATTAATAACTAATTATAAGTCTTCATTCATGCCATATGAAGGATGACACAGAGAATCTTTACCTGTCCTGTTTGATTCTCTTGAATTTTTCTAGTTCTTCAGGGGTCTCCCCATCATATCTGATCTACATCACTCTGGAAGGGGTCCAGAGCCTGTTCTCCTTTCCTGTCAACACAAATGCAGAGCCTTTCTCAACACAAATCTCAACACTGTCTCAACACAAGGTTTCACTCTTTGGCCCTGGCTAACCTAGAACCCACTATATAGATCAGGCTGGCCTCAGACTCACAGAGATCTGCCTACCTATTTTCCTAATGCTAGGATTGAAGACATATACCACCACACCCAGCCCTAGAGAGAAACACGTAATAATGTATTCTGATCATAGTCACACAGATACATACATATACGCCTGCCACTCTAGCGTGTCCCCCTCCTACTGGTGACTCCTAAGGGACTATTTTTGGCCCATGGTTTGATGAAGATACATAAAAATGAGATTGCTTAGTGTCTTAGTTAGGGTTATACACTTGTGAACAGACACCATGACCAAGGCAACTCTTTATAAGGACATTTAATTGAGGCTAGCTTACAGGTTCAGAGGTTCAGTCCATTATCATCAAGGGAGGATCATGGCAGGTATGGTGCAGGAGGAGCTGAGAGTTCTACATCTTCATCTGAAGGCGGCTAGTGGAAGACTGACTTCCAGGCAGCTAGGAGGAGGGTCTTAGAGCCACACACACAGTGACACACCTATTCCTACAAAGCCACACTTACTTCAACAGGGCCACACCTTCTAATAGTACCATTCACTGGGCCAAGCATATACAAGCCATTACACTCAGTAAGAGTGTAGGGTCAGGCTCTTTCCTGAACTGGTGGCCCTGTGAACAGGAAGAGCCCTTCTGAAAGCAGTTTAGGACACGACTAGACACTTGTAGCCTTGCAGCACATTTCCCTTCAGCAACAGTGGAGTGGAAGCCCTGTCCAGTGATACTCTTTTTTTAAAAGATTTGTTTATTTTAATTTTATATGAATACATGATAGCTGTTAGACCTACCAGAAGAAGAATTGGATCCCAGATGATTGTGAGCCACCATGTGGTTGCTGGAATTTGAACTCAGGACCTCTAGAAGAGCAGTCAGTGCTCTTACCCACTGAGCCATCTCTCCAGCCCCCCATCCCAATACTCTTTACTCAGCACTGAGCTGGGGGAGAAGAGAGAGGACCAAGCACTGTCACCTGCAGAGGGCCCACAGTCATGGCAGAGCGGCAGGTGATGCAGTGAGGTGTCTACTTCCTGGGTAGAGGGGCTCCGATACCCCAGGAACAGTAGTAGCACGAGCCTGCCTGGTCAGAAGAGCTAGCCTCGCTCCTGCTTCCGCCTCATGTAGAGAAACAGATCTCGCCATACAGTCATCATTTCAGCCAGCCATGGGTGTGCCATGAAACTTAACAGGCAGTAAAGGGGCTAGAGATGAGTGTGGCTAAGAGAGTTCCCACACCCACATGGCTCTTCACAACCACCTCTAACACTAGCTTCAGGGCATCCAATGCCTTCTTCTGGCAGCAGACACTCAAATGGTATAGATATACATACATGCAGATAAACAGTTATGTATGAAAAATAAACATTACATATATTTTTTTAAAGCCAGGCTGGGCATCCCAGCATTCTGCCACAAAGGCAGATTTTGTGTTCAAGGCCAGTCTGCTCTACATAATGAGTTCTAGGCTAGCCAGAGCTACAAAATGAGACCCTCCTTCAAAATACCAAAATTAAAATAAAGAATCTTATTTTTTTATCTTTTGCTTCTTTGAAACAGGGTTTCTCAGTGTACCTTAGATGTCCTAAAACTCTCTCTGTAGACCAGGCATCTGCCTGTTTCTGCCCCTGCCTCTTGAATGCTGGCATTAAAGGTGTGCAGCATCGCCACCTGGCAAATAAAGCGTCTTAAAGAAACAATAACAACAAACCCACTGGGCATCATGGCTCAGGCCTGGAATATCAGCACCTGGGAGATAGAGACAGAAGAATCACTGCAAGTTCAAGGCCAGCCTGACCCTGTCTCACAATAATAACATTAAGGGGCTGGAAAGATACCTCAGCAATTAACAGTATTGTTTTATCTTAGAGGACCCGGGTTTAATTCCCAGCACCCACATGGCAGCTTATAATTATCTGTAACTCCAGTTCTAGATCTGATGCCCTCTTTTAACCTCTGAAGGCTGAGGTGTACAAGGTATAAAGATATCCAAGCATGCAAAGCACCATTTGCATAAAATGAAAATAATGATAAACAACATAAACAACACAAACCCACAACAATAGTAGAAGAGGTAGAAAGGCAGGGCTCTGAGCCAGTGCTCTGAGCAGGCTGCATGGCCAGGGACACAGAGAAGAAGGGACCAACTTCATGGACTGCTAAGGAGGCCCTCAGGAAGTCACATGGACAAAGGGGGGCCAGGAAAGGGGAGGGCAGCTTCCAGGGCCCTGGGCGTTTGTGGGATCACAGACTCCCTGGGAAGTGAAACCCTGTACTTCTTCACCTCGCTCCTCCCACCCGTGACAGCAGCTTCTCTCTTCCAGGATCCCATCAGGAGTGTTGGAAAGTCCAGCGTCAGACGCCAACCCCGAGGGCTATAACCACTCGACAAGCTCTGAGCAGGACCCTGTAGTGGACAAGGGCAGCCCGGGCTCAGGCAGCAGCCCCTTCCAGCTCGTGGGCTCCTCAGAGGAAGACATCATTGATTTGAAGTAGAGTCTGTGTCCCGTTGGTCATCCTTAGTTTTCTTACGCACATTTATACTGTTCAAGCAGCTCCAACGTCCAGTACAACAAAGTGCGCCTTCGGCCAGGCAGTGATCTATCGGACCAAACCTCCTACACCCTCAGCCAGTTTGGGTCACTCTCCAGTGTCCAGTGCCATCTTTCTTGACCCTGTTTCTTTCCATTCAAGAACTGTCAGTCCCCTTGTAATAAAGGTGGTAGATTTCATTAAGGTTTTAGATCAAAACTTTGAATAAATCAAAAACGTTCATTCTTATTCTCTGCAACCCTTCTCTTTATAGATTTAGATGAAATTTATTTTTTTGTAAATGTTGACTTATGTCATATACTATGTTTCTTTTATGAAAAGAAGATGCTGCTTTTTAATTCTACTATAAATAAGTTTTCTTTCTTGGCCCTGTTACTGCCTGTGTTCACTGGGGTGGGGCCCACTGAGCTCCTGCCTGGAGCCCTGGGAAAGATGCCTCCTCCTTCCTCTGCTTTCCAACAATAAGGCAGGGGCACTGTCAGACTCTTACGATCGTACATTGGAGAGGTTGTGTTGCCTGAAAACCCTGCATCCTTGTCATTGAGAGTTTCCAGATTCCCTGCCTTGAGTGGGTCCACCTTGTTTGTTTTGTTTTGCAGTGTTGGGGATGGATCCCGAGGCTTCGCATGCACCAGGCAAACATGCTGTTGCCAAGCTGAGTCCCAAGCCCCGTGTTCTTTCACATGAACCCAGCATCATCCCTCCTCTCAGAGATGCATCAGAATGTAGAGATAAAGAGGTGAAGGGCTGGAGAAATGCTTCAGCGGTTAAGAGCACTTGCTCCCGCAGAAGTCTCTTAGGTAGGGTTCCCATTGCTGTTTCCATGGGATGGAGATATGGCTCAGAAGTTAAGAGTACTATCTGCTCTTCCAGAGGTCCTGAGTTCAATTCCCAGAAACCACATGGTGGCTCACAACAGTCTGTAATGATGAGATCTGATGCCCTCTTCTGGCCCGCAGGCATACATGCAGGCAGGATAGTGTCTACATAATAACTCTTTTTTAAAAAAAGATTTTTAATATTATGTGTATGCAGAGTATCCCTGTGTGTATGTAACACATGAATGTTGTTGCCTACAGAGGCCAAAAAATGGAATTACCACCATTCAGGAGCTGCCCAAACTGGGTACTGGAAACCCAACCAAGGTCCTCTGCAAAGTCTGACGTTTTAAAATCCCTACCTACCCCAGAACCCTCCTGAAAAGTGCACAGTAAATAATGTGGACAGAGACAGACATAAATGAAATAAAAACAGCGTCCCTGACCCAGAGGTCACAGATCATCTTCACTTTAGCAGCTGATTCCCCTTCGTGCCCCCAAGCCCCATCGTTGGCCCACAAGGAAGCAGCTCGATGAGTTCTGATGTCATGGTATGTGTCAGAGGTTGGAGCTTTCTCTCCTCCCTCCTTGCAGGCCATAGGGAGGACTCCCCTCCCTTCCCTCTTCTGTACAGCAACTGAGCGTGATACATGGGACTGAAGGTTCCCTGGACCCTCGTTAGCTTTAGAGGCAACTTCACGCTGCATCGCAACCCCACCAGAAGCTTTTATTAGGTTTATTCTTGCCTTTCTCAGGCTGAAAGCTTGTGGGGATACATACGGAGGATAGAGGTCAGCTTCTCTATCCTCCGTATCCTCCATTTCTCAAGAACCATGATGCACTTTGGTTTTTGAGACAGAGTTTTCACTAGGATCTTGTGGAGCTCACCAGTTAAACTAAGCTGGATGACCAGTGAGCCCCAGGGATGACATTACCAACAAGCCCTACCACACCTGCTTTTGCAAGAATGCTAGAGGGTCAAACCCAGGTTCTCATGCTTGCAAACCTAGCATTGCACCAACTGAGCCATCCTCTAGACCATAGCCTCTGCTTTAAGGTAAGAAAACGGACTCCAAAAGAGTCCATGATTTGAACCTTGTGTTATCTTAGTCCCAGAAAATTCTGCCTCTCTCTGTCCTGTTCATCTCTTAGAGGAAGGCTAAGTGCTTCCTGTCGTCTGGGGTTTGTTTTGTTTTAGGATTAGGGAGGTGTTCGGTTTCATGGAGCCAGGGCTGGCCTTGAACTCTTGATTGTCTCACTGGACCGTCCAAGTGCTAAATGGGAGGCAGGCTTGTGCCATACTCCTGGCTCCTGGCTGATGGCTTTTCTGTTATACAAATTAATGAGCTTGTGTCTGTCTTTTTCCTGTTGTGTCTGTTGTTAAATCTTGATGAAGCAGAAAAAAAAAAAATCCAAGCCTGTATTTATTCTTCCAGAGGGACAGTAATGAAGCCACCCATGACCAAATAAGAGACAAGGATATGAGAGATACAAAGGAGGCAAGAGAGGGACCTGACTCGCCAAGCTAGTATAGCTTTGCTCATAAAAAGGAGGGTGAGATATTTTTTAGAGACAATAACTGGTCCAATTTGGGAAGGGGTGCCACTAGCCAGTGGTTCATAGGTGTCCATGACTCAGAAGTCTGGTGCTAGCTGGGCTCACTGGAGCAGCCCTTCTACATAAGGCACTCTGCTGAGCCAGTTGCTCAGGTGCAAAGTACCTGGACTAGGTGCAATTCATCCATGGCCTTTACTCTGCAGACACCAGAAACCTGCTCTCCAAAGGAGCTGACACGCATTGGGAAAAAAAGAGAAAAGAGCAGGTGATTACAAAGGTGATTACAAAGCAGTGATAAGAGCCTATCACCCAAGCAGGAGACTTAGAAGCACAAACAGGTGGTTGCCTGCCTTTAAGAATAGTCTTGTGATCAAACTGTCAACGTGCCGTTTGTGACAATTGAGCTGCGGTTATGTAAAAGTACTGTACTGATGGGCATTTGAATGCTTAGCCTGCTCACAACTCTCTGGAGATGAAGACACCCAGGCACAGGCAGGGACTAGGTGCCTCTCACTGTTCCTAGAATCACACCCACACCACTGAAGCTGCCACAAAGTGTTTGGTATCGACTGAGCAGAGCACTGGAGGTACACAGCCATGGAGACCGGGGCAGAAGAAAGATAAAGATTTAATCAAGATAATCCCAAAGCTTGGTTGTATCATGGGTCGGCCAGGGAACAAAGAAATCTCTAAGTTCCATTCTGTCCCACTTCAGGAATGGGGACCTTGCCTGACAGGGTCCTCACCATCTCCAGATCCTAGACTCATGATGAAGGTAGCTGCCGGGGGCTGGAGAGACGGCTCAGCAGTTAAGAGCACTGACTGCTCAGCAACCACATGGTGGCTCACAACCATCTGTAATGGGATCTCATGCCCTCTTCTGGTGTGTCTGAAGACAGCGACAGTGTACTTAAATATAATTAATAAATAAATCTTTAAAACAAAAAAATAAGAAGGTAGCTGCCGCCAGAAGCACGAGTTCAATGTCAGAACAGGTGGCCCAAGTAGGAGCCTTTTCACCCTGAGGCTCTCTGAAGCAGAAATCCAGGTTGGGGAGGACCATATTTCAGGGAACTGTGGGTAGCAAGCATAGAAAGTCTTGTCCCAGCCAGCCAATGTGCTCTACGGCTGACACACTACTACCCTCATTAGTGGAGGCTGGATTTAGAGACAACTCCATAAAAAAAAAAAAAAAAAAAAAGGTAAAAATATAAAGGATGTCTCAATGCTTATGAACACTTGTTCGGCAGAGGGCTCAGGTCCAGGTCTCAAGCATGCACACACAATGGCTCACAACAATCTCTAACTCCAATTCCATAGGATCTGATTATGCTCTCCGAACTCCACAAGCACCAGGCACACACACGCACACGCACACACACACACACACACACACACAAAACCTTATTCGGGAAAGCTTAAAATACACACATACACACACACACACACACACACACACACACACACACACACACACACACACACACACACACACACAAGCACAACCGTATTCTCATTGGCAAGCTCAGACCTGGTGAGCCACGCCTCCAGTCTCACACCACACTCCAATTGGACAATCGTGCCCGAGTCCCAAGCTCCCTGCAAACCAATACTTGGGTCGCCGGGCGTAGTTCAGTTCCATTGAGCTTTGCAACCAGCCCTGAGCTTCCATTGGTCAGCTCTGATTGGAGGGCCGGGTTCTAGCATCCCATTGGTCACTCCTGCCGCGGAGGCCGCGCCCGCCCGAGCCGCGACAGTTCGCGGGTCGGACCCTGCTGACATGTCGCCCGAGGACCCCCAGGAGACGCAGCCGCTGTTGCGGTCACCGGGTGCCAGGTGCGGACTCCCGGGGGCCACGGCCTCTCTCTCACGCCCGGCGACGCCGCTCACGCACCGCCTTGTACCCGCAGGGCTCCCCGTGGCCGCCGGGTCTTCCTCGCCACCTTCGCCGCCGCCCTGGGCCCGCTCAGCTTCGGCTTCGCGCTCGGCTACAGCTCCCCCGCCATCCCCAGCCTGCGGCGCACCGCACCCCCTGACCTGCGCCTCGGAGACAGTGCGGCCTCCTGGTTCGGGGTGAGCCCGCGGGGGAGCCCAGTGTCCCCAACTCTCTGCCGCACACCAGAGTCCTCCTCATTCTCTTTCCTCTAAGGCTGCGGGGCGTGGGGGTGGAGGGATCATGGGCCATGGTCCCTGGTGGCCTCCTCCTCAGCCCGTCCGGGTCCCCAGGCCGTCGTGACCCTGGGCGCTGCGGCAGGGGGCGTACTGGGCGGCTGGCTCCTGGACCGTGCAGGGCGCAAGCTGAGCCTCCTGCTCTGCACCGTGCCCTTCGTGACCGGCTTTGCCGTCATCACCGCGGCCCAGGAGGTGTGGATGCTGCTCGGAGGCCGTCTCCTCACCGGCCTAGCCTGCGGAGTCGCCTCACTAGTGGCTCCGGTGAGTGGTTTGGGCCTCTTAGATGAACTTTGCTAGCTGGTCAGGAGTGAAGCTATTCCTCATTGCCCTTAATTGTGCCTGTTTTACTTTACTAATGGTGGTGTCCCGGTATGCTAAGAAGTGATAGCGCCCCTATTTTCATGTTAACTGTTCAGATCTGGTTTGTCCCCGGGATATGCTGCTGGCTCCCTTCACTGCTTGCAGCCAAGGCTACATTTACTTTGCAGCCCACACACCTAGATCACTTACCTGGACACAGGCTTCTCTCCCAGCCTCAGTTTGCTCCCCTGTAAAGTAAGGCCTAATCCTAAGGTGGTTGTGGCCTTTGCACGGGAAACTGCTGGTCCAGGAATAGTCTCTGGAAAGATTTAGACAAAAGTAACTGAGGATCACCAGCAAGCAACCTGTGGCCACACACTTGGATGATCACCCAATCCCTTCCTCACCTCTGTGGCCTACTGCTTATCCTCCCTTCCATCTGTTGGGGGTGTGAAGGAGTTAGAGGAAAGGCAGACTGGAAATCTGCAGGGTTTTTAAACTAGGGCATAAGGTATGGAATGATCTAGAGTATGTATGGATCAGGCCCAGTGACCCTGAGATTAGAAGTGATGGCACCCCTGGTAGGATTAGGCTGAACAAGGACACTTTCACTGTCCTGAGTAACACCTGGAGTCAGCCAGCAAGGGAGAAGTCTTTTGTTCTAGGTCACATTTGTGCAGAGTAAACGTGTACTGGGCTGGGCCTGGTGGCACATGCCTGTAATCCTATAACTTGAGGGGTGAATACATGAAGGTCAGGGAATCAGGGTCATCCTCAGCTCAGGAGGCTAGCCTAGGCTTCATGAAACTCAAGAGCGGAAGGAAACTCGGCACTTCTATCTCTGAGCTTATGCACATAGCAGCAACCCATTACCCATAATCCTCTTTAAAAATCTGCAGGAAATGGGGAGGGGCCCTCTGCTGACCTACAGCAGCACAGTTAAACCTTTCCACTAAAAGAGCCAAGTAAAGTCTTCCCTTAACCACCAATAGGTCTATATCTCGGAAATTGCCTACCCAGCCATCCGAGGACTGCTTGGCTCCTGTGTGCAGCTGATGGTTGTCACTGGCATCCTCTTGGCCTACGTGGCAGGTACATTTGTATGCTCTCTGTTGGTCCCTATTAGAGGCTGTGTGGGCCACCCTGAAGACTGAGGTTCATAGAGAGCAAGAGTTTGCCTGGTGCTGCTGGCCAAGGTTCTAGGTTCTCAGTCACACTCCTGGGAGCTTGGGGTGGGGGAGGTCCTGGTAACTGGGTGCCTGGAAGAACTAGAGCAGGTGGTTTTTTGGGGGTTTTGTTTGTTTGTTTGCTTTTGTTTTATTTTTTTGTCCCAGAATCCCACTGTACCATGGAGGGACTCAGTAGAGGGTGTCAGTGCAAGGAGGGGTGAGGTGTAGGGAAACACAAGTCTCTGCATGCTGTCACAGGGTTCTCAGCAGAATGTCACATAAATGAGGCTGCTTCCCAGAGCTGAGGGGCAGAGCTGGTGGCCTGGAGAGGTTTCAGAAATTGTCTCCTTGTAATGTTTATTCTTTAAAACTTAACAAATATTTATACCAATAAAGACGCGGGAGGTGTAAACTGAGGTAAAAACCTGCTAGCTCAGTGAGGTAATTTTATTTTTCTGAACTATATACAAAATGTCTATTTATATAAGTCTGATGCTACGACTAAACTGCTTGCTCTTTAGAAATCTATTTCAATCTGTCATTCTACAGCGCTAGCCTACCTTCCTCTTGGGCTTCTCCAAGCCCAGGATGGCTCCTTAGCTCTCCTTCTAGAATTCTGTTTCCCATGCCCTGCCAGCTGCTTCTCTGTGGCTCTTGCCCAAAATGAGGATCTCTGTGTCTTATCTGGAGCTCTTTCCATGAAGTTCTTCCAAGCCAAAAGGAAGAGCGAGGGCCAGCGAGAGAGATCTTTCTCAAAGGTCCAAGTGTCTCTAGATGAGAAGTCTCTAGTTCCTCCCCATCCCGTAGGCAGCCTGAGCCACATCTTCAGGGCCTTGCCAGGGGGGGGCCGTATTTATTTCACTTTAAGGTGGGGCAGGTAGCTCAAGGCTATCCAGCTGACTCTGGCTTATAGAGCAAAGACCACAAGATCTCTCTCCCATGCAACTTGTCTTAAAGCAAACAGGAACTTCGCATCCTTTTTATTCTTATCTATGGAGGCTTCAGAGACACATCCAAACCGCACTTCTTCAGGACACATCCAGCTGCATCTGACAAACTAAGCTTTTTATATTTTGCTAACAGTTGGGTCATACGATAAACTAATATCCTGTAACGTCTCACTAGGCGTAGGTGGAAAGAGGGGAGCCTTCGGGCCTGGCACCTGCTGGGTTTCACTGGGAGGGCTTCCCCCTCCGCCCAGCCTCATTCCCCATCCCCACATCTCCAGAGCTGTTAGGAATAGATTAGTAGTGCATGAAACGTGCCTGATAACTCATTCCCAGTGAGTTCTTGGGAATGGGGTCGGGAGTACGTACTGGCCCTTTACAGGGGTTCTGGCCTTTTTTTTTTTTTTTTTTTTTTTTTTTTTTTTTTTTTTTTTTTTTTAATTTATGTATTATGTACTATGTATACAGCATTCTGCCTGCACGTATGCCTGCAGGCCAGAAGAGGGCACCAGATCTCACTATAGATGGTTGCTGGGGATTGAACGCTGGACCTTTGGAAGAGCTGCTCTTGACCTCTGAGGCTGTCCAGCCCCTGTCCTGGCTCTTCAGTGTTCCCAGCAGCCTGGCTGCCTCTTACAGCGAGCCAGAGCCCCTAGTAGGCACATCGTGGTGTGGCAAGAGTTGGTGTCTACCACCCACAGTGTCACCTCCACTGTGGCTTCATACTGCCTTGCATTGATCCTACAGTGTCCTTTAGGTCCACTGCTATGAGCTAGTGACATGGTGGGAACAGTAGTGCCTCCGTCACTAGACTTTGTGGAATGGCTATAAGCTAAAGTGAACAGACTCACGCAGGCTGACCTCTGACCTCCATGAGTGCCGCACCACAAATGCCCGTGCACCCACAGATTCTGTTCTAGGTACTCTTCTATTGCTGTGGCAAAACACCATGATCCAAGGCCATTTATAAACATAAACATTTCATTGGGGGCTTGCAGTTCTGCAGGATCCATGACCTCTGGATCTCCATGATGGGAACATGGCAGGAGGCAGGTAGGCGTAGCGCTGGGGCCGTAGCTGAGAGCTCCCATCTCAGTCCACAGACAGTACGTTGAGATCCACATGGGAATGGCCTGGACTTTTCCCCCCTGGTGACATGCCTCCTCCAATAAGGCCATAATGCCTAGTCCTTCCCAAACAGTTCCACCAACTGGGGACCAGGTACTCAAGCATGAGCATGTGGGGGGCCGTTCTCATCAGACCACCATGCACAAGATAGTTGAGTGACGTAATGAAGTTTAAAAGACAGAGTTATAATACAAGTATAACATAAGGTTTGGGAAATAGTTGAACAGGTAGAAGAGCTTAATGCCCAATCATTAGGACCTGAGTTCAAATCCCAGCACCCACATAAAAGATTAAGTGTGGTGATGACTTCCTGTAACCCTAACACTGTGGAGGTAGAGGCAAGATGATGTTGGGGCCTGCTGTTCACTAGCTCAAGATTCAATGGGACAGCCCAGTCTAGGGAATAAGGTGGACAGCGATAGTACACTCAATGGATGCCTTCGTCGGGCTTCCACACTCGTGCATGGGTGTATGTGTATGCATATTCACACGCACACACACACAAATTAAAAATTACGTTAAAAGTATAATGTAGCAAGTACCTCAAAGCAATAGCAGTCATTTCTAACTGTTGTCAAGTCTGTGTAAGCATTTGGCTTACCCCAGCACGTCTACTCCACGGCTACAAGACATAGCTTGGCAGTGAGCGTCTTTCAGCTGTTACAGCTTTACATTTTCTGTGTAGTCCAACTGTTTTGCCCTTAGAAGATGTCAGCTAATGTCCTGATGGAACAATCGTAGTAGCAACTGTTTCTTTAACCAACATGTGGGCAGAGGCTGTGAGATGCCCACCATCGGAGTGAGTTCCGGGGCTTGCAAGGGGGCTGGGCTGGGTCTCTCTGGCTGACCTCTGTCTTTGCAGGCTGGGTCCTAGAGTGGCGCTGGCTGGCCGTGCTGGGCTGTGTGCCCCCCACCCTCATGCTGCTGCTCATGTGCTACATGCCGGAGACCCCACGCTTCCTCCTGACACAACACCAGTACCAGGAAGCCATGACTGCCCTGCGCTTCCTGTGGGGCTCTGAGGAGGGCTGGGAAGAGCCCCCTGTTGGGGCTGAGCATCAGGTGAGAGGCTGAGAGCAGGGCAGGATGTGAGCCTGTTCCCAAGGCCACACACCTGAGTGGTAGCCCCCTCTCCCAACCTCAGTGAGGACCAGTGAGTGCTGTCTAAGAAGGTGGGGGCCAGCTGGAACCCCACTTTAGTTCACCCTGTCCCCCAACAAGTGAAAGACCAGGCCTGCAAAGGGGAAATGGGTAAGGGCTTAGATTTAATGTGAACCTCAGGGGAGACCTCAGAGGCAGTAGCACGCAGACGCTTAGGCTGTGTGGCCTGGCCATCTCTGCGTCTTGGTTCCTTTATCTCTAGCTAGGCCTCAACATCACCTGGTAGTGCGGAGATCTGTGAACATGGCTGCAGGAGCCAGCCCTGAGTACACAAACACGCTTGGCACTTGGGGAGCGAGATTCTTTACGCAGGTGCTGGAATGTCCGGCCCCTCACCACTCCCTTCCCACATGAGGCTGCAGGGGGCCTGTCTGCACACCCAGGGCCACAGGTAGGGGTGGGGACAGCAAGGAGGCTCAGTCCCTTCCACTTAGGCTTCTGGGCTCATGGAAAGGTCCTTGGGGCAGGAGAGGGAACACTGACGGCCATCTTTGTGACAGGGCTTCAAGTTGGCTATGCTGAGACGCCCTGGTGTCTACAAGCCCCTCGTCATCGGCATTTTCCTCATGGTCTTCCAGCAGCTGTCAGGGGTCAATGCCATCATGTTCTATGCCAACACCATCTTTGAGGAGGCCAAGTTCAAGGTAAGAGACTTCTCCCCAGCTTACCTCATGCCACACGAGGAGCCCAGGGCTCTTTGACCCAGCTCAGCCGGAGAGAGGGAAGGACTTGCCTCTCTCTAGCTGACTAGCTTCTCCCCTCCCCCAGGACAGCAGCCTGGCCTCGGTCACTGTGGGCATCATCCAGGTCCTGTTCACTGCTGTGGCGGCCCTCATCATGGACAGAGCGGGGCGAAGGCTGCTTCTGGCCTTGTCGGGTAAGGCCTGATGGGGAGGGCTCAGCCTCCCCAGCTCACACGGGGAGACGGGGCTTGGGAGGTGATACGTGATGACTGTTTCTTTTGAGCAAGTGACTTTCTGTCCCCAAGTCCCCATTTCCTATTCTAAAATGGGGAAAGGCTGTGGTGAGGTCAGGTTCTGGACAGTAGCTTGGGCCTACGCATCCACAGTGCCCAATGGTAGCTGTGAAGACCACTGTGGGCGTGGGGTTGAATGCTGCTTGTGCAGCCGAGAGACTTCTCAGGAACTTGCCAACATTTGCTGAGGTCTGAGGTCCAAAGCAGGGTAGGAGTGCTGGCCAGTTAGGGGTTTCCACGGCCAGGGTACAAGACTGATGTGTCTGGCATGCCTCTCTCAGAGAGCCACACTGCCCTGTAAGTCCTGGGTGCTGCCATGTCCCCAGCATCCTGTCTAGCCTGAGCCTTTGCCTGCAGGTGTGATCATGGTATTCAGCATGAGTGCCTTTGGTACCTACTTCAAACTGATCCAGAGTGGCCCCAGCAACTCCTCCCATGTAGGCCTCCTGGTGCCCATCTCCGCGGAACCTGCTGATGTTCATGTGGGGCTGGCCTGGCTGGCTGTAGGCAGCATGTGCTTCTTCATTGCTGGTAAAAAGGGACTCAGGGGAGACGGGGTGAAGGCTGTTCCCCTATCCCACCATGAGTTCTGTAGCACTCAGCTTCACTTCTAGCTTTACTTAGTTTTACCCCTCTGCCCTAGGAGCATGACTTCTGTGCTAATGGCCCTGACCATGTGCTGGGCACTGAGCTAAATCCTCACATAATCTCCATGACAGCTTGCAAGCAGGTCCCAGACTTGTCCCGATACCTAAAAGGGAAGGGGCTGGCCCAAGGCCTCCCAGCGGGGTTGAAAGCTGATAGTACCCCTAAGGCCTAGCCTTAGCATATGTGCTGTAACACTGCCTTGTTCCCACAGGCTTTGCCATAGGCTGGGGACCCATCCCCTGGCTCCTCATGTCAGAGATCTTCCCTCTGCATGTCAAGGGTGTGGCCACTGGTGTCTGTGTGCTCACCAACTGGTTCATGGCCTTTCTGGTGACCAAAGAGTTTAACAGTATCGTGGTAAGTACAGGCCCATGCCTTCCCCTCACATTGTCAGCAAAGCCAGGCCTCTACTTTCAATTTTCACTGCCAGAGATTCCATGTTAATGATCTTGAATGTAGGCTGAGGCTTCCCTCCTGTCTGGAATACCGCCAGCTCAGGAGTGACATGGAGCCAGAGGTAGACAAAACAATGAACATGGTCTGTGATCCCCTAAGTCTTTTTTTATTTTAAAGATTTATTTATTTATTATATATAAGTTCACTGTTGCTGTCTTCAGACACCAGAAGAGGGCATCAGGTCCCATTACAGATGTTGTGAGCCACCGTGTGGTTTCTATGATTTGAACTCAGGACCTCTGGAAGACCAGTCAGTGCTCTTAACCACTGAGCTATCTCTCCAGCCTGATCCCCTAAGTCTTAAGTCTGTATTGAGATGAATATACCTTCCTCATAGGCTGAGGGGGTGTCCTTTCCATTCAATACTTTATTTCCTTCGTAACCCTCTTGTGTTAGCTGAGGCTTGAGCCCACTGGCTTGCCAGCCACTAGAGAGGTTCTGGGCAGATAAGTAAGTCATCTGTTCCATCACAGGTGCCCTACAGATCTCCTGGCATGTGCCATGCCCAGGCCTATTCAAGGCTTCAGAAATGGCAGTGACTGAGTTTAATAGGGTCCATCTCATGACAGGTACCAAGAAGGCAGTGTGTAGTGTGTATATCCGGTTAGCCAGAGACATGCTCAGGCTGACAGGGTGCCCAGAGGAAGGCAAGCAGAGACCCACCATAGAACGTGAGAGGGAACAAAGACCTGGGGAAAGAAGCCTAGAAGGAGGAGACAGACAAACCCAATAGTGACCCAGGCCAGCATCCTGTCGAAGAGGCCGAGAACAGAAGGGTCCCCTGGTGTCCTCTCCTGCAGGGGACTGAGGAATGGGGACATTGCAGGGTCACAGACTCACCCCCACCCCATCATTCCACTGTCTCTCAAGAGTGATGGTTTCCCCTTCGTCATCACACAGTGAACTCACAACACAGGACACTGGAAAGCAGGGCCAAAGGCACAGGCGCTAAGAGAGAGGGACACTGGAAAGCAGAGCCAAAGGCACAGGGGCTAAGAGAGAGGAGTAATGGCCGCAAGCCTGAGACAGCCAGGAACAGGACCCTAGCTGTCCCTTGACATTGCTGATCTCAGAGCACGTGTTACTTACCTCTGCCTCAGTTTCCCAGGCACACATCACCTTGCGTGGTGGTGAGCTATTATTCCCTACATACCTGGGGCTGCAGTCGGGGTGCCCTGGATTGTGTGGGGCCCTCTGTCCTCTGGTTATCTCCACATGTGCCTCTTCTCTCTCTGCAGGAGATCCTCAGACCCTATGGTGCCTTCTGGCTCACCGCTGCCTTCTGTATCCTCAGTGTCCTTTTCACACTGACCTTTGTCCCTGAGACCAAAGGCAGGACTCTGGAACAAGTCACAGCCCATTTCGAGGGACGATGATGGACTCTGGCAGCCCTGAGCTGAGCTGGCTTTGGGTTTCAGAAGGAGTGGAATGGGCTGTAGCTGAGCCACACCTCAGTTTGAGACTGGAGGCCTCCTGCCTCCTCAGGCCTCAGGGCCCTCTTTGTCCAGATCTCAACCCAGATCCACACTGTGAGGTTCACCAGATTCTGAGTCCAGCCTGCTGCACTCACAGAACATCTGAGGAGCTGTGCAGTCTCACCTAAACCTAGCGTCTCCTTCCTAGGACCAAAGCAGCTAAAGTGACATGAGGCTCCTGGCTCCGGTTTTCTGGCTGAAGATCTTTGGGGTGCTCAGTCCTAAGCAGCTGCCTGTACCTCACTTGACTCGGGGACCAGAAAGGGACTTAGCCACATAAGATTTGGGCTCAGAAACAAGGCCCAAGTAGAAGAGCATGTTCTTGTCAACCAAGCCCTTCTCAGAACTGTCCAGAGATCCTCTGGGTTCACCCTGGGGTTAGCCAGCTTACCCATCACTTTCTGGCTCTTTCCTGGGCTCAGTGTCCTGGGCCATTAGTCACCATATCTTGTTGAGTTTCAGGAAATAAAAAGACTCCTACTGTTCAACTTTAATGGAGCCAGAAGTCTTTTGCAGGTCACTTGTCTCAGGGATCAGCGCATGCTCACTGGAGTAAGTTAGTGAACAGATAGAGTAACAATGTGTTGAGCCGGCAGGCATCTGCTTTACTTGCATAGGAAGGCTGCTCCTTTCCAGAGGTGAGTTACCCAAGTGAGACTGTGGCTCTGTTTTGTTACTGAAAACAGTGGGCTTAGCTTCGTCCTACTTTGGGCAATAAGACTGGACTGTTTTCCCCTTAAGAAACATTGTGATTCTCATCATCCTACCAAACAGCCCTCTCCACACTATGTTAGTGGAATCCACTTAAGGCTTCGGAGGCTTGTTTTTTGTTTTGCTTTGAGGCAGGGTCTCACTGCGCAGCTCTGGCTGCCCTGGAATTCACTGTGTAGCTGGCCTTGAACTCACAGAGATCCACCTGCTGAGATTAAAAGTGTGCCAGCATGCTTGACTGATTTTTTTTTCTTTTTAAAATAGTGACTCACAATGTAATCCAGGATAGCTTTACAATGTATTGTGTGTCCCAGGCTGGCCTGGGACCGGCTGCAGTCTTCCTGCCTGAGGTTTTTAAGTGTCATTCTGCTCTTGCTGACTAACTTGAGAAGCTGTGGCCCCAGGTTTCAGTCATCAAACTGGTCAATCCAACTGTTTCTTGCTCCTGGGAGACCATTTAATTTGCTGAAACCTTCGCAGAGCAATCACTTTTCAGGCAGGATCACAGAGGTTTCTCACAGTCCAGGAGTGATGGGCAGCATCCGTCCGGCCACCAGTGCCTGGAAAGGCTTTATTTTACTGCCACTCCCAGGTGTTCCTTCTCCTGCCATGTTCTTCTTTCCATCACTGGTCATTGAGCTCAGAGCCGGGGAGGACATTGAGACATGCTCTTACTTTGTAGTACCTCAGGCTGGCTTAAAATGTAGTGATCCTACCACTCTGAGTGCTGCAGTCCCACACTGGCTCTCACTGACCCTTTTTTGTGTCTTTGCTCTGCATTTGTTCTTTTACTTTATCTTCTGCAAATATTTTGCTTTTCCAGTCATGCTTTAAAGCAATTAAGTTACCAAGGGATGTGAGAACACTCCTAGTGAAGGATCCTTGGACAGAATCAGAGTTGGCTTTTGTGGGGTGACATATTCTTCTGTGAGGTGGCCCACATCTTCAGTACGAGGCAGGATTCTCCAGAGAAACAAAACCCATAGAGACAGACATGCAGAGAGCTGTTGCAAGGGGCAGAGAAGGCCTAAGATCTTGAGAGTCTGCAATGTGCAGAAGTGGCCTAACACCCATAAGTAGCCATATACAGAATGACATCACCTGACGCCTGAAGCACTCTGCTAACCTGCCGGCAGCCAAAAGTGAGATCACAGGACTAAGGCAGGAGACCTGCTAAAGACCACCGGCCCTAACAGGGGTTAGTTAGTTCCTACTAGGCCGTGGAGCCATGGATAAGATCACCCGGGCTCCAGAGCTCACCCTGCCAACTGAACTAGGCCAGTGAGCAAAACAGGATGAGGTCCAAGTTGGTTTTCCTTTAAATGGTAGTTCTTTATTCCTGACCTTCCTTGACCATGCTCCACCACAAACTTGTGAGCGGGAGGAAAAGCCATCTGTTCTTTGGGAAAGCCCACTGAAACATCCTTATATATCCGCGCCCGCTGGCTGCATAAGTACCCTTCTCGACATCCCTGGTGGCCTGGTCCCTCCCTGTCTGAGATTCCACATCCAATCCTGGGACGCCTGAAAGACTAGGGGCTTTCAGGATGGACTCTGAGAGCAAGGGCAGGCATGCGTGGGCTGGGGGAGAGGGAAGCTTCTGTCTGAAACACACCACATGAGACAACATTCCTGGCGACAGAGAACAGACTGTTTGCAGTCTACCTACGGAGTCTCGTCGGAAGTGGGCTACAGTGTGCAGACTGCGCATGACCGGAAGTAGCGCAGTTCTGGCGCGTCCCTCTGCTTCAGAGGGATGCCGCCAGTTGTGGGACCCACACGTTTTGGAAGCTTCTGACTGCTGTGCGTGTGTGCTCCGTATTCGGGATGGGCGAGAAGAGGCGGAGAATTATGCAGTTGTTCCCGAGATGTGCACGGAAAGCTCCGGACCAGAACGCTTTCCACAGTCTAAGAGAACTTGAGATGTTTGAGGACCTTTGGCCAGAGTGGTCTCTGCATATCTATCTGCCTGTTACCCAGTGCTGTGAGGAAGATGAGTGACTATAGCCTTCCGCCCGCTGGAAACAGCTCGAGGTGCTTGGAAAACACTTCGGAGGGCAAGCTTAGGCTGACAGCACTGTGACCTCCTGGAGGACAGGAGAAAGTGTTCCTCTGTAGAATACAGATCTTAGCTACTATCTCTAAGAACTGCCAAATGAAATAACGTTTGAAGGCACAGAATGTTAATTTCCTTCCTGCACAAACGATGACAGTGGTTTAGATGCACATCGGCAATAGGTCTACTAAAACCAGGGACCAGTTCTTAAATGTCTTTTAACCACTGTTACAGTAGTTTCATGTTCTTACAGTATCCTAAATATTTTCATATAGTTATCACTTTAATTTCAGAACATTTCCATCACCCGGAAGTGTGTATATATACTCCATGTATACACATCACAATTTGCATGTCTCAGTAGATGGACATCTTGGGTAGGCTATGAGCACGGCTGCCAAGTGTGAAGACACTTAACATGCATCACATGTACCCAAATGCCTAGTGTTCAATTCCCTAGAACTGAGGTTACAGGTCAGGTGATTGTGAGCCACTCTATGGACCCTCTACCTGAGCAACAAGTTTGTTTGAAGGGAAGTAGACTGCCTAGATGTCCGTAATTCTGAGGAAAGGCCTTCAGTCTTTAGAAGTCTAAGGTTAGTGCCACATCCCACCAGGCAGCTGTTGCAGTGCTTCAGTTTTTGCAGAACCTCTGCTAAACCTTATGCTTTTTAGTCAAGTTCTAGCCCTACCTGCCTAAGAAAAATCTGCATGAATTGTCATGTGTGTACAGGTGGCCACATAGCAGAAAAGACATCAAATCCCCAAGGACTGGAATTACAGGTACACCTTGAACAGGCTTGCTACCTGTTTGGAATTGCTGTAAACCACCATGAAACAAATTTTGGTACATCTGATGCCCTACCAATAGTCACTGCTTCAGTCCTTTCTAACAATCCTGTTAGTTTCCCCTCTAAATATTTTTTTGGAAGAAAAAGACCCACCCTTAATCCCAGATTATTTCCCTTGCACAATCACTGTCAATGCTTTTGGCCCAGGTTAGAACTGCCCAGCTGCACTATAGTATACTTTGTAATCAACTTCAGAAACCTACAGAAAGCACTTTTCCTAGCTAGATTTGTGAAATTGCTGAGGATTATTAGCATGATCGTTGTGCAGGAAGGATCTCCAGAACCTATCTGTACACCCCCAGAGTAGAGATAGATCCAGCCCAAGTTTTATATTATTGGTCTGTAAACAGCTCTGGACCTCCCTAACCACACCCACAAAAAACCACCTTTTCCTTCCAGGTCTGTGCTAGCCAAGATTTCCCAGACCCTGCTACCTGCTAACACAGCCACACAATCCCCCCTCCCCTGAACCAAAGAATCAACCAAGCCCACTGGTTATCAGATAAGTCTTTTATTGAAATATTTTCTTGTTACTTCTTAACTCTGTGGGAAAAGGAAAAAAAATTGTATAAATTACAAAGTCAACAATGCCCCTGTGAGACACCATGGGCAACAAAAGCCCAGCTACCCCACCTAACTTTTCTGTAATAAATCATGCGGTCACTTACAGCCGGGCACTCCACCGCACCACTGTTGATGTCATCAATGATGTCATGAGGGTGGCGGCCATCCACATTGCAGCCCACAGACTGTGCGGTCCCCAGGATCTCCTTGATAGTTCCTACATTGAGAATGGTGGCCTCAGATCCCAGGGGAGGGGAATCCCAGAGTTCCATTGCAGAGACAGAGTAAAAAAACATGGCCCCATAGATTGTAAAAATACTGCACCCAAACATTGGGCTCCAAAAGCAATGGGTAGCCATTCCGTGGGAACATAACTTGGCTCTTACCAGAAAGCTCTCTGGCCAAGGACCGGTGTCGCATCTGCCGGGCAATGTTGACAATCTCATCAAAAGTGATGTTCCCACTGTGTTTGACTGCAGAAAGAAATCAGGGCTTTTTAAAGCGTTCACCTATCTTCTGAGACAAGGTTTCTCTTTATCCAGTTCTAGGCTGTTCCCATGCTTTCGGCACAGAGTCATCCACATGTAGGACAACCCTGTTTCCTAAAAGCTGGGGCTTACTGTCAGCTCACCACTGGATTGCACCAGCCAACAATACTGGTCAGGTGCAGTGGCGGGTGGCTAGGGCAGAACCAAGCCCTCACCAGTAGCCCTAAGACACTGTTTAGGGATGGGAACAGAAAAGCACACCAACCAACCCTGGGGCACTATTCACCTCTACACCCAGTGGAGAAAACATGCAACAAATAACCTAATATCATCTCATTCCAACCCTAGGTTCCATGAAATGGAGCAACACAGCTGAGGAGCAGAAAAGGAACTGGAATCAACTTACTATTTTTCTGCTTCTTCCTGTCTCGTGGTGGCTCCTTGAGGGCTTTGATGATCAGGGCAGAGGCAGAGGGCACCACCTCAATCTGCAAAGAGACTTGATAATGAACACAGGCCAGGAAACCCCCCAATAGAAGCACTACACAGGACAGCTCGCCAGATAAGGTGCTTGCTGCTGGACCTGAGTGTCCTAGTACGGTGGACAGAAGTTCTCTGGCACCCACCACTGAACCACTGAACATTTTTGCCTTATAGCCTTCCCACCGATAAAAATAGATTCATCAGGGCAGTTACATCCCTGCAAGACCCACGATTCCTGAGGGCCGCTACCTCAGCCCTCCCTCACACCAGTCCATACCTGGGCCTGTCTGTTCTGGATGGTCAGTTTCACTGTAATCCTGAGGCCTTTCCAGTCCCCGGTAGCCTTGGCAATGTCATCACCGACTTTCTTTGGAGACTGTAGGAATATTAGCTTTAGTTACCATGTGCCGAAAGTTGAAGCCAGAGGCCAAGCTCACTGATAGCCAGGATTCTAGCCCCTCCTCACCATTCCACAGGATCCTACCCACAATGGCTCCACATCTTTCTTTACTAAGCAAAAAATGAAGCTAATCACTTTCAGCCTCAATGGCGCACCCTGAGGCTTTAAATACTAGGTCCCCCTGTAAGTGACACAGGGCCAGTAGCTGAAATTTAAGCAAGCCCGATGCCTGCTTCAATTCGGCCGTGGCACGAGCCCACATGTCATGTACAGGTTATGTCTTCCTTTAAGAATTCCAATTCCCAGAACCCACACACTTGCCCGGAACAAGCACGTGGTGCCTGCCCTCTTCTGACCTCCACAGGATTACAACGCGTATATAGGCCAAAAGCATACACCTTAAATGTCTACGGCTCTCAGCAGCGACTTACCAGACCCAGAGGACCGATCTTAGGGGCCAAGGCGGATGTGGCGCCGACCTCACCTCCGGTGCACCTCAAGTACACTGAGAAAAAGCAAAAATCAGAACCTCTGCGGAGCACACCGCAGGCCGCCCTGCGCGCTCCGTCGGGCCGCAGACCTCCCGGGCCAGGCCTTACCCTAAGGCGCACAGGCTGCCAGAGCGTCGGTACTCCCTCCCCTCTAACACAGGAGGAAGCCAAGGCCCAAGGGAGACCCGCTAGGGCCCGGGACAACACGCGGCGGAAAACGCTCCACCAGCCTCCCGGGCGCGGCGAGGGCACGCACCGACTTTGATCTCGTTGGGGTCGAACTTGGGCGGCATGGTGGAGGCGGCTGGTGTCGGATGAACCCGGATTCGGGACGACCGAAGAAAGTTGCACCGTTGCCTCCTCCGAGCCGAAAGCCGAAAAGACGGATGTTGCGCCGCCCACGCCGGATATAGGCAGAAAAGGCTCAGCTCTCGCGATAACCGGCTGGCTCCACCCAGTCTCTGTGCGACACCCTTGACGCCCTGTTTTTTGTGGGCAGGCGTCTGAGGCTGAGGACTGCAGAGCTGGGTCTGTGGGTGAGCTCGGGATTCGGAAGGGGTGAATGTTCGGAGCACCTTGCCTGGGGATAGTCAGAATAGAAGAGCTGAACCAGAGGTCCTGGTTCCCGTTGTACTCTAGTTTCCCTTCTCTTGAGGGTGACTCTGGAATCCCTGGTACCCAGCCTCGGACCCCGCCCCTCCCCTAAGAGATCTGTACCTGGCTTGCGGGACCCCTGTACCAATGCCGCCCTAGTACCCTTCTAGCCTGTTTGCGGTATGTGCATGTTAGTTACAGGAGCAAACTATTCCTGTCTAATCACGATCTTAATTCTGCAATTCCTTGGTTTCTAGAATCTCGAGACCTTGTCGTGCTGAGTTGCATGTCTTTCTGAAATTTAGAGTTTTGGTCCTCACTTCCTATGTTTGAAGGAGACCCGATTGGGGCCTATGGTTTGTACCTGTGGTCAAGCCTTCAGAGTGATTGGCCTACTTTGAGGTCCACCCCAGAATCGGAACATCGGTGGAGAACCTCCCCATCCACAAAGACAGGTCAGCCACTGACCAGCCTTGCCCAGGAAGGATGGGTGTGGTTCTTCTCAGTTAAGCTGGACCATCAGGAAAGTTCAAACCAGAACTGAAAGAGCCCTGTTGAGAACAACAAGGGAGGCGACTTGCGGGGAGATAGTCATTGAAGAGGGTATTTGGAGTATAGGGGTGAGGGAGGGCTAGTCCTTAGTGAGGAGAAGGCTTCGTTGTAGCCATCTGTAAGGGTTGGAGGAGAGTTGTTTCTTCATCATTCCTCAGGAGTGTCTGCAAGTGAGGGAGGGAAGAGCCCTGAGCTGGCCTTGCAGGTCCGGCAACCTCCTCTGACAGCCCATGCCCACGAATGGAGCCCTGAAATCTCTTCAGCTGCAAGACTTCTCTAGCCTTCTGCTTAGCAACTGTAATAGTCCCTGAGTCTCCCTGAATCCATTTGCCGTGTGTGTGGTACCCTGTGGCAAATTCTATGGCATAGACCTGACATACGTGAAATCACTGAGCCCCACAGAACCCAGCATTGGCAACATTGCTCCATATTACAGATGAGGAACCCAGCTCCGACCAGTGACACAAAGTGACACAGCTAATGTCTTAGGTGTCAAAGCCCATGCTGTTAGCTGCATACTTCCTCCAGAGGATTGCTTCCTTCCTGTTGCTGGCCCTTCTCCAGCACTGGAAGTTGCAGATCCTGGGCCAGCTATGGGCAGTCAAGTGCTGAATTCAGGACGGAATGATTAGCTTGGCTGAACTAGCAGGTTGAGGGAGCTGTGCAAGCTTCCCAGGATCAGGACTCGAAAGGCAAGTGTCCCAGGCTGGTGTTTCTACAATCCAGGTCATGTCACTGACTGAGCCTAAGGAGCCTCAGATTTTCCACAGGGCTATAATGAGAATCAAATGAGTAATAGCTTTTACATTGGTGAGGTGCCCAAAAATTGCATTTGACTTTTATTTAACTGGTAGATCTCTTTTAGTATTGATATAGTTGAGTTCGCCCCAAGTCATGGCTACCTCCAGTTTGGTCTTAATGATTCCATTCTGACAGTTTCCAGAGCTAGAAGTGACTCATCAGCTGAGTCTGTCAAGAGTCTTCAGAGAACATCCTTGGATGGCAACTTGGAGCTGGTGGGGGGGGGAGGACTCTTCCCCAGGCTGGGGAAACTGAGCTCAGCACTGGGAGAGAGATGCCGGTGCCACAGAGGGTCAGTGGAAAATTAGGCCAAACCCCAAGTGCTTGGCGCATTTCTGTCCTTTCCACCATAGTCTGTGTTTATTGCTTTGTTAATAAAACAAAATGTTGAGCACTGCTGTGTGGGCTCAGGGCCCAGCTGATGAGGCAGACATCTCTGAGCTGCCTGTCTGCAGTGTCGGACACAGTGTAAGTTCCCAGATGCTGACCTCTATCCCATGCTCCAGGGTCCAGAAGAACTGACACCAGAAGATGCCTCTCTTCTTTCGGAAGCGGAAGCCCAGTGAGGAGGCTCGAAAACGCCTGGAGTACCAGATGTGTCTGGTAAGGCACAGTGTATTGTCTCTGGCTCTTAGGCTCCCCCTTTGCACCCCGAAATGTCTCCAGAGGTGCTTGCTCTACCTTCCCGCCCCTGGGAGTGCCCATCCTCACAGGATGAGTGTGTGGCACTACCTGTTGGTTTCTTTCCCTTCTGGACCTCAGTCACTGGGCCACAGAAGGAGGTTGTGGCTGTGGCCCCTTCCAGCTCCTTACATCTATGGGGTGTTTTTCTTATTTTCTCCATTCTACAAGTATGTTTTACCTAAATGCTATTTTTTAAGTGGGTGTGGTGGCTTACACCTGTGGGAGGCCAAGGCAAGAAGACTGCCACAGGTTCAGTGCTGTGGAGGGCTACACAGAGTTCCAGGTCGCCTGAGCTGTGGAGATCCTCTCCTGCAAAAACAGCTGTGCTTGCAGGAGGTATCACCAGGAGATACAATACTGCATGTGCTCAGGCAGTGCCTACCCCAGTCACTGAGGGAAGAGTTAAAGAGCAAGAATCCAGGAAGGTAATTCAGAGAGCCAACACCCCCCCAAAAAATAAACAAAACCAAACAAACAAACAAAAAAAACCTTCAAGGCTAAAAATAAAACCAGTTACCACTAAATTGAAAAGCAAAACACTATGAATGCTTGAAGGATGAACAGAACTTTGTAAACACACAGGAGTGCAAGACTTTTGGGTGGATAGGAGGTGGAACTGGATTTCTCTCAGGTGCAGTCTAGGCTATCCTGGAATGTTCTGTAGATCAGGCTGGCCTCAAACTCAGATCCTCCTGCCTCTGCCCTCCTAGTGCTGGGATTAAAGGTGTGTATGCCTCCACTGTTCAGGAGATTTGACCCTTCAAAGCCTGTCTCTTGAAGCTGTGCAGAAAGCTAATTCTTGGGAGGCAGAAGCAGGAGGACCGGACAGAGTTGGAGGCCAGTTTTGTCTACGTGATGAGATTGAAGTGACATGAGACCCTGTCTCAAAACATTTCATTTAAAAACGTCTTTTTCTCCTCAGGCAAAAGAAGCTGGGGCGGATGACATTCTTGACATCTCTAAGTGTGAGCTTTCCGAGGTAAGCCGAGGATGAGACAGGCTGAGAGTTTAATCTGTCCTGTTTTCTTGTGTCCTTGGGGAAAAAAAAAACAGATGTGGAGTGAGACTTTCAAAATGGCAGAAGTAAAGATGGGCAGGTAGCTCCACGACAAAATCCTGGCCCTGTAAGCAGGAGGCTTCTCTGGGGCTTGCTGGCCAACCATCCTAGCTGAATCAGTGAACTCTACGTTCAGTGAGAGACTGTCTCAAAACATAAGTTAAGAGATGTTCTTTTTTAAAAGAACTGAGGTGATCTTTTGGCCTCAACCTAACCTCCAAAAGTCAGGGCCTACTTAGGAAGTTAGCCAGGTGGAACGGAGTGCATCCTTATGCTCAGAATTCCATTCACAGGGCAGAGGTAGGGAGTTTTGAGGTCAACCCGGGCTACGTAGTAAAACCCTGGAGAAAGACAAGAAGGACAGCTTGGACAACTCAGTGGTACAGCTTACCAAGATGCCTGGCGTTCAGTCTTCAGTACCGTGAGAAAAGGGAAAATACATCTACAGATTCCTGAGGTGCCGGAAGAGGATTCTCCACCTGCTGATGGTTCCTGGTACCACAGAGTAGGTCTGCTAGAGTAGGCTGGGCCGTGTCCTGCCAGCTGACTGGAAGAGGGCTGCCACGCCCAGCTCCCTTCTTTCACAGCCTTCTAGCTTAGCACTGTTCTCTGGGACAGTGACTTACTGTCATTGTCACCTCCCAATACCAGTGACACAGAGAGGGAGATGAAACACTGGGAGGTGACAGACACTGACCCTTCTTTGTCTTATCTTAGATTCCATTTGGGGCTTTTGCAACGTGCAAAGTTCTACAGAAAAAGGTGAGCAGAGCCATTGTTCAGAAACTCACTTGCTGAATGTCTGCTTGGGGGAAACCGCATGGGACTTAGAGGAGCCATCATCCCCGAAGCCACTGTCCGTCCTTCTCTCAGGCACTGACCCTTCCAGTCTGCAGTAGAGGTTGTCACAGTTAGGACAGCAGGCTCTGGGGCTCTGCCTTTCACTAGCTCTGTGACTTAAATAGTTATCTTATATGCTCACACCTCTGTTTCTTTCCTTTATTAACTTTTTAAAAAGGTTTACTTATTTATGTGAGTACACTATTACTGTCTTCAGACACACCAGAAGAGGGCATCAGATCTCATTACAGATGGTTATGAGCCACCATGTAGTTGCTGTGAATTGAACTCGGGACCTTTGGAAGAGCAGTCAGTGTTCTTAACCACTGAGCCATCTCTCCAGCCTTTTTATTAGCTCTTAGTATTTTATTTGTATGGGTATTTTGCCTGCATGTGTATCTGTAGCACATGTATGTGCGGTGCCTGGAAGCCCAGAGCTCCTCAGATCTCTGAACTGGAGTTAGAGATGGTTGTGAGCCACCATGTGGATGCTGGGAATCAAACAGAGTGCTCTGGAACAAACCAGTTAGTGCTCTTAACTGCTGAGCCATCTCCAGCCCACACCCCAATTCCCTTATCTGTAGAATGAAGAGAACATTTATAGCTGTGTCTTGATATTGTGTGAGTTAAATGAGAGATGGAGAGGGGAGTCTACCTGTCAGACGGTACACAGTCTGTCAGTCTGTCCCCAACCCCCAGCCCTTCACCCCTTCCCCCTGTCGCCAGTGCCATTAACAGAAAGGACACTCAGTGCATTCTGGCACTCCCTCAGTTAGGAGATGGAAGCATTTCAGAAGATTGTTCTAGGCTTTGCATACAGGTGTCTACATGCACATCGCCAGATATGGATGTGTGTTCCCTGCCAACAGCATAGTGCAGTTCTTCTGAAACATCAGAGAGGAGTTAACGTCTAACAAAAATAGCCATGGGTGACACAGGCTGAGTAGTGGGCCACGTGACAGCCTGGGCTAAACCCTATTTGTCCAGTTAGCTTATTAATTGTCATGGCCGCCCTTGAAGAAAGATACTTTACTACTCCAGCTTCTGTGAACCAGGAAAGGCCAAGCTCCAGATAGCTGACCCCTTCTCAGAATCAAAGGATAGTTAGACTCCCAGACTCACTTTCACCCTGGGAATTTCAGCCATCTGAGCCAGGTTCAGAAACGCCCATGGTTCTAACAGTCACCCCCATTGTGGGTCTGGTTGAGTAAAGGTTCAGGGAACACAGCATGGCTGCCCTGGGCCCTGGGCTAAGGCACTTTCCTCGCCCTTAGACTTCCTGCCTGCTGCTCTTCTGTAGCCTGACCTCTCTCGTCTTTCCTCACAGGTGTTGATTGTCCACACAAACCATCTCACCTCCCTGCTTCCCAAGTCCTGCAGCCTCTTGAGCCTTGCTACAATCAAGGTACTGGACATCCTCTGGGCATCAGGGACTCTGGGGTCCAGGTGGCAGCTGATCCTCCACACCCTCCCCTGAATGTTCTCTGTTAAAGTTCACACCAGATGGTCCTCATAGAATGGTCAGGGTGGTGTTTGAGCAGCGTGTGTTTCTAAGTACTACGGTGTGTGTCGTTGGTAAAGAAACCAGCCCCATTGCCTACCGTCTGAGGTGGGGGCAGTCCTAAACTCAGACCAGGTCAGCAGAAGGGATGGGCGTGATGCTCCAAACAAGAGGGAAATGGAGGGGGCATCCAGAGAGGGTAACTTGACTCCTCAGTGGCCTGTGGACCCCTCCTGGATATGGTGGAATCATAGCTCCAAGGTCAGCCTTTAGTTGTGCTATATGAAGATGAAGCTAATAAGGGTAGGTCCTACCCTAAGAGTAAAGACTGAAAACACACACTCTCCTCCAGTCCTGGTGCCGACAGGTAAGGTTGGGGTAGCCTTTGCTCCATGGTGATTCTTTTGTTTTTAGAGGTGGTCTCACTATGTCATCCTGGCTGGCTATGTAGACCAGTCTTACCTCAGACTCACAGAGATCTGTCTCCTTCCATCTCCTGAGTCCTCAAATTGAAAGTGTGTGCCACCACACCTAACACTCAATGCTTCTTTTTTTCCCCATTTTTCAAGACAGGGTTTCTCTAGGTAGCCCTGGCTATCCTGGAACTTGCTCTATAGACCAGGCTGGCCTGAAACTCACAGAGATCTTCCTGCCTCTGCCTCCCAAGTACTGGGATTAAAGGTGTGCTCCACCATCGCCCAGCAACTCAGTGCTTTTTTTTCCTAAACATTTATTTATTTAATGTGAATACACTATCTTCAGACATACCAGAAGAGGGCATCTGATCCCATTACAGATGGTTGTGAGCCACCATGTGGTTGCTAGGAATTGAACTCAGGACTTTTGGAAGAACTGTCAGTGCTCTTAACCGCTGAGCTAACTCTCCAGCCCCAACACTCAGTGCTTTTAAGAAACTTACTTATTTTTATTTTATGTGTATGATTGTTTGCCTTTATGTATTATGTGCACCATTTGCATGTAGTACCTAAGGAGGCCAGAAGAGGGCAACGCATCTTCCAGAGTTATAGGCTATTGTGAGCTGTTAACAGTTGAGCCATCTCTCTACCCCACATGCTTTTTGTTCTTTATGGTGTGTGTGTGTGTGTGTGTGTGTGTGTGTGTGTGTGTGTGAGTGTGAATATGCTCAGGTCTTCACCATGCAGATCACCTGCTCTGCCTCTGAGTCACACCCCAGACCATGCATAATTTTTATATTCAATAAAAAGAGAGTACTTAAGCCAGACGTGGTGCACATATCTGCTTCAGCTGGTGAAGAGGCTGAAGCAAGAAAGAGAATTGCTCTAGCCTGGGCTACATTGTAAGAGCCTCTCTCTAAACCCTTTTAAAAAAAAAGACTATACATGGGTAGGCCTTTGGTCCCAGCAGAGGCAGGCAGATCTCTGAGTTCAAGGCCAGCCAGAACTACATACTGAGACCTTGTCTCACAAAAAGGGGGGAAGGCAGCAGCTGGAGGGATGGCTCAGTGGTTAAGAGCACTAACTGCTCTTGCAGGGGTCTTGAGTTCAATTCCCATCAACCGCATGGTGGCTCACAGCCATGTATAATGAGATCTGATGCCCTCTTCTGGTGGGTCTGATGACATCAAGAATGTTCACATACATACAATAAATAATTCTTTAAAAAAAAAAAAAAAAAAAAGAGCTGGGCATGGTGGTACGCGCCTTTAATCCCAGCACTCAGAGGCTGGTGGATCTCAGAGTTTGAGGCCAGCCAGAGCTATGTAGAGAGCCTGTCTGAGAAACACGAACAAATAAACAATAAGTAAATATATAAAAGATTATGAGATAGGTTGCTGACCAGTGGGCAGGAGGAAGGGTCACCATGAAACTGCCAGGCTATGAGGTGGCCTTACCACTTGCCAGACTCTGGAATCTGGGATTTTGGAGCCTGAAAGACATGTTTGTTCTGTAGGTTCTGGATCTCCATGACAACCAGCTGACAGCCCTTCCTGATGATATGGGGCAGCTGACAGTCCTGCAGGTACCTCCACTACTGCAGTGAGTCTTCCAGGATTCTGCATGTACTCCATAGTATTTCATGGCTTCCTAGCTTTAGCTTCTCCCCCCAAAAATAAATACCCAGCGGGCCTCCATCTTAAAGACAGATTCCAGGGACTGTAGAGATGGCCCAATGGTTAAGAACACTGGCTACTCTTACACAGGACCCTGATTGGGTTCCCAGCAACTACATGGCAGCTCACAGCCCACTGTAACTCCAGTTTCAGAAGGTCTAATGCCCTCTTCTGGCCTCTACAGGTACTGCACACACGTGGTACACTAACATGTAGGCCACACACTCATACACATAAAATCAAAATACAATGTTAAATCTTTTTTTAAAAGGACACATTCTGTACCTTCCAGGCTCCCTGGTGCTTTGTAGCTGCTTCTGTGCTGTCTGAGTGCTTGGTTTAGGGCTCGCCCTGGGCTAGACCTCCCCATAGCTCAACAGTAGGTATCACAGCCCTCAACCCCTTCTTCTCCACACTGGTTCATGCAATTCCTAGGCATCCTGCAGTGGTATCCATGTTGAGCCCTCCGGTAGGAGTGTGTCCAGGGGCTGGGACATGTGAGTTTTCTCATGTCTTAAATGGTACCACGGCAACCTATACCTCCTTCTCAGGGCTGTTGGGAGAAATAAGGGCAGGCATAGTCAGCGTGTGATGGAGCGGGGCTGAGCGTGCAGACCCCACTGATGTCCCGTGGGGAATTCATGCCACTGTTCTGTTTCTTAGGTATTGAATGTAGAAAGGAACCAACTGACACATCTCCCACGCTCTATTGGGAACCTGCTGCAGCTCCAGACCCTCAATGTAAAAGGTAGGGACAACAAAGCCCTGTCCACGACATCAGGCAGCTCCAGAGTCGGGCCACTGAGTTCACATGAGGGTGATGCTGCAGACCAGACTGACCTCCTGCTAGATTAGTCTGTCTCCATGGCAACCAGAGGCAGTATGTCTGTAAGGAGTTCCATGACCCTCAGAATCAGAGACTTGTGGGGCAGGAGACAGGCCATCATAGTGACAGAATGGAGTGTGATGCCACGCAAGGCGAAAGGAGGTGCCGCTGCAGTGGCTCCCTGTGGCTCGGGACACTGACTGATGCTGGCCCCGTGACTGTGGCTGGCCTGATAAGTCCATGAGGTAGGCAAAGGGTGGGGTTTTCCTAGCTAACACGAGGAAAGTGAAGCTCAGAGCAGTGGCCTGCTCAGGAGCCTGCCACAACCCACAGTGAGGCAGTGACTAGCAGAGGTGCCAGGGTAGTGTTTTCATCCTCCAAAGAGGACTTGCCCCGCTGGCCAAACTCTTCATCTACTCTTGCTGCCCCTGGCCCCTCTGCACAGCGCCAGCTCCTCCTGACGGGAGAGAGTGGTGCTGTATTACAGAGAAGAGGTCCCGGGAGGGAGGGAGGGCCAGGTGTCCTGAGTTGCTTAGCTAATACGAGTGACAGCCTCCCGGCCTCCCATCCCACGTCCTCTGAGTGGCAGGAGGCTCTGGGGCACTGAGTTTGGGTCTCTGCAGACAACAAGCTGAAGGAGCTTCCTGACACCCTGGGAGAGCTGCGGAGCCTACGTACCCTCGACATCAGTGAAAATGAGATTCAGAGACTTCCCCAAATGCTGGCGCACGTGCGGACCCTGGAGGTGAGGCAGGGGCATTCTCTCCAGTGCTGCTCACTGGAGCTGCCCTCTCTTCCTGAGTGCCTAGTCCCAGAAACTCATGTGGAGCTAATAGAGGGACTGCCACGTGAATGCTTGCTATGTTGTGACTTTGTTTCAGTCATGGAGGGAGGGCTCAAGTCCAAAGGGAAGGAGAGCAGTTCCAGAGTGTCCCTCTATGACCTTCAAGCCAGAGGAATGAGATTTGGGCCATAGCCATGGAAATGGGTACATCCTGTGGAGAGAGCAGGACAAGAGAGGGTTGGGGTCCAGGTAGGGAAGATGTGGAGATGTGGGCTTCAGTGTGGCAGAAACTACATCAAATCAAAGCACGGGGGGGGGGGGGGGGGGTGCAGGGCGGGTGAGTGTATCTTGGGACTTCATATGAGTCACCTGAGGGTAATACAACTAAGCTCCTCACAGTAGCCAGTTCACAGAAAAGAATTCCATGTCCTCACAATCTGGATGAGTCTCCATATCCTGGTGTCAACAGGGTTGGCTCCTCTTGAGGCCCTGCAGGGGAGCTGTGTCTATCCTCTGGCTCTGCGTATCTGTCAAATCTCCTCTTTCTTCACCCGTCTGACTGGGTTAGGGTGCACCCTGGCTCTAAACCACGTGACGTTCTGGAGGGCTGAGGACTCCAGTGTATAAAGCAGGCAAGCAGCTCAACCCACCCACTCAGAGACAGTCATGACACGGAGGCTTGCTGCTCCTCTGGCTCTTTTGTGTGTTTGTTGAGACAAAGTCTCATGTAGTCCAGGCTGGCTTTGAATTTACTGTGTCGCTGAGGATAGCCTTGGACTTTTGATCCTCTTGCCTCCATCTCCAGAGTGCTGAGATTACAGATGTGCACCAATACAGATGTGCACCAACACACCCACTTAGTGTGGTGCTAGGGATCAAGCCCAGGGCTTCATGTATGCTAGGCCAGCACTCTGCCAACTGAGCCACCCCACCCTCAGCCCCTCATCCGCACCGTGTGAGCCTGGGCCTGTGCTAGCTCCTTGAACCCTCACAGAAGCCCTGTGAGACACATCCTGTTAGACTTCGCCAGTGAAGAAACTAGGGTACAAACGGTTTTCTGTTCTCCTCAGAGGCCACACAAGCTGGTCTGTTACTGAACATCCCTGTGGTTGTCACCTCTGGAAAGCTTAGTATCCAGAAAGGGACTTATCTGTCACAGTGGTAACAACCTATCTGAGCACCCCAGTCCCCTCTACCCCTTCTCTGGTGAATCACCTCTGTGAGCAGCCGTGTCTACAGGCGAGCAGAGACGGCACATCTGTGTCTGTCACAGGAGATGAAGCACGGTGTGCTCAGTGTCTTCCTCTGTCTCCTGGGAGAATGCTCTTGCTGATAGGAGTTCCTCCTGACTCTGTAGCCCAATTCAGTGGCCATTTAGTCATGTACAACTCTTGAGCATTTGAAAGGTACCTGATTGGCTCAAACAACTAAATGGTGATGTTGAACCTGTATTAAATCAGAGGTAAATAGTCACGTGTGCTTTGCTTAAAGCACGCCCCTGGTCCTGTAGCTGTACTGAGATACTAAGAGTCCTAGGGGAAAGAGGATGTGGCTCCGTGGGGAGCGCTTGTCTAGCATGCCTGAACCCCAGCACTGCAACAACAGAAGCTCAGGTGGGACTCATTTCCCAGCCACTCCTTTTAAAACTCTGGGAGCTTCTTGGCTGCTTGGGCAGACCTTTTCTCGGTGAGAACACGGACGTTGCTAATGGCCACATTGTGTGCCAACTCCTTCCAGTGCTGTCCTGTTACCTACCCTACGTTGTGTCAAATCAGGGATGCTGTATGTGACACTCAGAAAGTTACAGCCCAGCACACCTGAGGAACATGTTTAGGATACACAGCAGACTGTGCTGGGGCTTAAAGCCAGGCTGGGTGTCTGTCTCTCAAGAGACAGAATCCATAGCTACTTCTCCCCAAAGGTAATAGAGATGTTGTCATTCGTGCTGGTGCCCAAGAACTAGTGGCTACCAAGCCAACATGTGGCTCTTTCTTTTTTTTTTTTTTCTTTTGGGCAGTTCTGCACCTTTATTTGACACTCGGCAGGTTAGTTCTCATCCACATTGACCATCTGTAGATTTTTGAACGTGGTAACAAACACATAAGTTACCAATGTGTAGAGCTTGTTTGGTGAATCCTCATCCTCATTACGTTTTCCGGACAAACATACTCGGATTTGATATGGAACATTCCTTATTCCTTTGGCCCAGACGGCTTTATTGAGCCTGGTGTCAATGCATACATCTGGAGTCCCCATTTCCTTCACGGCAAATTTCCAAATTCCTTTGAGTGCCCGGGGAACACTCCATGGTTGCGCTTGTGAATGCTGATGGTGGATTCTCGGGTCACCACCTCACTGATGGCAGAACGGCCCTTTTTCTCGACACCCTTCTTTTCGGGCCCGTTCTGCTGGCCCCACGCAGGAAAAGAAGCCAACATGTGACTCGTATAGCCAAGGTGACCCTAACAAAAACCGAAATGAGGGCTGCTTGTGACAGTGCACACCCGTAACCATGACACTTGGGGAGGCAGAGGCAGGAGAACCATAACTTCAGTGCAGCCTGGACCACAGGACAAGAGTGGATCTGGGGACAGTGACTCAGTGGGGAGAGTGCTTGCAAAGGACCTGGATTCCATCCCTAGAGCCGGTGCTGTAAAAGCCTGGTGCCTGCGATCCCAGCCCCGGGGAGGCAGAGACAGGTGGGTCCCTGGGCCTCACTAGCCAACTAACCAAGTTCCAGTCTGGTGCGAGGCCATCTCAGAAAGTAAAGAGGATGGTTCCTAATTATCAACACTCAGGGTATCCCCTAACCCTGCACACATGCATGAATGCATGCATGTATGCATGCGCAGACAACTCAAGAAATGTAAATGGCCACATGTAACCGTACTGGGCAGTGTGGCCCAGAGTCCACACCCTCAGGCAGCTACCATACTTCACTGATGATAACTAACCTAGGTGGGATTAATGCTCTTTAAATCTGGCCTTCTCTGTTCCCTGGGTGCTCCTGGTAGGCAGGGAAGACAGCACCCACGTTAGTAACAAAACCAGGTGGCTTTCAACTGCACGCTGTAAAGAAGGGGTTCCCTTGTCCACAGACGCTGAGCCTCGACGCCTTGAGCATGGTCTACCCTCCACCCGAGGTGTGTGGCGCCGGCACGGCGGCCGTGCAGCAGTTCCTCTGCAAAGGTAAAGGCAGGCCACCCCCGGTGGCCATCCCCTGCCACCAGGGGGATGTCTCTGGGGACAGCAGAGACTAGCTGTACAGACTGCCTGGCTGGAGGTCAGGGTCCCGTGAGGGAAACAAGTACCATGAACAATCACAGGGAAGTGAGCACCCAGGCTGAGCTTAGGAGAGCTGAGGCAGGCATTGGCTTAGGTAAGGGCTGGGAAAGGCCTGTGTGGGAAAACAGCTGACACCTGAGGGCCAGGAAGAGGGACTGTTTCTAGCACCAGAGGCCAGTGTGTGGGGGCCTAGAGGAGGTAGTAGAGCCTGAAGTATGACAGAGAGAGGGCCAGTGTAGCTGGGGTTTTGGAGGCCAAGGAGCAAAACTTATGGGAGAGGGTAGTGTCCAGCAGGAAAGCTGGTTTTGCAAAGATCACATTGTAAAATAAGAAGAAGTAATGCATCGTAAAGGAGGAGGCAAGAAAGAATAGAACAGCAAGCTAGGCAGGCCCCTGGGTCCACCTAGGGGAAACCCCAGTGGCCTGAGCTTGGAGGAAGAGCAAAGTTAAGTATCACTAGAGACTAAAACCTAGGGCCCCCATTGGTCTAGGAACATGAGGGAGCAGCCTCAGCTGTTGTCAGCTATGGCTCCTGTCACCTGGGACATCCTCAGGGCACAGCCTCTGGTCATGTAAATTATTCATGGTGCAAAGTACAGGGAGGGATGATCTTTTCAATGAGCAAAAGATGCCAGATCTACTGGCCTGGAGCCGTAGGCGACCATAGAGCGCAGAGCACTTACCTGGGATATAAGGCCCTGGATTTCCCCTGAGGAAAGACCCAAACCTGATATCTCCCTAAACAGAAGACAGACAGTGCCAACAGTAAGGCTGATAAGCCTCCGAGTTCACTAAATAAAGTTCTCTTCAGACTGCACCATCTGGGGAAGAAAAGGTCAACCATCAACTCTGCAGTGTGCACCTGTCCAATAGGACTTAGTTTTATTATTATAGCAACTTATTATGTTGGCCTTGAACTCAGAATCCTCCTGCCTCGGCCTCCTGATTGCTAGGGTTGTAGTTTTGGTCCTTCAAAAGCACATTCCCCCCCGCCCCCCCAGGACTGGAGAGACGACTCGGCAGTTAAAAGCATTGGCTGCTTTTCTAGAGGACCTTGGCTCAATTTCCAGCACTGACCTGGCAGCTCAAGTTCTAGGATATCTACTGCCCCCTTCTGGCCTGTAAAGGCACCAGCCATGAATACACAGAGACACAGAAATCACTAAGACAAGTAAAATAGCTTAAGTAATAATAATAAAATTAAAACTTAAACAGGTCCCCGCTGGCCTACTTCCTCCAGCCATGCTCCAGTGTCTACTCAGTAGTTACATTAAGAGTCCATGGAGAGCTGGGCGGTGGTGGTGCACGCCTTTAATCCCAGCACTTGGAGGCAGAGGCAGGTGGATCCCTGAGTTCAAAGCCAGCCTGGTCTACAGAGTGAGTTCCAGTATAGCTAAGGCTGCACAGAGAAACCCTGTCTCAGCGAGACAAGGCAGAATGATCTGCAGTTCGAGGTCAGGCTACGGTGCCTGACAGTCAGTCAGTCTCAAGAGAGACTGGAGAAGCAGCTCAGCTGTTGTGTGTTGGCTGCTCTACATGAAGCCCTAAGTTCAAGCCCTAGTACCACATAATGTGTCTGTAGCAGCCCAGACCTATAATCCTAGCACTCCAGAGGTAGCAGCAGGTATATAGTTCAGGCCAGCCTGAGACATCTGAGACCCTGTTTCCAAATAACTAACTATTTCCAAATAAATAACTAATGAACTATTGCTGAGTGTGGTAATGATGAGTACTTGGAAAGACAGGAAGATCCGAGTCAGTCCTGGGCCAGCCTGGGTTGAGAGGTTTGAATTGGACTTCTATTGGGACCATGAAGTCAGAGATCGATGCAAAAGCAAGAGGAGTTTAATTATCCCAACATGTTGGGGTCACCCTGCTTCCAGAGGGAGATGACCCTGAGCAGATCATAACGGGATTAGATACCTTGCAGACAACTGGAGCAGAATTTGAACAATGGTAACTGCAGGGTACTGTGTACTATCGATGGAGCAAAGCAACCTTCAAACTGACTGTGTGCCGTTCAGGGCTTTCCAAGGGTGGTGGGTTGCTAGTCACAGGTGGCTTTGTTTGACAGTTTGGCTTGTAGCTGTTCCAGGAACTAAACTAGCTCTATTCTTCCTAGAAGGGAGGGGTCCTTGTGTTCAGAGGTTTGTGGTGGGTTTTCCCACTGGCCTTAGATTGACCCCCAACTCTGGCTCTTTCGGGTTATGAAGTAAGTTCAAGGTTAGCTTGAACTATGTAGCAAGACCTTGCCTTCCTCTTTCTCTATATATGTTGTCCGTATGTGTTCAAGTTAAACACTCAGGCCTTCAACTCAGTCCTCTGACCAGACATTTGCCGTACAGAAAGAGAAGCCATGCTGTCTACAGCGGCTCACAGCCACACTTCCCACTGGCGGTGCCCAGCAATAGGAGACTGATGAACTATTTCTTACTCACATGTGAACACCACACTGTACTGAACAGAGCAAACTTTCCAGCATGCTGGAAGAGTCTGCAGGAGAGGAGAGAAGCCAGGCCTGGGAAGTATGCTTGTGCCGGCAGCACCGCCCTGGCTTGTAAGGGTGTCTTCACCTTCAAATGTCCTTCCGGCTTTAGCAGAGCAGATGTCTAGGGTACATGAAGTTCTCTGCCTTCAGTTCCCAGCTGCTAATTATTCTGGGTAGAATAATGCACACCTTTAATTTTTACACCCCTGGGGAAACAGATGCAGGAAGATTGTGAATTTGAGGCCGGCCTGGGCTATCTACTGAGAGTCAATACCAAAGTAATGTTTTTAAGATCCTCTAATGTTTATATAAGCAATAGACATAAAAATAAAGGAGTAAATATGCATATCCTGACTACAGAGCTCAAATATACATGATACAGTATATTTCCCTCCCTAAGGAATTGAACTTGGGCCTTCACACATGGTAGACAAAGGCTCTACCATTCAGTACATCCCAGCCCTTTTTCTGTTTTTCACTTTGAGACGGGGTCTTGCTGTTACCCAGGCTGGCCTTGAACTTGCTCTGTAACCCTTGCAATCATTCTGGTTTCTGGGTAGCTGGGATTACAAGCCCGTGTCACCAGGCCTGACACCAAGCAGTAATCATCAGACAGTAGCGCAGCCCAGCTCAGGGAGATGAGAATGGACTGAGCCAGCAGGATGGCTGCCGTGGGAGAAAGCGAGGGTGACAGGAGCCAGCAGCTGGGTCTCCTGGCCAGCCGGTGCCTCTTCCCCCACAGAGTCAGGACTGGACTACTACCCACCTTCTCAGTACCTGCTGCCAGTCCTGGAGCAAGATGGAGCTGAGAACTCCCAGGACAGCCCTGATGGACCCACAAGCAGATTCTCTAGGGAGGAGGCTGAATGGCAGGTAAGATGAGCTGCCCATGTGGGTGAGCCTGCGTGGGTGAGCCTTCATGGGCACTGAATGCTGCCGGCAGAAGTGTTGAGAGCTGTGCCCACAGATTCTCTCGCAGACCCGTGGGCTCAGCAACCATGGCTGCCCCAGGCCACCAGCTCAGCTGTCCAGGTTTCATCTCTGTTCCCTGAACAAACCATGTCCCCGTCCCTACAGCATTGGAGCAAACCACTCCCACCTGGAACTCTTCCCTGCGCATGCTTTCATTTTCATTTTCATTTTGTCTTAGTAATTTATTTTTTTATATTTTGCCAAGGATGACCATTCTTTTAACTTTAAAAACGTATTATTATTTTCTGTGTGTATGTGTGCATGCACCCACTCTAGCACATATGTTGGGGCCCAAGGACAACTTTGTAGGGTTCTCCTCTGCTCTCTAGTGGGTTCTGGTTGACTATGAGCCATCAGGCTTCTGTAAAGCAGTTTATGCTGCCGAGCTGTCTCTCTAGCCTCTCGTGCATTTTAATTTAATTTAATTTAATTTAATTAATTTTTTATTTATGTGGAGAAGAAGGAATGCACATGAACACCAGAGCCTTCTCCTGTCATACTGTGGGTCCTAAGGATCAAGCTCGGGTTACCAGGCTTGGTGGGAGTAGCCACATCACTGGCCCTGGTTCTCAGTATAGACAATATGTCCTGTGAGCATCACCAGCCTGGGTCAGACCTGCTCTGGGCTCTCTGTGTTCTTCTCAGCAAACAATTGTATGCTAAATAGTTGGGTACAATCCATCCCCACTGCCTGATGGAGCTTCAGGGGAGCCAAGACATATCCTTGTCTCGCCAGGGCTTCCTGACCACATGCCACTCACTGGCCAGGACGGCCCACGAGAGTCCGTTCTAGTGAAGGGGACACAGGTCAGCACCGGTGGAAGGAAGGCTCTCATTGTCCCCAGTTGTGGGCCAGCATGGCACAGAAGGGGGCGGTGCTTAGCAAAGTTTGCCGCAGTCATCTGGACACACCTACTACTGGAGCAGGCAGGACCTGACTGTGCCTGCTCCTGCTCTGTCTCTGATGGCCATGGGCGGGAACTCCAGCTGCCTGCAGGGTAGCTTCAGTCTTCCGGAGAGCTTTGCCATTGTTGCCGGGAGTGTACCTGTGACTGTCTCTTTAGGGAGTTAATGGAAATTGAATAGGAAAGAGCTGACTAAGGGGGGAACCCCGTGCCTTTCATCTGTGAACGCATAGTGCCTGTTGGGCTCTATCTGAATTAATCTCCACTTTCTCTGCAGAACCTGTACAGTACCTTTGTGTTTGCAGAGGTTTGGGTGGCCAGACGGGGGATTGTTTCACAGTCAGGGAGGCAGATGGGTCAGGTTTGATCTTTCCAGAGCCCCAGGCCACCTACTCAGCGCTGCCTTCCAGAGAGAACTGTCTGGAAGGCCTCCTTTCCTTCCTGTGGTGTCAGCAGACAGTGGTTCTTGCTCTGGAGCCCAGGACCTTTGTCTTCTCCTTCTGTGTCCTCATCCAGTGGGGCAGGTTGGGTGGGCTGTGGTGCAGTAGAAACCACATAGTCACGGACCTGTCTTCACCTCTGTTCTTCTCCCCCAGAATCGGTTCTCCGACTACGAGAAGCGAAAGGTGAGGAGTTTTCCCTGCCCATTTCTTCTCCCTGAGGATTGCAGCTCCTCAGAGTTGAGGAGTGGCTTCCTTCTGCCTCTGGTTTAAGCATGAAGGGCAGACATCTTGTCCCCACAGGAACAGAAGATGCTGGAGAAGCTGGAGTTTGAGCGGCGCCTGGACCTCGGGCAGCGGGAGCACGCTGAGCTGTTGCAGCAGAGCCACAGCCACAAGGACGAGATCCTGCAGACGGTCAAGCAGGTGTGTGGCTACACACCAGCCTGCCTGTGTCCCAGGTCCGTGGCCTCCTGGCACAGGCCGTGGTGCCTAGGAGGTGACAAAGCAGGGGATTGCTCTGTCCTGCTGTCCCCTGGGAGCAGGAGCAGAGTCCCTGACTAGACACCCTAGGCAGAGTCCTTGACCACAGTGGACACAGGAGAAACCAGCCCAAGGTCACAAAGGAACCTGAAAAGTGAGATAGGAACTCCACTCCCATTCCTCCAGTCAAAATCCCTACTGTGTGCCTCCCCTGCCACAGGAGCAGACACGGCTAGAGCAGGGCCTGAGTGAGCGCCAGCGCTGTCTGGATGCAGAGCGGCAGCAGCTGCAGGAGCAGCTCAAGCAGACGGAGCAGAGTATCGCCAGCCGCATCCAGAGACTCCTGCAGGACAACCAGAGGTCAGTCCTGGCCAGCCCCCAGGAAGTTCTCTCCTCAGTCCTCATCCCTGCCCAAGGATTCCTCTGCTAGGATCCAAGGAAAGCGTTTCAGTCTGGGTTGCAGAAAACCTGCCCTGAGGCTTACAGAAAGGGGTTCTGTTGCAAGACTGCTTCTGGGCCTTGTTTCTCTGTCATCTGTCGGTGTGGCAGGAGAGGAAACCCTTGCCGGTGCTCCTGTGCCAGGTGACACGCTTACCCAGTCACCTAAGAAGGGCTTTCACCATGTCACAGGAGAGCTAGAGGGGGTTTCCCAGCCCAATCAGAGCTCCTGGGTGATGAGCTCGGCCTGTGTGGTGAGGTGGGCAGCCTGGTTGGAAGCAGCATTGTTGGTGCCCACAGGACCCATCTCTGGTTTTTCTCACAGGCAAAAGAAGAGTTCTGAGATTCTGAAATCGCTGGAGAATGAGAGGTAAGTGGGCCTCTAGGACCACATATCTCACAGCTCTGGGGGACAGATGCCCTGGGTGCTCACAGCTCTGGGGGACAGATGCCCTGGGTGCTCACAGCTCTGGGGGACAGAAGTCCTGAGTGCTCACAGCTCTAGGGGACAGACGCCCTGAGTGCTCACAGCTCTGGGGGACAGAAGTCCTGAGTGCTCACAGCTCTGGGGGACAGAAGTCCTGAGTGCTCACAGCTCTGGGGGACAGAAGTCCTGGGTGCTCACAGCTCTGGGGGACAGAAGTCCTGAGTGCTCACAGCTCTGGGGGACAGAAGTCCTGGGTGCTCACAGCTCTGGGGGACAGAAGTCCTGGGTGCTCACAGCTCTAGGGGACAGACGCCCTGAGTGCTCACAGCTCTGGGGGACAGACGCCCTGGGTGCTCACAGCTCTGAAGAAAGGCAGCCATAGGTCCCTCCGGCTTGTACTGGGCAATCTCCCTGATGCTCTAGGATAGAGTCACCTCTTAACATCTAATTAGTAAGGATTCTTTTTGAGTTTCTTAAAATATATGTGTTAGGAGAAGGATGAAGAGAGTGGGGGGCATATGACCCATGGAGGTGCAGCGAGGCCTGGGGGCAAGGGAGATGCCTCTGGGGGGTCCATGTTGGGAATCCCTTCCCCCTGAGGGACCAGCCACACAACAGTATAGTACAGGATAGAGTTTATTTAGGTCATGGGAGAGTTAAGAGGGTAGTAGAGGCTGGGGGGGGGGGGGGAAGAGGAGTAGAGAAGAAGAGGTGGGGCCATGAGCATGTGGAGAGAGAGGGGGAAGAGAAGGGGAAGAGGAGGGGCAGGGGTAGGAGAGTAAGAGAGGCAAGAGAGCCAAGAGCAAGAGAGAGAGGAGGGGGTAAGCACCCCTTTTATAGTGTCAGGTCACTGGGGAGGAGCATACCTGGCTATTGCCAGGTAACTGAGGGGTGGGGTTTACAGAATCCCAACATTATGTATCCTTGTGAAAAACCTCAGAAATACAAAGGAAGAAAGCTGGGTCTGTAATGATCATCTTTACTTCAGGTATAAAAGCATTTTAAAATTAGTCCAGGTGTGATTGTGCATGCCTTTAATCCCTGCAAGAAGGAAATAGAGGCAATTGGATATCTGTGAGTTCAAGGCTGGTCTACATAGTGAATTCCAGAACAGCCAGAGCTACATAGAGAGACCTTGTAAACCAAAATAAATGAATGAAATTTTTAAAAATCCGTTTGTATAAAAAAAGAATTGATACCTTGGTGACCCAATCAATGAGTCCCTCAAGTAAGTGAAGTATTTGCCTAGAACTTTACACATCCCTGTCTGCTCTAAACCCTCTTCAGAGCCTTGAAAAGCCCAATACAATACAGTACAATACAAACAGCAACTCTGCTCCATTAGGAGAAAATACTCTCAAACCTGTCCAGACACGGGGTTGGTTTTTTCAAGTGTTATTAGTCAGCAGTTGGTTGAATCTGCAGACACGGAACCCACAGATACACAGGACCCCTCCATTGCTAGATGTGAGGGGTTAAAGCAAAACAGCCTCCTCACTCGCTCACTCGTTCTTGGGATGTTTCGCGTGTGGAAAGCAGAGGGACCTTCCCAAGGGTTGCCACTGGGCAGCTGTGACAGACATGAAGTACAGATGTGGCCCTTGCCTTTTCTCTTTGTCCTGGGTTTTTACCAAGTTGGCTACTGTGAGACGTGCCTGGCATCAGGGAAGTGGAAGCAGTTCAGAGGGATCAGGAGTTCAAGGCCAGCTTCTGCTGCAGAGTCCCACTCCACATCGCACCAGAAAGGGCCTGAGAGAGGACTCAGTAAAGAGTTGCCACACAGACATGAGGACCAGAGTTCAAACCCAGCCTTAGCACCTACATAAAACCCAAGCATGGCCATGCATGCCTGTAATTGTAGGATGAAGGCAGAAACAGGGATCTGAAGGGCTCACTGGCCAGCCTGCTGAAACTAATGAGCTTCAGGTTTAATGAGAAGTCCTGTCTCCAAAACTAAGATGGAGAAAGATAAAGGAAAACATGCAACATTGACCACGGGCTCTGCAAACACATACACGCACACGCATGTACACACATACAAAGTGAGGCTGAGCATGGTGGTGCATGCCTGTAACCCTAGCATTCAAGAGGATCACAAGCTCAAGACCAGCCTGGTCTACATGGGAAGTTCCAGGCTAGCCTAGGCTACATAGTGAGACCTGTCCAAAAAAGAAATGAATAAAATTTTAAAGGAGAGGAAGGAGAAAGAAACAAAAATAAGTGGTGTTGGGAAGGCCTGGCCTCTTCCTTCCAAGAGTATCTGCTGCTGTGACCTGAGTCTCCTGGGACCCTCCCCTGCCCCAGTCATCTTAGCCCTCACCGCCTAGGAAGGTCTTCAGGTGCTCCCTGGACTCTGCCTTGTCCAATCCAGTTGTGTGGCTGTTGAGGCACAGCTGACCAGTAATGAGTGCCACCATCCATTCAGGCCTTACTGACAGTCCATATCTGGAACTGGGCTAGCGAGGCCCAGAGGACAGCCCAGTATCAGTGACAGCAAATAGAGCTTCCAGGCTAATGTCTATTCATGCACCATAAGTGGACTTTTTTTTTTTTTTCCAAGACAGGACTTCTCTGTGTAGCCATGGCTGTCTTGGAACTCCTGGCCTCGAACTCACAGACATGCACCTGCCTCTGTCTCCCAAGTGCTGGATCAAAGGTGTAAGCCATCACTGCTGGCTTTGGGGAGATTCTTGTTGAAATGCATTTGAAGAATGAATGGATGTGTTTTGCTCTTACTTTTTTTTTTTTTTCCCTAGAATAAGAATGGAGCAGTTGATGTCCATTACCCAGGAGGAGACGGAGAACCTCAGGCAGCGTGAGATCGCTGGTGATTTGCGGGAGTGTTGTGGGCAGAGCTTTCAGGTAGACCTGTTACCTGTGCAGGGCACTGAGTGTCCACTCTGAAGAAGGACAGCCAAGTCTGTCATGGAGTCTCAAGTTTTCTGTCTATAGAATGGGAAAAACACAGGACTTTCAGGAGGATCCCAGGGGTCAGGCCTGGGCATGTCACAAACTTAGCTGCTCTGGCTCCTGCCACTTAGAGCCAGCATCAGCCTCACCTGGGCTTCTGGGCAGATTGCCCCTTCTTGATTTGCATGGCCCTGAGCTCCATGTGACACCTGCTCCAGACAGCCAGGGTCTACGGAAGGCCTCTGTGGCAATGCCTCCCCTTAGTTAAAATGTGGATGGGCTGTCCTTATCTTGGGCCTTTGTCATGGAAGGGCTTTCTGTGTGCCAGACTCAGAGCCAGACACTTGGCATATAGGTGCCCACCACACCTCCAGAGGGATCAGCCCACTGACAACTCTGTTCAAGGTCACTAAGCAACAGCTGTGGAAATCAGATAGATGTTGATTAAGTTAATTCCACAGAGACAGGACCAGCATCCAGGGGTTTGTGTTTTCAAGCCTTACAGACTTTCTGGTCGCTGTTATTTTGATTGAACCCAGGCCTTGCACAGGCTAGGCAAGCCCACTACCCCTGAGACACACCCAGCCCCTACTGCTCTTTCTTTAAAGATTTGTTTTTTATTTATTTTATGTATGCAAGTACACTGTAGCTGTCTTCAGACACCAGATCCGATTACAGATGGTTGTTCCAGCAACTACATGGTGGCTGATTGAACTCAGGACCTCTGGAAGAGCAGTCAGTGCTCTTAACCACTGAGCCATCTCTCCAGCCACTTCCTCCCCCTGCCCCGTAGTACTCTAATAAGTTAAAAAAACAAATCAACAAAGGAGCTAGAGAGCTGGCTCAGTAGTTACTGCTTTTCCAAAGGGCCTGGGTTCTAATTCCAGGACAGTCTGTAGCTTAAGTCCCAGGGGATCCAGTGCCATCTTCTGGCTTCCACAGGCACTGCGTATACATGGTGCACAGGTGTCCAACTCAGAGATCTTCCTGCCTCAGCCTCCCCAGTACTGGGACTAAAGGTGTCAGCAGCACAACCCAGCAGTGTAGACATTTCTTAAGGCTGGGCGCTGGTACTCATCTGCAGTCACAGAACTCAGGACGCTGGGACAGGAGGATTGAGGGTTCAGGGCCAGTCTGGGCTGTCTAGGAAGACTGTCAAGGAGGGAAGGGCAGAAGGAGGGACCTTAAGAATGACTATCCACCAGCAAGCAGGTGAACCCTGTGGGCCTTACCCAGGGACCCTAGCCTTTTCTCTGTGGCTCACACCCATCTCTCCACAGCTGCCATGCAGCAGATGCTGACCGAGAGCTGGAAGAGCCGGCTCATGCAGATGGCCTATGAATCTCAGAGGCAGAGCCTGGTGCAGCAGGCCTGTTCCAGGTAAGGTAAGGAGCGTGTGTTCCCAGGTGAGGGCTCTGAGGCAGTCAGCTGGGGGGCTAAGACTGGAGCAAGAGCTGGACATTGAACTCTTAGGGCCACCCCAGGTTTGCTCACCTTATCAAGGACAGGTGACAGACAGACAGCTTCCACAGGCACTGCGTATACATGGTGCACAGGTGTCCAACTCAGAGATCTTCCTTTGGATTTTCCCATCCAGACTCATGAGTCAGGGTTAGTCGGTGATAAAGTGAAGGTGGCCCCTCTACCTTGAGCCCATTCTGTGTGCCAGGTGTGTGTATGTGTGTAAGGATAGAAGTGTCACCTGTCCCTCCTGCTTTACATCAAAGCTGTAGGCTAGGGACACGGTCACAACACAACAAAACTAGCAACAAAATCTCTGCTGGGCTTGGTGCTTGTAATGCTAGCACTTGGGAAGTAGAGGCAAGAAAACCAGGAGCTCCAGAGCAAACCACATCATGAGTTCAGCACCCACGTGAGCTCACTCCCTCTCTCTGGAGAGATGGCTCAGTGGTTAAAAGCACTGGCTGCTCTTGTAAATACTCCTGGTCTTCATGGGAATTGCACACATGTAATGCACTCATATATGTAGGTGAAATACTCATGCATATAAAATAAATTTTTAAAGATTTATTTACTTTATGCATGTGAGTGTATGCTATCACTGTCCTCAGACACACCAGAAGAGGGCATCAGATCCCATTACAGACGGTTGTGAGCCACCATGTGGTTGCTGGGAATTGAACTCAGAACCTCTGGAAGAGCAGTCAGTGCTCTTAACCACTGAGCCATCTCTCCAGCACCTAAAATAAAAAATTTTTAAGTCTCTAAAAAAAAAATTTCTTTGTTTTTTTAAGACAGGGTTTTGCTGTGTTGCCCTAGCTGTCCCGGAACGCACTCTGTAGACCAGGCTGACCATAAACTTAGAGATCCAATTGCTGGGATTAAAGGTGTCCACTACTACCACCCAGCCAAAAACTAAAAATTAAGTTAATTTAAAAGTAACTCAGAGCTAAGACTGTAATGTTTGGGCAGCCTGGGGTTACAGGTTCTGTGCCAGTTACCAGCCTTGTTGTAGGGCTATACACAGAGTGAAGCAATGCTGGGAGGATGCTAGATGCTAAGTGGATCACCGGGGCATCAGGAGGTGATTAGGCAGGAGCCCAGCATCCACTTCCGGGTGTGTTGGGAAGGAGGTCCAGTAGACGATTGAACCCAAGGCCCAGTGACACTCTGCCAAATGGAAATTCTGCCACCCTCCTCGACGTCCATGAGACCCTGCACGCTTCTCTCTCCTCCAAGGTGCCCAGCACACAGTAAGTGCTCAGGAAATCCGCAGTGAGTAACTGTGCTGTTTTTCTGGCAGCATGGCTGAAATGGACAAGCGGTTCCAGCAGATTCTGTCATGGCAGCAGATGGATCAGAACAAAGCCATCAGCCAGATCCTTCAGGAGGTGAGCTCTTGCCTGGGGCCTGACTGTAACCTCCTGTAGGGCTCCAGGGGTAGCCTGTGGTCCCTGACTCTAGAGAAGCACCCTCTCCTCTCCCTGGGGACAACATTCTACCCTGAGTAGGGACCTCAACCAAAGGGCTTGGTGTCTAGAAGTGAAGCTGCCCAGGGGCCGGGGCAGGGCCTCTGTCTCCTGTTCCCCACACACTGTGGCTCTCTGCAGCTTTCTCCTTTGCCGAGGCTTAGCCGGTGCCATGTGGACCCTGAAATGGACCAAGCAGGGGCCCCACTGTGCTCCCCTAGCCTTCCCCTGAAGCCCTCGGTTCTTCCTGCTTGTCGTGGGCTTTGCGTTTGGAGTCATCCCATCCCGGCACCCCCTCAGCCGGCTTTCTCTCGTCCCATCCTACCTCCATCTTCTCCCAAACTAATATGGTTTACTGTCTGGGACTTGTCTGCTGAGGACCCTGTTTCTCAGAGAGGGCACCTGCCTGTGGCTAAGGTCTGGCTGGGGATCTGGGTAGATTTGGCATCTGTCACCACTTCCTCATCTGTGAAATGGGCAGCAAAAGCCCACATGCTATCTGTTCTAGAAATGCAGTGTCCACTGCCAGAGAGGTGGCTTGGTGGGTAGAGGGATTCCCTAGCATACCCAAAGACCCAGTTCCATCCCTAGCACCGCATAAAGGGTATGGCAACACACACCTGTAATCTTATTGTGTGGAAGGTGGATTCTGGAGGACTGGAAATCAAAGTCATCCTTAAATTTCAGCTACATAGGTAGACCCCCCCTGGGCTACATGAGACCATCTCACCTCAAAAAATAAATAAGAAAGTCTATGGGTGTTGTGGTGCACCCCTTTAATCCCAGCACTGGGGGGAGGGGCAGAGATAGGTAGATCTCTGTGAATTGGGGGCCAGCCTGGTCTAGAAAGCAGGTTCCAGGACAGCCAAGGAGGCAGAGAGACCCTGTCCTAAAAACTAAAATAAATAAGTAAAGCAAGGGGGGAAAGGAAATTGAGTGCATAGTGTGAGGAGCAGAGAGCATGGGAAATGATGGGTCTGACTTACCATGGCCACTGACACAGGGATGCCAGGTATTCACTCCTGCTCACCATGCCCTTCCCGTTCCCTAATGCCCTCGGGGCTTTTTAAATACACATGCGTGAAATATGTATACCAGTGTATTAATATGTATTGTATATTTATTCACATATAATATATACATGTATATGTGTTTAATATACATAAGCACGAGCTGGAGATATATATATATATATATATAGAGAGAGAGAGGCATAAGTATAATATACACATATATGGTATTCTATAAATATATATTTTAAGTGTAGCATCCACATATTAGAGAAAACCATGATATTTATTTTTCACTTAATGCAGTGATCTCCAGTTCCACCCTTCTTCCTGCTTACACATCTTTATGGCTGTGTAAGCTACCACAGTGTAAACACCACACTTTCTACCCAGTAACCTGTCAGTGTACATTTTGTGTAACAGTGGCGTTTCTTCTTTGATTTTGTTGTTGGTGATGGTTTTGATGGTCTCTCTGTTTAAGAGAGACTATTGAAGTCGCCCACTACTTTTTCTTAGTTCTGTTTATGAAATTAAGTGAACCAGTATTTGGTGCATGTGTACTTGTAATTGCGATATATTCTTGACGAGTGTTTCCTTATTAGCACTTTGACCGTGTCTCATGGGTTTTGACTCATCTTGGCTTGGTGTCTACATTTTCGGGCTTGAATGCCGCTGCTGGTGCTAGCAGCTGCTTGCTTAGGTTTTCATATGTTGGTTCTGTCTCTGCTGAGGTGTCTTTCTTACAGGCAACAACAGCTGAGCCTCAGATTTACATTTAAATGTGGAGTTGGTGAGACTTGCTGGGCTCTTTGCTAATGGGCTTTGTTCTCTTTCCCCTCACTCCTGGCAGGGGCTCAGGGGCTCTCCTTATGTGACTCTTCAATTCCTTCTTCTGTTCCTCTCTTGGAGTTTAGTTTCCTGAGCTCACGACTGTGTTGTTTTTCTTTCTTCTTAAGGATCTGTTAATTTTACTCTCTCTAGCACAAGTAGGATTTACTTATGAACCCTATGCAGTGCAGGCTTCATTGTCCTGAATTGCTTTAGTCTCTCTGTATCTTGAGAATCTCGTGCTTCCCTGGGTTTGAGGGTTCCGCTGAGTGCTGGTGTGATCTCCTGGGTTTGAGGGTTCCGCTGAGTGCTGGTGTGATCTCCTGGGTTTGAGGGTTCTGCTGAGTGCTGGTGTGATCTCCTGGGTTTGAGGGTTCCGCTGAGTGCTGGTGTGATCTCCTGGGTTTGAGGGTTCCGCTGAGTGCTGGTGTGATCTCCTGGGTTTGGGGGTTCCGCTGAGTGCTGGTGTGATCTCCTGGGTTTGAGGGTTCTGCTGAGTGCTGGTGTGATCTCATTTTGCTTTTAATGAGTGAGCTCATGTTTTCAATCATTTTTAAAAAATCATTAAGTGTGTTTATTTGGGGAGGAGCACACAAGTGCCTGTCATGGAGGTGGGTGTCGGTTTTCTCCACCGTATGGGTCCTCCGCACCTTTACCTCCTGAGCCATCTTGCCTGCCTTTATCAGGATCTTCATTTTGTTTTGTTTTGTAGTCTTAACAGTTTAGCAGCTAAGATGTCGGTTACTTAACTTCAGCTTTAATTCCCTGAGTGGGCTTATGCGTCAGTTCTCATCCCGCCTTTCGTCCCATCTTAAGTTTGGTCTTTGGATCATGCCCCAGAATTTCTGACTTTGGGGTCATATATGTTTTTGTTTTAATTTTTTAAATAATTAATTTAGGAGGTATATGTATATGGCATATTTGTACACATGTGCATCCAGATGACTGGATGTGTAATTTACTGGATGTGGAAACTTACTGAAATTTCCAAGTCAGACATTTCCGTGACTTTTGTTTTTTTCAGAATCTCTTTCCATGCTGAATTCCTCATCCAGACCTAGAAGTGGCTTCTTTCCTTCATCCATTCACTGATTATATTTTTATTTGATTAAAACAGTCATTGATCTTTTCTACAGTTAGACTTTGAATTCTTTGCTGGCGTTTCAACCACTTCAGTGTCTTTGACTTGTGTTACTAGGGAGTGATGATGCTTTGGAGTAGTCATGTTTCCTTGAGTTTTGAGTATCTGTGTGTGTGTGTGGGTGTGTGTGTGTGTGTGTGTGTGTGTGTGTGTGTGTGTGTGTGTACACACGTGCACCCGGTGACATACACATCTCTTGGATTAGGAATTAGTGGTTTAATATGAGCACCTCCTTAGCACCTGAGATATCTTTGGTATTCAGTTTCTACTGCCATGGGGGATGGGGAGAGATGAGTGGATAAGGCTGTGCCTTATTCTTCCCTGATGGAGGCCCCAGGACTGGAGGCCCCGCTTTGTGCTTCTGTCCCCGGTGTTCGGGGCTGACCTTTCTCCACCTGTGGTTTCTGGTGCTCTTCTCCTTTCCCAGAACGCCAGTCACCCTGTCTTTGCTCAGTCAGCACCATGTGGATGCAGATTCTGATCAGCTATTTGACCTCAGAGCCTCCATTGCCCAGACTCATCTCTTTTATTATTTTAAATATATAAGATAAAAAGCTACTTCTCCAGCTGTGTGTGGTTGCATATGTCTGTAATTCCAGTGCCCAGGAAGTTGAGGCAAGAGGATTGTTTTGAATTCAAAACCAACTTGGGCTACATAGACCCTGCATTGAAAAGAGAGAGAGAAGAGTTATTTTTCTGCCCACCCAAGATTTGTACTCTACGATGTTTTTAGGCAGTGCGGCTCCCTCGTGGCTGGCACGTGCACCCTCGGAAGAGTCAGGGGGCGTGGCCTCGTCTGAGTGGCGTGCTCATTGTCTCTTGCAGAGTGTGATGCAGAAGGCTGCATTTGAGGCTCTCCAGGTGAAGAAAGACCTGATGCATCGGCAGATCAGGAACCAGGTGAGCGCTGGCCGGGCCACCTCGTCCTGCTCCCGCTTGCAGACCTGGCTCCATGGCTTACCGCTTCGGAGACCTTCTTTTCCTCAACAGTCATCACTGGGGCTGATGGTTTGTGCCTTGAACAGCACTGAAGGTGGCGGCTTCATCTCGGAGCCTGGCCAGAAGCCTGCTGGGCAAGTGCTGTGTGTTTCCATAATACCTGGGCTGGAGAAAGAGCGGTGCACACATGACTCTTTGGGAAACGTGCCAGCTCAGACCCCAGTACCTGCATCAGTTCCAAATGACACATGGCTTCTTGGGGTGGGTTGGATATCCCAATTGAGGGGAAGCTAGGTCTGAAGACCTTCTAAGGATGGACCCTGGCCTGGGAGGAGGAGGCCACCCTCTGGTCCAGACCCTGCTGGGCAGAGTGGGGCTGGGGCCAGAGGCACTGCAGGCTGTCAGGCTATGGGAACACACGCTTCATACTCACATGGAATCCCACAGTTTTGCATGCTGTTTTTCTTTTTTCTTTCTCTTCTTTTCTTGTTTGACTTTAACCAACTTAATTTTTTAAACCTCACTCTTTAATTTCAATCCCACATTGCCAGACATGAAGCTCATTCCTCTGACCAGGGGTTGGTGGCATCAGATACTCAGGATTGGAAGAGGCCACAGGGTCATTGGCTAGCATGGGGTAGAGAAGTCACTGGCTGCAGGCTCTGAGAGCCATGTGGTGACCCCAGATATTCTCAATGGCCCTGTTCCACTTCAGACCCTCAGTTGGGATATCCCAGGAAAATGGTCTCTCATTTACCTGCTCTTTGTCCTTGGGCAAATTACTAATTACACTGAGCATCAGTCCTTGTCCTTGTAACGAAGGCAGCAAAACACGCCAAGAGCCAGGAAGCTGATGATTCTGCTGCAACCCAGACCTAGCACGTAGTAGGTGATCAGTATGTAACTGAGGCTCATTACTGGATCATTTTTGTTGCCCCCTGACAGCTACATGGGAGAAGTTGATACTCCCACAGTCCACAGGTAAAGGGTTTAGAACTGACCAGGAAGGGAGGCTCTCTTCATCTTTCAGACCTTCACCCAGTGCCCACCGAGATGCCCTGCGCTGGGCTCTTGGTCAGTGGTGTTGACTGAGACATGCACATCCTTGTTCCGAGCCACCCAGAGCCATGAAGTGGTAGCTCGTTTTCACTCTCTTCAGTGAGTCCACAAGGCCCACAAGTTCCCCTCTGTCTGGGCCTGCCCAGCCTCCTGACAAAGGTTTCTGAGCCCCAGTTTGACCAAGCAGCAGCACATAAGGGAACCATGGTGATTGTGAATCAACGCCCATGTCTCGTCTTCTGTTTAGATTAGGCTAATAGAAACTGAGTTACTGCAGCTGACACAGCTGGAGTTAAAGAGGAAGTCCCTGGACACAGAGACGCTTCAGGTATGTGAGGCTCCCAGCCAGACGACACCCTCATTCCACTCCCAACCCCAGGGCGGCTGCTCCTCAGCACCAGACACAGGCTTCTCCGGCACACAGTAGAACAGATATGGTCCATGGCAAAGGTAGCTCTGTGCAGGGTGAGAGGGTCAGAGGAAGGAGGGTTTCATTGCCAGGCCTGCTGGGCCATCACCATCTCTGCATCTCCCTGACTGGGCTGGTGGCTGTGTGGTCAGGTGGCTTTGGGTCCCACTCTCTGGGCTGACATTCCTTGTTGAGGGTTTTCTGGTGTCCCATGGGCATGTGAGCAGAAGCTGGCCCGGATGTCCTGCTCACAGACCCCGAGGGCAGCACAGATTGGCACGTGGAGCAAAGGGTATATCTTTCTCCTTCCCCTGACCCTCAGTCTGCCCAGAAGCACACAGGGACAAGGTAGGATGGCACATGAATGTGTGCCTGTGCCAGGCTTCCGAGAGTTCTCATTAGACTGTTCTCGGTGGCCTCTAATTGTTTCCACAGATGAGGAACTGGCTTCCTCAAGGAAGCTGCCACCATGTTTGTCCAAGCCCATTCAAACCACAGGTCTCTCCCTGTTAGGACCACCATGGGGCTTCCAGAGGCAAGAGGATAAGTGTGTAGCCACACACACAGGGCGGTGTGCACGTGTCTCCCTGTGTGGCAGCCCCTCACCCGGCAGGTTCCACATCACCTCACCATTTGCTTCCTCCGTGTGCTGTGGTCCCACAAGACACATGGCTTGTTTCTTTTGTTTGCCATTTCTCACCCTCTGTGGTCATCATCCCTAGGGGTTCCATCCTGGCCTGAAGCCCACAGAGAAGAGGTTGAGTGGTTAGCATACCAGAGTAGGGGTGCCTCCCGGGGCTCTGTCCCTCAACTAGGCCTTGAGGCCCTAGTCAGAGCCCAGAATTCAGTCAGTGGGGCATCCGGGACATGCTGGGCTGCATGCTGGGGGCCACTGAGGACTCACGGAGCCTCGGGTTGGATCCTGTGTTACAGGAGATGGTCTCAGAGCAGCGCTGTGCACTTAGCAACCTGCTCCAGCAGCTCCTCAAAGAGAAGAAGCAGCGGGAAGAAGAACTCCAAGGCATCCTGGTATGTTCTTGGACTTGTGTTGCACATGCCCTGGGCCTGTGTGCACCACTGTTTCGTGCATGCCGTGGGCATGCTCACTGTGCTTTTGAAACACGTGTTATTCCACTGTAGATGCAGATCAAAGGGGAGCTAAAGGGACAAGGGTCAGTGTCACTCAGCAGCGGTTTTAGTTTCTTGTGCACCCTTGTTATAAGAGAGTTCAGTTCCACTCACATCCCAGATTACAGTCTGTCCTGTAGGGAAACGGCGGCAGCAGAGTTTGAGACAGCGACAGCAGAGCATCTCCAGAATCAAGAGCAGAGTGTAACACACATTGCTAACGTTAGCCTCTGTCCATGGTAGTCCCTGGGGCTGGTTCTCCCTGGGCCAGTGTTCCCCGGGCCTCAGGATTGGGGGACAGCCCTGACTGTTCTCTTCAGGACAAGATATGCCATGCTGTGCGCAGACTGCTACTGTTAGGAGGAGTGGCCTAACCCTTCTCTGTGACTAGTTGCCTTTTACTCTGGTATATGTCAGGTGGGCTGACCCCACTTTTACAAACGTTGTTCCAGACTTTCAGGTGCCTGCACACAGCCATCCAGACTGACCCAGGCCCTGTAGCACCTCACTAGTGTGTGAGTGCTGCCCCTGCCCTCAGCAGGCTAAGGGAGGAAGCCCAGGTTAGCATACAGTCAGGACCATGGACACAGAAGGAAAACCTTGCTGACATAGCACTGCACTTTATTCCCAGCCCTTCAGAGGCTGATGGGGGAGGATGGTGAGTTCCAGGTCAGCACAGGGACATAGCAAGCCACTATGTCAGAAGAATAAAGGGTTCAGAGTCAGGACAGCTCAGCAGCAAGAGCACGTGTTGCCAAGCCTGATGAGCTAAATTCCTACTGTGGATACATGGAGGAAGGACAGAAACAACTCCCCCAAGTTGTTCTCTGACCTCCACGCAAGTGTTATTGGGAGTGGTGTGCATGCACATTGTGTTAATGTATATACAAATGTAAGGAAGAAAAGTGGGGTTCTTGGATATCTCAAGAAGGAACCATTAATCACAAAAGAACAGACTTATTATGCAGTCACCACTGATAATGGGATACTAACCCCAGAAAGCTCTGAACACCCCAGAAACAACTCAGAGACTGTGTGAAGCACAACAACAACAACAAAAAAAAAAAAAGAATATATTCTAATTAAAATAGAACTGTATCACATCCCCCTTTTCTCCCTACAGCCCTTCCTAGTCTCTCTCCTATCCCCTCAAATTAATAGCCTCTTTTCCTATATTATTGTTACATGTGTGTGTGTGTGTGTGTGTGTGTGTGTGTGTGTGTACCCACAAATACTTAATTACAACCTTAAAAAATGTATCCGAAATAAATAAAAAAATAAATAAATAAGAAGGAACTATTGAACGAGTTAGACACAAGACCCACACTGATGGTTGTTATGGTGATCATCACTCAAAATTGCTAGCTCACCGCCTCATCCTGGCACCTGGGTTAGCACCCACCCAGAACAACCCAGAGTGGAGACCTCCCTGCCATTGGTGTGTTAGCCTTGTCCAGCAAAACAACCTCTCTCAGAAGTCCTGTAGACACCTGCCTGGCATCCAGAAGTAGGCATGTCCTTGTTGGGGACTGAGATAGCTGCACAAGACTTTGCTGTCCCACAAACAGACCAAAGGGGGTCCCTGTCAGAGGCAGTAGCAGAATGTGGGACCTAGTGCTTGGGCAGCTCCCTGCCCTTCCCCATGCCCACTCCCTGCTGTTGGGCACAGCTGGGCTTCCTGCTTTGCCCTGTGGCTTAGATCAAGGACAGTGAAAAGTCAGGCATGCTCAGGAGCATAGTAGGCAACACATGGTCTGGTAGTCTGTTTCCTGACCAGAAACTAACAAGTAGCTAACGGTGCTGGCTCCTGTTCTTGGCAGGCGGAATTGGAGGCCAAGAGTGAAACAAAGCAGGAAAATTACTGGCTCATCCAGTATCAGCGGCTTTTGAACCAGAAGCCTTTGTCCTTGAAGCTGCAGGTAAGGACCATGGTACTCATCTGCCCAGAAGCTTAGAGGGGTTCTTACTTCAGCCCAGCCCCACTGGGCACCGCTGCACTGGGGACTCCAGTCCTTCGGGGAAAGTGAGTGAGTATTCACTCCGATGAGAGAGTAGGGAAGACATTGGTCACTGCTGAGCAAGTAGGTGGGGCAGAAGCAGCTACAGTCCCTTTGGACACTTGCACGCACGCACAGTTTTTATTCTGTTTTTGAGACAAGATCTCCCTATGTAGCTCTGGCTGGCCTGGAACTCACAGAGATCTCCTTGCCTCTGCCTGCTGGGATTGAAGGTGTGTGCTAACACGCCTGACCTAATACACAGTTTTTTGTTTGTTTGCTTTTTGTTTTTGAGGCAGGGTCTCACTGTGTATCACAGGCTGTCCCAGAACTCACCATGTAGATCAGGCTGGACTGGAGCTCACAGACATGCCTCTGACTTGTAGCTGGGACTAAAGTGTGCACAGTGGAGAGTTTGATTTGGGGTTTTTAATGAGATAGTCTCACTTTACAGCTCAGGCTGTTTACGAACATGCCATCTTCCTGTCTCAGCCTTCTGAGGGCTAGAATGACAGGAGTGTGCCACCATACCTGGCTTGTTTTTGTGTTTTAGGTGTGTGCCTGGTGTGTGTGTGTGTGTGTGTGTGTGTGTGTGTGTGTGTGTGTGTGTTATAGTGGATGTGTGCAGGTATGTGTATGCAGTGACTAGAAAGTGACATCAAGTGTTTTTACACTGTCTTTTATTATTTTATGTGAGTGTCTTGCTTGTTTATGGGTCTGCACAACTTGCACACCCGGTACCCATGGAGATCAGAAGAGGGATGAGCTCATGGGACTAGAGATCTGGACAGTTAGGAGCCACTGTGTTGGAGCTGGAAATCCACCCAGGTTCTCTGGAAGTGCATTAGTGCTCTTAACCACAGAGCCATCTCTTCGGCCCCTCCACCTTTTCCCTTTTAATTTACTGTTTTGTTACTGCTTTGAAGCAAGATCTGTTAGTGAGCCGGAGGCGCATCATTTCAGGTAAACTGGCTGGAGCTCCATGGATAAACCTATCTCCAGTCCTAGGGCCAGCCTGGACTACTATGTCTGGTTTTGTGGCTAAAATTTTCAGTAAAAACTGAGTCATTCTATAAATACCTTTTTTTAAAATTTTTGTTTCATTTTGTTTTGTTTTACTCTTTGATGAGCCTCAGGTTCACTGAGAGACCTTGCCTCAAAACAACAACAAAACAATAAATTTTAAAAGGTCCCTCTACATGGCCCTGGCTATCCCAGAACTCACTCTTGTGGACCAGCTTAGCCTCAAACTCACAGAGATTCACCTGCCTCTGCCTCCCGAGTGCTCAGAGTAAAGGCATGAGCCACCAAGCCCAGCCCAGATTTACCGTTTTAGTTGTGTATAAGTGTATGTAAGCCGTGTGTATACATGTACTCTCTACGCTAGAGGCCTCAGGCACCCTGGAGTCACAGGGAGTTGTGAGCTACTTGATATGGGTGCTGGGAATCAAACCTGGGTCTTCTGCAAGAAGAGTAAGCTCTCTGGGCCGCTGAGCCTCTTTTACACCATTCCGGTAGCTTGCTTTTCTCTGATATACACTGATGGAGAGTTTCCAGCCATCTCCTCATTGTTCTCAGGTGCCTGCATATGCCTTGTGTGTGGCTTGGCTTCTTTAGCCAGCCCCTTTTGGTGGATGTTTGACTAAATATTTCAAGGTTAGAACAGCAGTGAGCTCCCTTGTGGATGGATCTCTGTGCACTTAACACAAACCTTTTGGAGGGGAAGTGCCAAGGACATGCTTGTGTGTCATATACTCAGACTGTCCCATCTTTGGTTCCCTCCACTCTGACACCCTTGGCCTTCTGCATGGGGCCATCCTTCAGGAAGAAGGCATGGAGCGGCAGCTGGTGGCCCTGCTGGTGGAGCTGTCTGCTGAGCACTACCTGCCCCTCTTTGCACACCACCGGCTCACACTGGACATGCTGAGTCGGATGAGCCCTGAAGATCTGGCTAAGGTAGGCAGCCATTGTCTTGGGGGAAGTCAGGAAGGCCCAGCAGGCCTGACTCAATGTCACAAAGGGGTATATTTGTTCAGTTTGTAGTGAGTCAAGGTCTGTCCAGAGCAGGTGATGCTAGGTCTCCGTGCGTGTCATGGCCAGAACGACTGTCCCTTTGCCTCTCCTCATCTGTGCGTTAGCCTGTCATCTAACTACCAAAACAAGGACTGTGGGTCCTGAATGCGGGGTTCCGGGCCAGCCTCAGCTGTGCAATGGTGTCATATAGTTGTAGCCCTGGAATCATTTAAGTGCTTCACGCACCAGCCCATGAACTAGAACTTGACTGTGGGTGGCCTGGTCCCAGGGCCAGGACAGAGGCAGGGTTCATGCTCACAAATACTCCATGACCCTCTGACGTGGGGTTCTGGGCGCTGCGCTCAGGCTCTGGAGTGTGGGGCTGTAAGCTACAGCTGTATAGCTTCAGTAGCTCTGTGTGTCAGATACAGAGCAGCAGTGCAGGTCTGAGTGAGAACCCTCGCACCTCAGACTAACCCCAAGGCCCAGGCTTCCCTGTTTCCGTTGAAGGTGCCAGAGGTGGAGACTGAAGCAGTCCTGTAGGCTTGGGCGCTGTATGGCAGCTTAGTGCAGGAGAGCTGGCTCCCTGCCCTCAGCCCTTGGTCTGCTTTTCCCTGTTTTGCCACAGGTGGGCGTCTCAGAAGCAGGCCTGCAACATGAGATCCTTCGGAGAGCCCAGGATGTGGCCAGGGTCCAACCAGGTACTGGCTCTTTCCCGGGCTGTTTAGAGGCCCGGGTATATTGGGCTGTGATTGACAGCCTAGGGGCTACTGGCTCCAGGGCAGAGCTGTAGGCACACAGTGAGCTATGCTGGGGGAGGACTGGGACCTAAGGCAGCCTTGGGGTTGTCCCTTCTGCTGTCACCTGATGGACCCATTCTGTTTCCTGGGGAGCCTGGTAGAGAAGCTCGGCCACTAGTCAGTAGCCAAGAGCCTGGTCCTGCAGCTCCACCACTGGGTGGCAATATGGCCCCAGGCACACAGTGTCCTCTCAGCCTCAGGCTTCTGAGATTTCTCTCACCTGTGATCTCCACAAGCAGAAAATTCACTCCCATCTCACAGATGAACACAGAGGAATGAATGAGGCCAAGAGGAAAGATTCTTCCCCTGCTCTTGGGCTGGAGGCACCTCTTCCTTTGGCCCCCAGATCACTCATAAAGCCAGGATTGGGGTCATCTGGGGTGACTCCTTGGCTTAGCCCATCCCTCTGATTTCCTCAGAGTTGAACCCACTCAAGAATGAAGTCCTTGGTGCCCTCGAGCCCCCCACAGCCCCTCAGGAGCTTCCTGAGTCAGTGAGACCATCTGCCCCCCCAGCTGAACTGGACATACCCACCTCAGAGTGCGTTGTGTGCCTGGAACGTGAGGTAAGTGTGGGGAGACACTACAGAACCCAAAACACGGGACACCAAAATGACCCGTGTTCCATATATGTGCAGTGCTAACGTTATCTATTTTCCCAAGAGGAAGGATTTTTTTCTCTCAGCTTATTAACTATATTTGGGGAAATTTCCCCCATCATGACTCACCAAGAACATGGTTTTCCTGGCCAGGCCTTTTTAAGATTGTTGCAAAATTAACTCTTATTGCAAAAAGTAAGCATTCCAGTGCTTAAAGCACAGGTCCTCCTTCACATCCACTGAGGGGTCAGACTTAGAAAAGTATCCGGGGGGCTGAACACGGCGGCACATGCCTGTAATCGTGAGAGGTGAGAAGGGCAGGAGCCCTGTGAGTCTGAGGGCTCTGTAGCCAGACCTTGTCTTAAGAAACCCAGAAGGGGCTAGAGAGATGGCTCCTGCTCGCTGCTCTTCCAGGGAACCCAAGTTTGGTTCCCTGCACCCTGTCAGGTGGCCCACAACTTCAGGGGATCCAGCGCCCTCTTTTACACGCCCTGGGTAGAATACACATGTAAGTAAATAAGGCGGCTGCCATAGAAGCTCTCTGACCTTCAGAAGACTCTGGGGTCTATGTGGAGAGGGCACAGTGGTTAGAACTCTAACCAAGGCCTTGTCCTCAGGCTCTGAGAGGAACTCCCAGTTTCTAGATATGATGCATGACTTTGAAGCAGTTGGAGACTTCTCAGGACATACGCATACTGAGGGGTTGTGCTAAGGCGGAGTCAGAGAACACATACAAGGTGTGTGGAATATAAGGTTGAAGTCATTTTAGACCAGGCATCAGGTTTTGTGAAGTATGAACACAAAATAATTACAAATAGGTAGAGAGCCAGGTAGCGGCACACACTGGCATCCCGAAACTGAGGAGTGGAGGCAGCAATCCATAGAGAGATAGGCACAAAACTGCCAACAGGCCTGACTAGGTTTTCACACCCACTGGCAGGCATCTTTGGGGGCTGTGATGTGACCATGGCTCTGGAACTGAGCAGCCAGGACATTGATGCTGCGCTCTCTCTCTCTCTCTCTCTCTCTCTCTCTCTCTCTCTCTCCCTCTCTCCCTCTCCCTCTCCCTCTCTCTGCAGGCCCAGATGGTCTTCCTCACCTGCGGCCATGTCTGCTGCTGCCAGCAGTGCAGCCAGCCACTGCGCACCTGCCCACTGTGCCGCCAGGACATCTCCCAGTGCCTCCGGATCTACCACAGCAGCTGAATGCACAGCCACCGACCCGCCCTGCCCCTTCCTTGGCACCATCTCCACTGTTGAACTCCCACCTACCCACATTTCCCAGACTAGGGCAAAACTGGCATAGGCCTTTGCCACCATCTGCCATCCCAACCCCCACTGCTCTGAGCACTAGGCAGGCAGGTGGGATGTCCCTGGCCTGTGGCATAACTGTTGTGAACTGTGAACAAGAGACAGGGCAAATCTGCTGGTGATGGAGCCTTGTGCCACAGGGACAAGGTCCAGGGTACAGAGGTGGCCCTCCACGTTACGAGCCAAGTCTCAGTGCTACCCCCAGCTGTCTGCCCCTCCTAGAGGTGGCCATATCTGTGGAATGCTTTGGCCATCCTGTCCTAATGTGGGGCGATGTCTCTGGGGAGGGGTAGACTATGTAAGACTCCCTGGCCCCTTTCTGCTTCTTTCTGAACACCTGCCCTCTCACATCTGTACTCGTAACCTACACAGGCAGGTTGATTCAAAACAGGAACACCAATAAATCTGACTCCCTCCCGGAGTCACCCCTAAGTCCACAGGATCGCAGCAGTGGGAGTAGGCAGAGTCCGGGAGAGGGGGGCGGCTCTTCTGGGGGAAAGGGCCAGAGCTGCTACACCTAGGTAAAGGGTAGACAGCAGAGACATTGCCCAGTTAGGAGAGTTGGGCAGTGCAGAGCCAGGGACTGGGCCTCAATTTATTAACAGCCTGTGCTCATGGGACAGGTTGTGTTTCCTGTAGTGATTATCCTAGGTGAGGGGGCTGCCGAGGCAACTGGAAGGCATGTTAGCTCGGATAAGCAGCCCACCCTCACCAGCTGTAGTGAAGGGGGTTCCATGTGACATGATACCTTTCTGCCCCTCCCAGTATAGTGCAGGTGGCCTACAATGTGCTGCTCATGGGTTCTGGGGGAAGCTAGCCATTGGCACCTAGCCCAGACCTGGAGTCCACCCCCATGGTGGACACATAGATTGATCAACCCTTCGGATACTAGTTACCCAGAAGCTTCATGGCCTCTCCCTTTCTCTCTGAGCCTCAGTTTCCTCCTCTGAAATAGGGCATTGTAAGAACGGGTTAGAGAAAGAGACCTCAGTAAAGTTGCCATTTGGAACTCTGGATCCCCAAAACTCACAGGGCCAGGCCAGTGCATGTAATGCTGAGGCTGGCAGACCCTGGGACTCGCCAGCCAGCCGGGCTATCCGAATTCATGAATTCCAGGCTAATGAGACCTCATCTCAAGACACATGGCAGAATGATCTAAGATGCTTTGGCTTCCACACGCATTTGTGAATGTATACCTGTACACACATGTGCAGGCACACACTCAGATTAGGGACCTGGTAGCTCATGATGAGCCCAAGAAAGCTGAGAGCTGAGATGGATGAATCCCTAGACACCCTAGGCTCAGATCTTCCCCACCCCAGCAGCACACGGGAAAATGAGCTTTAAATAAAGCGTTTATTGATGAGCAAAAGCTTACACAGTTTGCATAGATTCTTCATACCATATCTGGAAGGATGGAAACCCCCAAGGCACTAGAGAACATGGAAAGAAGTCAGTACTCGATGGAGTGGGGACAGGGTGTCCCTGAGCACCGGCCACGTCCTGTGGGTCTGAGGCCTGTATCTAGGGAGCAGAACTAGAGAACAAAGGACACAGGCCTGGGAGAAGACCTCATCCTGGGCCTTGTAGTGGCAGTTTCTGCTTTGCTTTCCCAACTCCAGCAGCAGAGTCTGGGGAGGCCTAAGGTGAAAGTCTAGCTGACTGACCCTTGGTTTGACCCTTGTCACTAAAAGACAAGCCCAAATGGTTCATAAGAGGTGGCATGGGGTACAGAGGCCAAGAATGGTCAGCAGTGTTCCTCAGGAGCCTCTCCAGCTTCCTGGCAGGTACTGAGCCCACATCTAAGCCCAAAGTAGGGGTGGATAGAAAGACAAGCAGGAGCAATGGCACCCAAGACATCCAACTTCAGCTGCCTTCACTTTGCCATCCTGGCCTCAGACACTCCCAAGCTCCCTCCCCTCAGGACACTTCCCCTGCACAGACTAACACATCCTGGGCCTTTCTCATTCCATCATGGCCCCTCCCATCACTCCCCCTGTAAGACCCTAAGCCCCACCCTCCCACAGCAATAGCCAGCAAAGTGAGGCCAGTGACCACTTTAGTGTCTGTCTAACCTTGGGACCTGCAGGGAGTGGGTGGGACAGAGGCCAGGCCTCCACCTCTGCCTTGCCACCTTGGTACCAAGGAGCCCCGGAATGAGATGACAGCTTCCCAGCCTCCTAGACAAGAGTCACGGCACCAATGCTTTCATCTACCTCCATCAAGAACCACCGTGAGGGAACAGGGAACAGCGCTAGGGCAGGATGGAGGAAAAGAGGAAACCCTCAAAACCAGACCCAGCATCAGAGATCAGCCCACAGAAAACAGGGCAGTAACAGGTGTACTAAACCCCATAAAGTGACTTGGGTAGGCCAGACCCCTGGAGGTGACACACCACCCCAGCTACTCCACAAGGCACAGACTGGAGTACCCCTCCCCAGAGATGAGGCTGCGGTGCCCAAGGAGAAACGCCCTGGTAGAAGAGTCCAACGGAAGCTGGGAGGCCATGCCTAGAACTCCGTCTGCACTCCTGCACTGTCCTCGGTGGTGGTATGGATCGGAGGATGGCTACCAGGGCTAGACACCTTCTCCCCTGTCTCTTGATCACTGGGTTTAGGGAGCTCAAGGTCCACAGCTTTTCCAGGTGGGAGGTGCCGGATGGGCGAGGCTGGTGGTGAGGCCTCCAGGACTGCCACAGGCTGGGGGCTCTCTTGGACCGGGGCCCCATTGAGAAGGGGGCTGGCTGGTGGGGAGCTTTCAGCCTGCAGATCCTGGGCCAACAGACCTCGGAGCTCAGTGACATTGTCCGGGGAGGCAGGTGATGGTGGCTCAGAGCCAGCCTCAAAAGGCAGCCCTGAGTCCTCGTCCTGGACCACGGACATCACCTGCTTGGCACGCCTACGCTTTTCCGTGAGGGTGGCTGCTTCAGAGGGGCAGGGGCTGCCACCACTGTCACTGCCATCACCGCCATCACTGTACTGTTCACCCCAGTCAATGGGGGCACCCTCAGCCAGCAGGTGTAGATTGGGGTCACTGTTATGCAGAACCACGCTGTCCCGATAGAGGTTATGCTTGCGTTGTACTGCGGCCTCCTTCACAGCTGCAAGACCATGAGAGAGAGACGGCGCACTCAGCATGGACCGTCATAGCAAACCTCACCCCCATCATGTTCTGTGACTGGGCTCTGCCTCACTCTGGGCATTCCTGCCACAAAACTATAACTCAAGCCCAGAGCCCGAGCTGGCAGCCACCCTGATCACTCTCAGCAAAGCCTAGAACCAACCAGAGAGGAAACTTAAGGCACAGAGAAGCCAGTGTCTGGACACAGCCTCCTCTTGGAGTCTTGGCCTCTGTGCATCTTTAGCTACTGCTGCCTATGTCTCTTCCGGGCTGCCCCTCCCTACTCACTCTGCAGGATGTCCTTCATGACTGTCTGCAGCACCACCTCCTCATATGTGTTCTCCACCAGGATGAACCTGGCGAAGTCCTCAAAGATCAGCTCCTGGAAGCGTGGCAGCTCCTGCCGCGGAAGCAGGCAGAGAAGGGTCAGAGGCTGTACCGATGGCCTCTCCCTGAGGGGCTAGGGCAAAGTGGGGACTCACCGACTTGCAGGTGGGGGCCAGCTTTTTGAGCAGGAAGGGAATGGTGATCTGCAACAGTGCCTCTCGGAAGAATCTCTTGCGCACAGAACTGCTGTCGTAGTCGTATTTCTGCAGGGAGGGTTGGGCACAGGAGGGACCCTTGGGTCAGGGGGCTCAGCTTGCAGGAAGGTCAGACCCAAGCTCAGAGCACCCTAAGATGGTGGCTGGCCAATCAGCTTTGGGTTTGGCTGGCCATGCAGACTCCAACCCAAAGGAGTCAGGCTCACCTTCAGCACCCGCTCCAGAATCCGCTGGATGGACTTGCACAGCTCCTCCTTGGTGGGTCCCTTTCCCAGCTCTTGGTGCAGGAGGGTTTCGAAGGTGTACACAGCATTGTCCATTTGCTACAAGGTATACAGCAGAGTTCATGAGACCCTTCTGGAGTGGCCATGGCCCCTTCCTGCATCCTCAGCCAGTCCCCCCTGTCACAGAGAAATCGGGCAGTCTGTAGTTTGTATGTTCTCTGGGTATCTAGATGCAGGAGTCTGCCTGAGTGCAGAAACCCCAGGAAGAGACTAGGTGGCAAGGACAACTTCCTGGGGGGAGGGGCAGATTCTAAGGGACCTGGTGGGCAGCCAGATGAGCAAGAGACACGTGTTCTGAGAAGCATAGGGAGGGAGGTCTCCCTCTCCTGGTGCTGGGGGGGGAGGCATGGGAGGCAGCTAGCAGAGTGTGGGCTCGGGGGACACACCTCTCGCATGTGGATCTGAGCTCGCTGCTTGAACACGGAAGTGCTGGACACGTCAAAGCGCTGCTGCAGCCCGTCGAGCCGTAGCGGCTCCATCTTCTCATAGCAGCTCTGCATCTTCAGGGGATGGTATGCCAGTTGGGACAGCTTCTCCATGTACTGCAGAGAGCAGGGCCACATGGGTGAGTACGCAGTCACTGCACACCCACATCTGGCCTGGGCCCGGTGCTAGCTGCCCAGGGATGGCCTCCTGGAAATTGTGCCCATTAGAGCAAGCCAAAGACAGCTCAGGAGAAAAGGGAGAGGGAACCTGAAGACAGACTATCTCGGCGCTGAGGAGAGAGGCCAGGCACTGGAAGACAGTGCACTTGTGGGGTGTGTGGTCACACCTAAAGCTTGCCCTCCCTGCCTCCTTCCTGCATTCCCTCTCTGTGTAAATCATTTTCAACTTCAACAACCATCTTGCTCCATGAAGACAAATGGTACAGAGTAAAAATATTCATTCACCAGACCCCCGTTGGACTGGAAAGCTTTGCCCTGTGGCTCCTGCCTCTGGTCTCTGTAGATACTAAGAGAGGGCAGCCCACCCTGAGACACGGGGACACCAGACCCGAGCCCAGGTCTCACCTCGCCCAGTTTGTCAATGCCACCCTCGTTGATCACATTCAGATTCATGTCTGTGACCTCTTTGAAGAAGACATCCCGCACCTCGGTGAAGCCCTGGCTGGTGGGTACCATCAGAGCCTCTAGGATGGATTGGATGTAGGGCTGGACGTGGTTCCTCACACACACCTCCGCCTTGGGGAGGATGAAGGCTATATGGGGAAAAAGAGGATGTTGCTGGTGGGCGGTGCCTGGGACACAGTCCACCCCATCCCAACAGCCCAGCCCATGGCTGTCCCATCCTGGATGCCAAAGAACCGGGTGCTGGTGACATGAACTAGCTCTCTGACCTCAGAGAGTAATCAAGAAAGACAACAGATCAAAGCAGAAGAAATACATCTGCCATCCTAGCACTCCAGAGGCAGGAGAATTAGAAGTTTAAGGCCATCCTCTACTTCATATTTAGAGCTACAAGTTTGAGGCCCGCCTGGAGAGAAAGGGAGAGAGGAAAGGAAGAAAGAGAAAGGATCTGTAACACAGGTGCCTCAGTGGATCCAGTGAGCTTTGTGGAAGCTGACCCTGCCCTGGAGCAGGGTGGCCTGGTTCTTCCCACCCAGTTCTGCAGAATACCCCACCTCCAGCACTGTTTACCCAGAGAGTGTTCTGAAGTCTACCCTGCTTCTTTCCAGATAATGCTTACTACACACAATAAATACCAACTCTCGGTACCCCACTAAACTCCCAGTGAATGCGGCTGCCCCACAATCACCGGCAGGCAGCCACCACCTGCTAGCACAGTGTCAAGGAAACAAAACACAACATGGACGACAAAAGGCGCGTATGCCACCTGGAGAACCTAGGTGACACAACAGTCCACCAGGGTGACTCATCATCAGACTTGAGTTGACCAAGGATGGACAGAGGTTTGAACCTCAAAGACAAAAATCTCCACATTCGGGCTGGAGAGATGGCTCAGCGGTTAAGAGTACTGAGTGCTCTTCCAGAGGTCCTGAGTTCAATTCCCAGCAAGGACATGGTGGTTCACAACCATCTGTAATGGGATCCGATGCCCTCTATTGATTATACATAAAATAAATAAATCATTAAAAAAAAAACATTAAAAAATATCTCCACATTCAAAATCTGAACCTGGTGTCAAAAGCTTGTCTTTCTTGAAACTCAGGAGGCCGAGACAGGAGGATCACAAATTGGAGTCTAGCCTAGGTAATGTGTAAGACTTTGTCTCAAACAGTAAAAGGAGACTAGAGCTGCAGCTCGCTACAAAGTGCTCATCAAGTGTGGATGAGCGTGGGTGAAGCCCTAGGTTCGTTCCCCAGCACCGCCAGAATCAAATCTTATAGAAGAATAAAGTTTATAGGAGAATCTGCAGGCGACGAAGGGTCATGGCTTTGATTCTGATGGTGGCTCACACTATAGCAAAGCTGGCCTGGCCCTGGAGCGCTGTGTGCAAGCATCTGCCAGTGGCTTCTGACCAACCCACCTACCTCGGATCTTGCTGGCCAGATGCTCCTTGGAGGTGATGATCTGGTCCATGTCAGTGCGAATAACTGCTTCCATGGCTGGGCGGGCCAACTGCAGCTTACACAGCACCTCCTCAAAGTGCACCTTGGCCTGTTCAAATACCAGGCGGTACACAGCGTCCGAGATCTACGGGTACAATGGAGGTGTCGGTGCCAGGGGTGAGGACTGAGTGCTGGCTGTTCCCTGTCAACACCCTCGTCCCTACCAAGGGGTCCCAGGTCCACACACCTGGATCCACTGTCGCTGCCGCTCCTGAGGCTTTCCCTTCAGCCGTGGGCCAAGCTCTGCCTTCAGCGCTGGGCCCAGCTCCTCCATCACCAGGTTACTTAGGATCTAGAACCAAGAGACAGGAGAAGGGGCAGGGCTAACACCTATCCATCTAGCTTGTTTCTCTGAATCTCTCTGGCCACTCCAGGACCCTCGTCTGGGCCTCCTCCACACCTCTGTGGAGCTAGCTCCTAAGCACATCCTGCTGGGGTCAGACTTATCTGCCTGTGGTGTTAGCGTCACCTGGAGGCAAAGCTCCTGCCCGCCAGGACCCAGGGGCATAAGTGGACAGATTAACAGGGGTTCTCTTTTACCCAAATCTGCTCTTGCCATCTCTTCCCAAAACCTGCTGTACCCTAAAACCCCAGTAGAACCCAGGGAGACTCCTAAGGATCCCTCAAGCAGCCCTCTGACCTCACCTGCACCTCGTTCCCACATAGCATTTCCCAGGTGCCGTATTGCTCCTTCGACTGGCGGTAGATGCGGATGGCATCTGTGAATGCAGGGCCCTCCACCTTTGAGTTCTCCGGGATCCCTGCCCAGGACAGAAGGAGGGAGAGGGAGGAGAGAAAGAGGTCAGCAAAGGACCATCCACCAAGACCAGCCAGCCAGAGTGCACACAGCAGGAAAAGGCTGTGGTTCACCCTGCAGCGCTCCGGCAACCCCTCTGAATCACCTTATGTCCTCCAAGATACCACCACCCCACCCAGCACAGTGTAAGAAACGGCCAAACTAGGACTGGGAAAAGTCATCCGGCCATAGAGACTGCACAACGTGGCTCTAGGAGACCTGAGACGCACATTCTGGTCCTGCTCCTCACATGTGGCTGCACTAGTATGCTGTGACCCTCCCATCCAGTGACAGATGGTACATATTTCCCGCTGCATGGGCCAGACAACCTCTGTCCCAATGCTAGACCAAGCATCCCAGCTTGCAAACACTAGAACTGTTCTTTGTCAATATACCTCGCTGTAAAAGTAGACCAGGGGCTGAACCTGATCCGTGCACTGCTATCTGGGCCTTGCTTTATATCACTGAACCCCAAAAGAGCCTCAGTTTCCTCTTATGGGGACAATAGACCTACGCCGGGTCCCAACTTGTTCCGGGTGCCTCTCTAGTCTGCAATGTGCAGACAGTGAGCCACAGGAAACCAGAGGGTGGCTCCAGGACCCCTTGAATGATATTTTGTATGGCTTTGGTTTTTTGAGGTCCTGGAGATGGGACCCAGAGCCCTGAGTATGTCAGGCAAATTCTTTACCACTGAGCCACATGCCCTGCTCCTAAAGACCACTTTCTATCAGAAGCTAAAGAGCCATTTCTCCCAGCAGCCTGAGCCCCGGGTCTGGCTTGTCTATGTACCATATGTGCACAGACGCTAGAACTTTAGTGAACAAAGGGCTGGGGTGCAGCCAAGTGGCAGTGTTTGTCAATGTACACAAGGTCCTGAGTTCAGTTTCCGGGGTGGGAAAGAAGGATGTGAGGGTAACATGGGAGCACGACCATTGCTAACACATAGGGGAAAAATGTTTTTTCTGCATTGCTGTTGCCACTGTTGGTGATGGTGGTCACAGGGCAGGCGAGTTAATAAACAAACTTGGACATAACTAGGAAAACAAGGGGAAACAAGGACGGGAAGTGGCCATATCTGGGTAGGGACAGAACACGGTTAATGCACTAACCCTAGCCACGTGCCTCTGACCACGGTGTCCCCGGAACCCAAGAAGGGGAAACTGCAGGTTATGCATCACAAACCACAGCGCCCACTGCAGTGACAACGGGCTGAGTCACCCCACAGAAAAGAGCCCCTCCCTTCTCCACAGCCAGCCGCCCACAGGAATCACTCACGGCCTGTCAGAGCCAGAGTGCATTCTATCATGGGACCCAGAGACTCAGAGTCAACAGCACACACCCCTGCATTTCTGGACCCACAGGGCTAGGCTGGGGGCAAAGCAGAGGCGCTTCAGCAGAAGTAGTACCCAAGTCAGGGTGGCCAATGTGGGCCTGAGAGGAAGCCCCAGCCAGGGTCTCAGAACACACTCTCCTGGAGTCTGAGTTCTGTCTGGAAAATCCAGCAATATATAAAGTTCAGCCTCTTCCAGGGATAGGAATCTCCATCCTGTTCATAGCAAGGAAAATGCAACGCAAGGGAGCAGGATAGCTAGCAAGGGAGAGCAAGCGCGGTGGGCGGGGCGGTGGGCGGGGCGGTGGGCGGGGCGGTGGGCGGGGTACAGCCGAGAGACTCCCAACTAAGGATCTTCCCCATTCTGCACAACCAGTCACTTGTGAGCCTGCCTGGTGTCTGCTTTGTTTGCCTGGCAACGCAACCCAGAACAGGGCTGTATTTAGAACTCACCTTTCCTAAGAGCAAAGCTCAACCGAGAGGTTAGGCTGAGCTCACATCTAGTAGAACTGATAGTCTTTATAAAAAAGAAAGTTTTTATTTATTTTATTTTTGGCTATTGTTTTGTTTTTCAAGACAGGCTTTCTCTGTGTAGCCTTGGCTGTCCTGGAAGTCCCTCTGTAGACAAGGCTGGCCTCAAACTCACAGAGATCCACCTGTTTCTGCCTGTGCCCCCGGAGATCTGGGATTAAAAGCATACTTAACCACCACCCGGCTAAAAACTTTTTCTTAGTGTGTGTGGTGTGTGCATATATGTGTGTGTGTATGTGCGTGTATGTATGTATGTGTGTATGTATTATGTATTATGTATGTGTATGTGAGTGCATGTATGTGCTTTCACTCAACCATGTATGTCCATGTTGAGGCCAAAGGTCAATGTGAAGTGTCTTCTACGGCTCTCCATCTTATTTCTTTTTTTAAATTTAATTTAATTTAATTCAATGTGTCTGAGCATTTTGCCTGCATGTATGTACCAGGTGTCTGAGGAGTCCAGAAGAGGAGGGCATAGGAAACTGGATGTGAGTCACATGTGGGTGCTGGTAATCAAACCCAGGTCCTCTGGAAAGCAGCCTGTGCTCTTAACCACGGAGCTGTCTCAGCCCCTCCACCTTAGGTTTTGAGACAGTCTCTCACTGAACCCAGAGTACATTTCAGCCAGACTGGCTGGCCAGTGAGGCCCTGGCTTCTACGTCAGACTTTGATGTGGGTGTTAGGGGGTCCAAACTCAGGTCCTCAAACTCACACAAGAAATACTTTATTCACTGAGCCTGCCCTGAGCTTGCTCACCCGCTTGCTCGCTTATTTCTGAGTCAGCCTTAGACCAGAATGGCCTGGAACTCACTATGTTGCTAATCTGAGCCACCATACCTCTCCCAGAAAGAGGGGGACATACTGTTTATTGGAAGCAGTCCCACTATGTCTCCCTGGCCCTGAGTTGACAGAGATCTGAGGCAGAATGCTCACTCTGAGCCTAGAAGTTTGAGGCCAGACTGGGCAAGACTCTGTCTCAAAACAAAAAACAAAACAAAGCAACAGAAAACAGAAAACAAAACCACGCAGTCAGCAGAGGGATGAGCCGGCTACAGACACCGACCTGGTCCCCTTCAACCTCCTGAACTGGAAGAAATGCACATTTCTGTTGTGTGAGCCACCCAGGCCTGGGCTGAAACTTCACTTGCATTAGCCCATTTCATCCTCACAGGAGGGGAAAATGGAGGGGAGGGGGGGCTGGTCATCTTAGCCTCAAAGAAACTGAGGTTCCAGCCTTGTGTGCGATGTGTGTCTGGAGGTGATGTGTAACATGCCAACACTGGAGGGGACCAAGGCAGGAGGAACACAGCAAGTTCAAGGCCAGCCCAGGTTAAGTATCAAGACCGTCACAAACACCAAGACCATCTCCAAAGAAACAGAGGCCAGGGTGGGCAAAGCCACTGACTTGAGGGCACACGGCTAGGGGATAGTTAAATGGGGCTGGAACCCAAAGATCTCCTTAGTCTAGGCAGAGCCAAGGACAGAGCAGGACATGGACACCAGGCTGAGGACAGAGTGAGTGCCCCAGCTGCCTCCTGACACCCCCACTGCTCCAGGAATGCAGTGTGTGAAGGGGGCCCTGGATGGGCTGGCAGTCACCCAGCTTGGCCTCCTTCCCCGACCCATCCACCCCCACTTCCTGGCAGGGCCAGAAGTGAGCAATTCCAGGCTCCACAAATTCCAGGCCCAGCCTCAATGGGGGGGAAAGGGGGAGAAGAGAACTTTCTCACAGTCCTAGTGGAGGGAAGGGCCATGCCTGGAACCAGCCTTGTCAGTTCCTGTAGGAGGTAAGGGAGCTGGTCTGGGGGCGGGGCTTTCTGTCACAGTCCTCTCCAGCCCATGACATACATAACCTTCCAGCTTGCTGTGTGCCAGACTAAAGGCCCACAGCTCTGTCTGAACCAGCTCCTCCACTTCCCAGGACCTACTGTAATATTTCCCCAATTAGTCCTGTTCTCGCCTTTCCCCTACTGGCCTGGGGTCCCCTACTCTGCCGTATCAGTCAAGCCAGCAGCCCTGGGAGCCTGCAGAGGACTCACGGGCCAGCAAGGAAGGAGGTTGTCCCAGGCCAGGCAGCCAGATCCTGAGCCAGAGCCACAGCCCCAGGGACCTGGGAACAGGAGCTCTTTGTGGGCAGTAGGGCAAGGCCCAGCCCAGGTGGCAGGGCTTGGCCTGGCTTTAGAGCTGGTGGCCTCCCATCCGACAGATGCCAGAGGGCGGAGGCCTCTCTAGAGAGGTGGGGTGAGCTGGGTTCAGCCCAGGTGCCCACACTTCCCTCTCTGCCAGGTAGAGCTGTTCCTGAGAGCAAGGTGAAGCTGCTCTGGGCCTCCCTCTCTGCCTCTGAGACCACATCACCAGGTCAGGGCTATTCCTTCTTCAGGGACGGGGAGACCCTCACTAACTCATATTGGGGAACAATCCTAAAGTTTTATAATTCCTCAGCACTCTATAAGGTCCTTCTAGATCTGACCTGAGGGCCCCCTCCAGCCTCACTTCCTCCCCCACCTCTCTCCCTGTGTCTCTGTCTCTCTGTACCTGTCTCTCTGTTTCCCTGTCTGTCTGTCTCTCTCTTTCCCCTCTCTCTCTGTCACACACACAGAGTACTGTCCCCATTCCCAGCCACCCTTTATGGGGGCCACAGCCTCTTATGGGGAGCACCCGTGTCTATCCATCACCTCCGCACCCTCCATGCAGGGCAGCACTTCCCCCAACACATCTCCCAGTGCCCAGCACAAAGAGCACCATCCTGGCAGCTCATCTGTGCCCCATCTGTCCCTCCATCACACAGCTGGCTGCATGTGGGCAGGGTGCATGCCAAGCTCCCCTTTCATAAGCTCTGAATAGAGACAATAAATGTTAGCGGAACGCATGAGTGAGCGGAAGGGTCAGAGCGTAAGTTTACAAATGACGGAAGGAAAGAGGAACCTTTCTAGATTACCATGTGTAAAGAAGGAAACTACATCATAAGAAATATTTTGGTATGTAATGTGACAGGATTCCAGTGTAGCCCAGGCTATCCTAGAATCACTATGTAGCCCAGGCTAGCCTGGAACTCACAGGGATCCTTTGGAAACCATTATATCCAGCTATTAAAAAAATCCTGACCAAGCACAAGCAGAGTCCTGCTGTAGTACCCTCAAATACACAAGCGACCCTTATCACCATTTTACTTAGAACCCAAGAGGGAAGTCAGTCTCCATGTAAGTTAACCTTGGTTGTCAGTGTGACAGGGTTTAGACTCTTTTTACTTTAAGTTGCTTTTAGGGGTTAATTTTCTTAGAGAAAAACACTAATGACTACTATAGTCTCCTAACATCAATTGCTAGAAAGTGGCAAATCCAGGCAGTGGCGGGACACACCTTTAACCCCAGCACACAGAGGCAGAGGCAGATGGATCTCTGTAGCTTGAGGCCAGCCTGGTCTATAGAGTGAGTTCCAGCCAAGGATATAGGGAGAAACCCTGTCTTCTCAAAAAAAAAAAAAAAAAAAAAAAAGGCATAATCAAGATGATTTTGGGATTGGGGGTCCCTGGGATCAACAACCACAGCTTTCTAAAAATAGTTTTGTAGTGTTTCCTTGGCAACACAGAAATATTCCATCAAGGAAGAAGATTAAGAGTGCTCATCAAACAGCCTCCGCAGAGAAATGAGAGCAGATCCTAGAGCAGGACAGCCATTCCATATGCAACCACTAGGTGTCGCCATCCAGCACATTAGGAAGTACTGCCGCCTGCTGGCTCACCGTTGTTGCAGTGTCGGACGCAATCCTGAAGCACCGCCTGCCACTTGTCCTGTTCCGCTTCCGTCATCATGCAGAAGTAATAGTGCCGGGCATAAGGATGCCACAGGATGAGAGGGAACTGCGTTGGGCACTTAAGGATGGGGGTGGAGCCTGATTTCGATGTAGTTCCTGTAGAGACAGATGTGAACAGCTATGGCTGAGGTCTAGGCTCAGGCCTAGAGAAGGCCACCCTGTCCTGGGGCCATGGCATCAGCAAGGAAGCAGCTGGCCTTCATTTTGGCCCAGCCGCAGTAACTAGGAAACCTGGCATCAGTATGGATTCTCTCCCTAGAACTGGAATTCTCATCCACTTGGTTTGTGTGTAAGACACCATGACAGGGTGAGGCCTCTAGTTCATTACATTCTTGAGTTTCTCTTCAAATTTCAATGGCAGAGGCCAAGCTGGGCTCACTGCTGTGTCAATGAGGTGACAGCAACATTGTGTGTGGCCCAGCTTTGGTGGCTGAAATAGGCTAGCTGCTCACAGCAGCATACCCTAGGCCCTCGGGTCTTCTCAATGCCAGGGTTCAACTGGTGCTAAGGAACCTGATGTCAGAGGAGGAGGGGCTTAAGGGGACAGTCCCAAGTCGCAGGTGGGGACTGTGTAAGACTCTGGAAGCCTCAGCAGGCTGAGAAGAACAGGAAGAAACCCTTGGCATCCGCATTGCTGGGTTACCATCATCTTTCCTGGGGCACACATGAGTCTGGGTCTAGACCCTGTCTATATACAGCCTGGGGAAAACTCCACCTTGCAGGCCTTTGGAGCCCCCTCTTTGAGGGCTCGGGTTGTTCAAGAGATCTATAGACATTCTAAGCCCCCTGGCTGCCCTGCAGAATGGGGCCCAAGCAATGGGTTCAGCTCATCCACTTCCCTGGCCAATCCTTAGGCTTATGTAGGACAGCATGGCTGGAGACCACTGGTTCTTTACCTGGCAGGGAATTGCCGACAAGCTCCAGGTACTGGTCGACAGAGGTGAGAACTTTGTAGCCTGCACTGTTGATGACGGCCCGGGGTGGTATCTGCCGCTCATAGGCCTAAAGAGAGCAAGAGAAATGGGGCCTCAAGGTTCAGAATGTAGCCAAGCACAAACTCACTTCCAGCTGGCCCCAGAGGTCACTCAGCTATCTGTTCAAGGTTTGGGGAGTGGGGTGGGCACTAGATGAAGGAGGAGCATCCACATAAAATGTTCGGCGCAATGCCTTAGCAGGGAAGGAGCTTTGCTGGGGCAGCTGCTAGCCTCTATGACCAGTGAGACTACGTTGTCTGTTACATATTAGACACTGTGCTGGGGACACTGCATGCCTCATTTCACAGGACGTGGCTCCTCTCCAATTCACATAGACAGGAAGTAAATGTTGGCTATGAACCCGGGCTATCCCCAGAACCCAAGGTCTTTGACCACTGCCTTGAGCTACTGGCTTCAAATGTCTGGGTTCTAAGCGGCAGAGTATTTCAAAGGGGACTCAGAGTAGGTAGCTTTCCTTGATGCAAAGGGAAGGGAACTCTGCCTACCACGGGGCAGACAGAACTGCCCTGAAACAAGTCAGACAGGCCTGCCTTTAGGGAGGCGCTGGAGAAATGTTTGGCTGATGAAATAAAGTCTGTAATGTAAGCAGGTGGGACTTCCTGGAGGGGCCCAAAGTAAAAGCAAGTCACAGCCAGTCCCGTTCTCTTCTCACACACATCAGGGCATGGAAGATTGGGGAGGGAGATTTCAGGAACCCCATCCGGAGATGGCACAAAGGGCCAGACTACTCAGCAACTGGCAGCTGTGACTGAGGCCGGGTCTGGGAGAGGCGGGAAGGTGAGCCGGGGGTGGGGGGGAGATGGAGGCAGGCAGAGGGTAGGCTTTGCGGGGATGGGGGAATGATGGGTCTTGGGGGTGACCAGAGAGCAAGATGATCTTAAGAAGGGCTTATGAGGTGGACCCCTGGACACAGGATGAGAGATGACTGAGAGCACCTCCGAGGCCAAGCCGACTTGGAGAAGTGGAGAAGGGATTAAAAATGTCGCTTTGACCCTGGAGCTTCCATGGAGAGACAACCTGAGGTAGGCATGCAGGGGAAGGCATGGCATCTGGAGCCTCAGATGGTGGAATGGAGGTCACAGAGTAAGGACTAGGTAAGTGGGCTGGAGAGATGGCCCAGTGGTTAAGTGCAAGGACCTAGGTTCAATTCCCAGCACCCACATGGCACCTCACACCTGTCTGTAACTGCAGTTACCAGGAAAGCCTGGAGGAGGTGGGCGGCTCACCCCAACTTACCACTTTGTTCTCATACAGCACCAGTCCGTAGTGATGGGGCACCAGGCTGAAGCGGTTTCTCCACTTCTTATTGTCTTCCTGGTACTGGAAAAGGTTCCCGGAGAAGATGATGCGTTCATCCAGGGGCACCTGAGGGCAGGAGGGAACAGGGGAGGTCCCAACAAGGTGGGAGTACAGCCATCAGTGCCTGAGTTATAACTCCTCATGCAGCACCTACACACACATGCACGTGTGCACACACGCGTGCATACACACACACACACACACACACACACACACACACACACACACACACACCACCACCACCACCACCACCACCACCACCACCAAATTCCTGGCTTTGGCAGGACTCCAAAGCTAGGCTGCGCTGTACCCACTACACAGATGAAGGCCTGAGGTTCAGGGTAGTAAGGTGCTCACTCAGGGTTCAAGTAGGATAAGAGTGGACATTCATTCAGAGCCATGCCAGCCTAGGGGTCCCCACTTTTTCCTGGTCCTAAGGAGGGAACTGGGGAACAGACTGCTCCCCCTCGCCACCTGCCACTATTATCCAGGACTTTCACTCAGCTGGAGGGCATACCCGCAGGCCACACCTGGATGGTCCTAATGCCTGGGTAAGCCTCTGTCCAGCTCTGGGCCTGTTTCTCCTTATTGAAATAAGGACTTGAACTTGTGTCCAGAGCTTCCCAAGAGCTTGTATCCAGCTCCCAGGCTGATCTCCTTGAGTCTGGATAGTGAGAGATGTCGGGCGGGCATCCAGGCAGAGAGGTGGCCTGTGAGGGCTGCAAACATGCTCAGACGGTCCTATGAAACCCCACAAAGACGAGGGGAACGGCAGCGGCTAGTTCCCTCCTCTGTTGACTGTAGGGACTGTAGCTGACTGAGGCAGGCTGGGGCGAAGCACTCAGCTGCCGACAAACATTGGCCACGTCAGTAATCTGCCAGAGCTCAGGAGACGCACTCCTAGCTTCTGGACAGATTTGGACATTGGAGGTGGGATGTCTTTACACCAGGGGTGGGAGCTGAAGCTACAGAGATCAAGGAAGCTTCTGGAAGGGAGGTACAGAAGCCACAATGGACTATGGGAGCCAGAAGAATCTAGAGAACTCCAATTTTGTTCTGTTTATTCTAAGATAAACACGGTACCAGTCACAAAATGGATCGAGTGCTGCAAGCATTGGTGGGAGAGCGTGTGGCTTTGCCTCCGCTGTCAGACCTCCAATGTCTGTGGATTGTGCCCCTCCTCCTCCGTTCTTCCCTGGCTCCTTTCCCCCCTGCTGCCCCCTGCAGCTCCTCAGGGGAAAGCTGCACTCTAGAAAGGAGAGCCCATTGTGCTCAAACAATAGGACCCAAGACCAGTTTCCTCCCAAGACGCCGAAAATATTTACAGGAAAAAAAAGGGTCTGCTCCCCTCCCCCACCGTGGGTTTTACCCAAGTCAGAAGGCTCCCACTTGGTGGTCTATATTTAGACTTCTGAAGCCAGGTCTTCCAATTGGTCTCTTCTAGAAAGTGCAGCCAGGGTTTTCCCAACACCCTGGGAAGATCTAGCCTGCTAGCTCAGCTGCGAATCTGTTCGGTGAACCGAAAGGCCCTTACAGAGACTGCAGAGGAGATGCTTGAGCCCTGAAACCAGGCTCCACACCCCTTCACCAAGCATACCCCAGATCCTGAGCCGCCTCCCTGAGGCTGCCTAGCTGCTGGCTTTGATTTTATTTTTAAAATTTTTTCAAAGGTAAACTGAGGTGTTACAAGAAACCTATAATCCTAGATTCAGGAGGGAGGTTGAGGCAAGGGGGACCAGAAACCTAAGGTCATCCTCTACTACAGATGGAGTTTGAGGTTAGCCTGGGCTACACAAGACCCTATCTCAAAAGGGGAAAATTAGGGTTTTTTTTTTTTTTTTTTTTTTTTTCCAAATGACAGAGTCCTGTTTTGAGCGGAAGACCTGCAGGAGGTACAAAAATTTTCAGACCTACAAATCAGGGCCAGCCTGCCCACCCCTCACACGTGCCAAAGAAGTCACTCCCCAGCCCCAGCCCCTCAGTGCCCCAGTGACCCTCAGAGCAGGGAGTGGGCAAGAGGCTGAGAGAAACTGACCATCACAAAACAACTGTTGTTTGCTGGGGAAGGAGGTGAGCGGGCAGTTTTACTATGGTGCATAAGTGCACAGCCCAGACTGGCCCTGAACTCCTGCTGTTTCGGCCTCGGCCTCCTGGGTGCTGGGATCACAGGTCTGCCAGCTCATCCAGACCCATCTGCTCTTATTACAGCCATGACTGTGTCTTTAGAAAATGGCTGCCATCATTAGTGACTAACGTTATCCCTCCTGTCTGTGTCATGGCTTCACATGGTGGTCAGTCTCATGAGACACCAAAGAAAGCTCTTGGCTCTCAGGCACCCGCGAGTAACTTCAGGCCACTGCTCTGGCTGCACAGCCCGTGTGTCGGAACGAGCACCCCGTCCTGTGAGTATGACAAGCCAAACACAGAGAAAATGCTCAGCACAGCACCCAGCACCGGCTCCCACTTGCCCTGGGCTCTTGGGAATGAGGCTGCCCGCACTGTTTGTCTTTGTTTGGTTTTGGGGGTCCATAGCCCTCCTTGACCTGGTGCTTACTCTGTAGTCCAGCTGGCCTTTCTTCAGCTCCCCAAATACTGGGATTACAGGCTTCATCGCCACACTGGACTTGCCTGAGACCTTCACTCTAGATAGGAAAAGTCGCGTAGGCCCTGCTCATCTGGGCTGAATTCGAGCCTCCCTTCCTTGTCACAAGGAGCAGGGGCACACCTGCCAGGCCTGAGACCAGGTCATACCCACCACCTCCGCTCTAGAGTCAGCCATGACACCCGGAGCAGAGATGGCCCAACCTTCCACTCTTCCCAGGACAAGCTGCAGATGGGGAGAAAGGATCCTGGACTAGGAATCTAAGCCAGTTCAGTCTGCCTCCCTAGCCCAGCCCGGTAACTCTGGGCTAAGTTTGGGACTTTGTACATAAAAAGGATTTCTTCTGTCTGTCAGTCCTTTCCCTCTGTCAATCCCTCTCACAGTCAACCCCGCCCCAACCCCCAGGGCCTTGTTAAAGCAGCCTTCTTCAGACCAGATGACTCTGATGTCCAGATCTGCCCAGTCATCTTTCCAGCTCCGGTAAATAGCTCATAATCACCTTGAGTGTTTGTAGAGCTATAAAGACCGTACGTAGCCTCAGCACCTGACCCTGCCGCCAGCACAGTCAGCAGCAAAACTTCTCTTCCGAGAGCCACGAGGTGGAATTCCAGCCACTTACCTATCCTCTGCCTCAAGTTGGGTAACTCAGCAGCCAAACCCACTGTTTCCTTCCTGACCTCACCCCAGCCTATCCCCTCCAGGCCTGTCACAAGGGTCCCCACTGCAGGCCACACTGACACCCCAGAGTGGATTCAGGCAGCTTCCTCAGCAAACCCAACCCTAACGCTAATAACAGGATAATAAAAGGATGAGGTCAGGGAGAGCATCTGCTCTCATAGTCCTGAGGGGACGGAGCCTAGAGCATGTGGTCTGGGACAGTGTTAATGGCTCTGGAGGGGAGGAAGCAGCACCAGAGCTTTGTCACATCTCTGGACAGGTGTGTAGCCTGATCTGTCAAGACTGCAGAACGCAGCTGTGACAATGAAGAGGGTGGCACTGGCAGTGTGGACTAGTAAGCAAAAGAAAGATTATCCTCAACTAATGAAGGCCCTTAGAAACCAGATCAGCAGCATAGGGAAACTAAGGCCCATAGCAGAAGGGGTACAGAACCCAGGCTGGACCCCTCTATGCTTCTCACCTTGCGCCAGAGCAGCTGTGCCTGCGGTGGCCCGGTGCCCTCGATCTCATGACGCATGCTGTTGAAGAGGGAGACACCATATTGGTCCTCATAGAAACGAAGGAACTCTCTCAGGATCTTTTCAGTTTTCTCTGGAAGGGAAAGATGCATGAGAGAGTGAGGCCACCACAGACCCCTGGGGAATCAGGCCTGCAAAGTCCCGCATGAAAAACTGTCCACACATAGCACCAATACCCTTCCTCCCAAACTGGAGCTGGTTTCTCGCACGCCAGACAAGGGCTTTGGTCACGAGCTGCCCGCACAAGGTAGGTACCCACTCCTGACAGGAAGCTGCTCGGTGGCTACACACAGAAAACCACGCCGGAGAGACCTGTGAGAGATTTGGCCTCACCAGTGACCAAACCAACACCAAGTGGGAGAGACTGCTTTTGTTCCTGGGTAGACAGGGGTGTGGTGAGTGGGGCCAGGTCCCCTAAGGTGGCTGCATGCTCACACCTAGGATACCCTAGGATACCCTGCAGGTGAGCAAGGGTACACTGCCACCGGGCAGTGGCAGAACCAACAACCACACACCAATCCTCTCAGAATGGAAAAGAGCCAGGAAGCGACTGGCAAACCCTGTGACAGTCTCATAGGCTGAGCCCAATCTCTGAACAAAAATGATTCCTATCTATAAAAAGGAACTGGTGAAGGAGCAGGCTGGGGCCTCGGGGCACAGGGATTGGGGTACAAATAAGCCTTCTCACTTTCAAACATTAGAGCCATTTACTCGTGATCCGAGTACACCTCTTGAATTTATCTACCAAGTTAACCTCTTTTTCTTCTTCTTTTGAAACCAGATCTCATGAAGCCAGGTTGGCCTCTAACTCTCTACATAGCGAAAAGATGACTTTGAACTCCTGATGGTCCAGGTATGTGCCACCAGGTCCTGTTCATGAGTCAGGGATCACACCCTGAGATCTGTCCATGCTAGGTGCACATTCCACAGTGGGCTACAGCCCCAGTCCAGCAACCTAACAGCCTGCTTCTCCTGGCTGTTTGCTTATCTAGTTTCAGAACAGAGAAGGGTGGGTCTGTGGCCTCCAGAACAGGCCCAGCAGGCAGCAGGCTTGGTATTAATCTTGCCTGCATGTCCCTGTTTATAAATGGGGAACTGAAACACCAAGAGGATCCTCCTGGACCTAAAAAGCTACACTAGACTCTCAACCTAGGGTTTATGAAGCTCCCCTCCCTGGGCCTCAGTCTCCCCCCCCACCCCCCACACTGAGAGGGATAGAAGCAAGGCCAGACCAACCTGCAACTGATGACTACTTGGATCACAAGTTCTAAAAACCTGGTCCTTCATCTAGACCCCTTGCCCGTCTGTGGGTCCCTAGAGTCAGTGGCCTAAGACAAAAAAAGGACTCTCAGTGGGTCTGTGAGGCAGAGCCCATGTCATGGAAGGAAACTGAGACCCACAAAGGTTCTGTCATCAGCACCAAGTCCCACAGAGAGTGGTGGATGGAACTGGGGTGTAAACCTGAGACCCAGCCAGGAGCTGGTGGCTAGAGGAGCCCAGGACTCACCCCAACATTACTATGCTCAGTCTTTGGTCTGCACCCCTAAGCCTACCTCAGTGACAGGAGAGAGGGGCAAGGGCTCTGGGGGTAGCTCACCCAGCACTCCACAAAGCTAGCCTGCCATGCAGGCTTTTTTCTAGAATGAGGCCGTGTCTGGCCAGATTCTGATTTTCGGGGAGGAAGGAATGCATTTGCAGCAGCGCCTGTTTTGTGAAAATCCTGAGGAACAACAGTCCCTTAGAGACCATGGGAATTGTTCTGGGGATGATAAGGCAAGGGGGAGGGGGAGGGATGACCATGGGACCGGAAACCCCAGGGCTACTGCTGACAGGTGCTAACCCCAGGGTGGTGCACAGCTTTATGGGAGCCATGAAAGTGGTACCACTATGTTTCAGGTGAAGGCCTAGTGGTCCACTCCTTGCCCGGGGTTTGGCCTTGACTCCCTGCAAGCAATGAGTGTCCTCCAATGTGGCAACTTAAAGAGTTTCAGCCATAGCTCTAAGGCCCAAACTAGGCTAGGGAATATCACCGCCAAACTGAGCCTTACCACAATAATGGGAAATCTGTGTGCACGATGCCGGGACAAGATCAGGAGGAAGCTGCCATACTTAAAAAAAAAAAAAAAAAAAACTTGGACCTGGGTCTGTCCAGCACATGGTAACTCTCAGCTACTGGGTTAATGCTGGGGAAGAGATGCGACCCAAGGGGCATACTGGGCTGACCTGTGAGAGAAACAGAGAGAGTAAAGATAAGCCATGTCCTGTCATCCCACCCAGGGTGTCTGAGACAAGGGTGTGCAGTTAAAGAAGGTTCTAGAAGCATCAGAAGAGCTCGTGACCCCTGACAAATGGAAGCTACATCAGCAAGAGGCTGCAGCTCAGCTCCCTAGGCTGAGGCTAGGACTGAGCTCCAGTAGCCAGGACCCCAAGGGTCTGGGATGAAAGGCACTCAGTGTCTGTCCACACAAAAGTGAGCATAAGTTACCCAAATAAGACAGGACCCCAGCTCAGGAGAGGAGCAGGAAAACCACAGGGTTCAATGAAAGAGTAGATATGGAGTGGGGACACGTCTCCATTTAATGATGTACCCAAGAACAAAGAGGACTCCGCACCTGACTGCAAGCCTAGCACTCCTCACTATCTGACCTCAGGAACCATAGTGAACTTGACCTGAATCTGGAAAACCCTTTGCAGAACCAACCAACATGTGTGGAGCAGGACCCACTTGCTACATATGTGCTTTCAGTTCTGAAGCAGATGGGGTGGGGTGGGATGGCAGCCAATGTTGAGAGTACAAACCTCACATGGGTGGCGGTGGGAGGGGCTGACTGCCCCTCATGGGGTCACATAGCAGGAGCTCAACTAAAGGAAGGGACCTAGGGGGTACACCAATGGCCAAACGGTTATGGTGCAAAGATAAGAATGTCGGGGAGGAGGACGGCAACAGGACCCAAGGGCAGTGCCAGGCAAGCAGCAGGAAGCGTGGTAATTCATGAGTTGGCACCACCCCAGGAAGAGCTGATAGGTTGACAGTAGTGGACAGAATTACTCAAGTGCCTTGGCAGGGAAGGCCACAGGCACATGCTGGAGAGATGTGCCAGTCAGCCGGAAAAGAAAAGTCATGCGGGTAATTGGTATGAAGGAAGTGCCCCCAAAACACAGAGGGTGAAGAACTGGGATTTGGGGAGCAAAGGGGCCCAAAGGTATGCAACACTTCATGGGGTTTCAACCTAGACTTAAGCCTCTCATGGGCACATAGGAGAAGGCACCATGGGCCTAGAAAATGCCTTACCTTCCTGTGTACTAGGCTCTGTAACCTAAGCCCAGACAGTCTCTTTTCTTTAGGGCCCTTCACGGTGCCAATCCCACAGATGCTATTTGTAACCCTTAGAGATAGTGTCTAACTGTGTACTCCAGGCTGGCCTGAAACTCACTATGTAGCCCAAGATAGCCTGAAATTCATAGCAATCTGCCTCACCCTCCCAAGTATCGGGATCACAAGCAGTTGTCGCGGCTTCTGCGTTTGTTTCCCTGGTGCACGAAGTTAGCGCTAAGGGGCAGTCAGGATTCTGTGACTCAGCATCTAACCTAGGTACCTACCTGTAGGTGACACCTAGAGCCCAGGACAGACCTCCCTCCACACCCGCCCACATCAGCTTCAAATCTCCCCACAGCCTGTAAGACACCCCAGTGCATAAGTTTGGGGTAGACACTAAGCAGGGTTTCTGAGGCCAAGGCTCACCAGATGACAGAAGATGGGGACAGTTAGGATCCAAGTGGGCTCTGACCAGTGCCCACAGAACCTCAGAGGGCAGTAAAGATGCAAGCTGTAGGCCTGCCTGATGAGAGAAAGCCAACCTCAGGGACCCTGGGCCCAGAACCTGGAGGCTGGCACAATGCAATGGATGCTTGGGTGGAGCAGTCTGTGGGTGTGGACTGGCCTCACCCACCCAGGTTGCATATTTCCATCCACCCTCGTGCACTGACTCAGACATGGAGGCTGGAGGAGCAGTGGGGACCTGCAAACTGATGGGCCCGCCTTCCAGCTGTCAGCCGCAGGGTGAGGGTGAGGTGGGGACTGCCCACTTCTCTCAGACCCTCAGGTTCTTCATTTAGAAACCCCATGCATCACAGGGCCAGACCGGGCAGGACATGGGCAGTGCCATACAGCCCAGGGCACCAAAAACACTAGCCTTAATTATAACAGTGCTCCGCTTGCAATTATAGGGCAAAGGGTGGGCTGAGCTATTTATTACTGGGTATAATTTTTACAGCTTGGAAAAAAAAAATCCAATAAAGACTTTAAAAAAACAAAAGAAAGAAAAGAAAGAAACCCAAAGATCAGACAAAATAGGGATTAAGGACGTAGAGCTGGCATGTGTCCCCAGTGTGTGCATTCAAGTTCCCTTGTTACCACCCCAGCCCAGGCTGGGTGTCCCATCTCTGCTCTCCTTCAACAGTCTGTGTGGGCTCACCTTACACAGACGCTGGGCTACCTGTCTCTGCCTCCAGCACACAGATTTTTTTGGCTGGCCCCAGGGGAACGTGTTACATACAAATTCCCACTTCCCAGGTTACAACAACAACAACAAAAACTAAATTGGGTCCCCATGTGGGTAGTCCCAGGGTTCCCGCCTGGTTCTCTGTCACCCTGGGGATAGCTGGAGAATCCAGAACTGGGGAGGACACTCCACCGAGCTCTTGGTCAGGAGTCCAGAACAAATGAAGTGTTCCTGTCCTCGCACACATGTGTGAAAGTTTTGAAGAACTCAGTCTGGAAGTGAGCCAGTTGAGTATGGAGTTGTGAGTCTTGACACGGCTGGAAACATCACCATGGTCAAGGGTGATCCAGACAAACGCCTCACCAGCCAATCCTGCTACGGAGCCCAGAATTCCCAGAGTTCCCTTTGTGTGCCCACTGAGACCTCAGCACAATGTTCTCAGACTACATGGTTCTGAGGCACACAGCCTGGGAGGAAATGGAAGAGGTGTTTTGGGAGGAGGAATTAGAGTTGTTTCTTTTAGTGAAGAGAGTTTCACCATGTAGCCCAGGTTAGCCTAGAACTTACTATGTAGCCCAGGCTGACCTCAGACTTGAGACAATTCTCCTACCTCCCAAGTACTGGTGTCAGCAAGCTGTGCGACTGTATCAGGTTGGAAGTGGGATTTTGTTCTTTTGGTTTGGCACTGCTAGGGACTGAACTAGGGCTTCATGCGTGCCAGGTGAGCACGCCACAAGTGAGCTACATCCCAGGCCAACAGGAAATTGACTTTGAATCTTACTTCCCCTAAAGCCTGTCCAGAGTACCCCACCCCCAGAGGCATTTCTCACTGCCACACTGTGCCTTTATGGGCTCTAGCCTTACTTTCTAGGTCCCTACCCAGGAGGAAGCAAAGTGAGCTTAACTATGCCCATTTTACAGATGAGGACACCCAGGCTCAGAAAAGCCAAGAGACTTTTCCAAAGGCATGCATTTCTGGGTGTCAAATTAAAGTGTGTAGCTTTTGATCTAGCCCCCTACCTGCTTCCATATAGTCGAGGTTGGCAGGGCATCCTCCTGTCTATTGGAGATCCCTTCCCTTGCTGATCCTCTCTGGGCTAAACGGGCTGGTCGGTCTTAGATGAGTTAAGGTCTTCAATGAAAATCTCAGCCCTTGCTTTGGGAGCAAAACAAGATGCTGGCCTCAGCACCTCCACTGACATACTGGTAAGACAAGCAGACTAGGAGCTGACCACAGCCACCTCAGGCTGGACAGAGGACAACCCGCACAAGGGCTCCATTGCCACAGGGGCCTGCAAGTACAGGCTCCGTGTTCAGGTCCCAGATCCACCCACAGGGCTACGTGGCCATGACCAAAGCACTTTCTCTCTCTGTTTCTATCTCTGCAAGATGGCACATCAGTGCCCACCTGACCAGGCCATGAGGAAATCAATAAACCGATGAGCAGAAAGCACGGGGCCCTCACAAGGACAGTGCACGCACGACCATACTAACAGCAGCTCAGTGGCCGGAAGAGTGCTGATCTCTGATTTTCCAAAGTGACAGTGTTGGGGATCACACCAGTTCCTGTGTAGATAGCAGAAGCCATGAAGAGCAAGGGTCCAGGGTGCCCTGAAGTTCCCTGAAGCCTTGGGGAGCTGGGAGAGGGGTACCAGGCCCATCCTGCAAGTTAAGCTGTGTATGGGGAAAGCAGAGAGGGGTCCTTTGGGGGTCATGCTGCAGGAAGCCCCTAACCCAGTGCTTCTCAACCTTCCTAATGCTGGGACCCTTTAATACGGTTCCTTATGTTGTGGTGACCCCAACCATATGATTATCTTCATTGCTACTTCATAACCATAATTTTGCTACTGTTGTGAGTCATAACCTAAATACCTCATATTCAGGATATCTGATATACAAACCCCCATGAAAGGGTCATTTGACCACCAAAGGGGTAGAGACCCACAGGTTGAGGACCATTACCCTAAATGCTTGAATGCTGGTCTAAGCAGTTTCTACTTTGTGAGTCCCAGACACGCTGCACCCGAGTAGAAACCCTACATGAAGGAGCCTCAGTGCAAAGAACTCAGCTCCTCCCACACATTCATGAACAAGTACCGAGACCCAGGAACCTATACCCGAGTCCCCTTCCACAATGATGGTACTAGGACAAAGAAGATAATCTCCAACCAGGAGGGCAGCTGACTTCACGTGGACCACAGGGACTTCACGAAAGCCCTGCCCTGGTTTGGACTCAGATGTGGGCATTGAGCCAGACTCATCCTGGTCTGGCCGGTCCCTCCAGTGAGCTCGTGGAACGAGCCTCACTACCAGGCCCAGCCCAGTTTCAGGGTTTCATGGGGACTGAAACCTAGCAGGTGACAGCACCTGTAGGGTGGGGCAGAGTCAAAACTGGCCTGCCTGGTTCTGGGAGCACTGGGGAGGACTCCAAATAGAAGGAGGTGGGGGAGGTGGCCAGGATGATGACCCACCCACCCCAGAAACTAAGGACTAAGGCAGAGTGGAGGCGGGGCATCCAGTTCCCCGTGTCATGAAGTCAGATACCAGTAATTACGCCATCTGATGGGCACAGCCAGGAGAACTGAGGCCCAGAGAGGTAGTCACATAGTTCCACAGTCACACAGCACAACCCAACAGATAAGGACAGGAGTACCAGGTCTCAGTGTCTCACCTAAAGTCCTTCTCCTGGACCACTGAATTCTCACTATTTTTTTTTTAAAGATTGATTTATTTATCATATATGTAAGTACACTGTAGCTGGTTTCAGACACACTAGAAGAGGGTGTCAGATCTCATTACAGCCACCATGTGGTTGCTGGGAATTGAACTCAGGACCTCTGGAAGAGCAGTCAGTGCTCTAACCACTGAGCCATCTCTCCAGCCCCTGAATTCTCACTACTGACCCGGTCTAGCAGCTATCCACTTAGGCCTCCTTAGTACCCAAAATAATGCTGCAGTCTCATGGTGCCCAGGCTGGTCTGAAGCTTGTTATGAAACTAAGACTGAGTCTGAATTCCTGGGCCCTCTGCCTCCACCTCCCAAATTCTAGGACTGAAAACACAAGCTACCCCACCCATCTCAAAGTATGAACATTTTTTTTTCCCTTACAGCATCAAGGATCAAACTCAGGACCTCCCACAAGCAAGGAGAGCACCTTGGACTGAGCCATGTCCCCAGCCCTGCGTGGACCTGGTTTACCAAAGCTCTGAGAGGCTCGGTGATTTCTCAGAGAACACACATCACATGAATAATATGGGGGAGGGGTGAGGCTAAAGGGGAGAGCAAAGGGGGCCACACTGGAGAGATACCTCAGCTGGTAAAAATGCCCATCATGCAACCACAAAGACATGAGCTTGGATACCCAGGACCCACATACCCAGTTCCCTAACTCCAGTGCTAGGAGCAGAGAGGTACAGGTCCCCAAGGCTTATTAGCTGGCCAGCCTAACTGAACCAAGGAAGTCAGGTTGAGAAAGAGAGCCTGTCTCACAAGTAAAACACAGAGCAACCGTGGGAGTCACTTCTGGCCGCAGTTTGCACTTGCAAATATCTATATAGGAATCCAAACAGACACATGCAGACACACACATATACACTGCATATATATGCACATACTACATACATAACATGGACTCAGGACCATTTGAGTCTAACGGGGAACCGAAATCGGGGAAAGATTTCACGCCCACCACCAAGACTGGCACTGTCAGCCCCTGAGGAAGGATACAGCAGCCTGTGGGTGGCCCCTGTCAGGAGGGCTGATGCAGGCTTCCTGCCCGGGACCTGTAATCAGGTATACGTTGGGAAGAAGAGTAATGACAGGCTTCTTCATCCTCCAGCACAGGGGAAGGGGGCATAATCGGCTCATGACAAGAGCTGGGGACCAGCAGGCTGGGACTCTGTAGAGCCAGAGCCAGGAAGAGAAAGTGTGCCGGTCAGCCTGTCCACAGGGGAGTTGTTCGAGAGAGCAGGGGCTGCTGCAGGCCCCTTGGGGAGATGTTCCAGAGAGGGGGTGTCCTCAGCCATGACGGGTACCTGGGGCCCGGCTCCTGGGCCCCAGACCATGAGAACTGTGAACTGACTGGAGTCAGTCAACAGACCACTCACCTCAGCTCACCCTGCACCACCTGCATTGTCCCCAGCTGGGTCACTACCCGCTTACACCTGCCCCAGCCTCAAACTTATTCCTGACTCCCTCTAGCCCTTCCCATACCAGGAGTAGTAGGGTGTTGCCTGGTCCTCCATGCTCAAGAACTTTCTAAGGTTCCTTCTGCCCTTGGGGTAAAGGTATGGCTCCTACGGTACCCTGAATATCCTAAAATCTAAAAATCCCCCCTCCTCCGAGGAGCTGATACTTCCGCTCCACCCCCTCCCCGAGTCTCTTCCTTTGGAAATCCCCAGGATGGGAGGGTGCTCCCAACTTATCCACACTCATAAGAAGTCTCCACACCCACCCTAGATTCTCACACTGAAAGGCCGGCGCAGAAGCCGGGGCCTCAGAGGCTCTGGAGGGTGAAGGAACATATCCAACAGATATCTTCTTTGTTGGGGAAGTGGATATCACATGAGCTTTCTCTCCCTTCTCACTGCAGGTGTCCTGAGGAGACCTGCTGGGTTAACCCTTTTTCCTGAACATCAGTAATTAACAAAGAAAACACACTTCCTAGGAACACAGCTCCGTGGTGTGCCTGTGTATACACTCGCTGTAGGCTGGGGACACCAGGTGCCCAGAGACTATGGTTCACTCTTAAATGACAAGGGGCAGACGGATAGGGGCTCTGCCATCTCACTGAGCACAGACTGCTGTCTCACTGAGGACAGACTTTGAGAGAAGGATGTACAGAGCTGTGAGATGCAGAAAAAGAATAGGGACACAGTATAATGGTTAGAGTGTCTGCCTATTGTGCACGAGGCCTGGGTTCAATCCCTAGCACTCCAAATGACAAATCTTTTTTTATTTAGACACAGGTGGAGTGGCACCGGGCTGGCTGGGGACCTAGCATCTCTCATATAGGTCACAGACTAGCAGAGCAAAGCCTACCTACCAGAGCCCAGAAGCTTCTTGGAGCATCCATGCCACCGTGGAGACGGACGCTGGGAGATCAGAGACTTCCCCGCCAGGCCAACAGGCCCTCGGCTCTAAGGACTATGGAAATGTCCAGGAGATCAGGTGACTTGCTTTGTTAAGGATGAGCTGGCCTTCAATAGCCCTGGGAAAGCGTAGATTCCCCAGCTGCAGTGACACAGCTCCTACCCCATGTCCTAAAATGCTGCAGTCCAGGAGCCAGTAGCAATGAATGGAATCCAAAGTTTCTGGTCCCGTTGCCCTTCCCAGCCCCTGCCCTGGCTGTGTCCCAATGACACCAAGTGCACCCCCCACTCTGTACTCTCCTACGATACACCCTTTGGCTCTTCTTGGACTCCCTGGCCTAGAATGTCTCAGTCAGACTTCCTTGCCCTGCTTCTCCACCACAAGGCTCTCGGGTTCTCCATTTGCATATAATTATAATCATCACAGTATGAGCTAATGCATGCCACAGCTGCCCAGAGCCAGCACTGAGGCGGCTTTCTAAAGCACTTTAGCAACAATCATCACCACGGCTTTATTTAACCCTCACCTGGACAAACGGACAAACCCATTCTCTGGATGAGGAACTCAAGGCTCAGAGATATTAGGTGGCTTTCCCAGTGCTGCGTAAGAGAGCAAACCAGATGTGACATCACAGACCCCTGCTACCCCAAACAGTAATGGAGAACTCTGAGATAGGCTGGTCCTTTAATGGTCTAATGAGCTGCGCTGGCTGAATCCTGAGCGGCCACACCCCCTTGTTAACAGGCCTTCTTGGGAAGGACCCTCCAAGACCCAGGAAAGCTGACTGGTGGATAGAGGGGGACAGAGACCCAGAGATCAGGAAGCAGGTCCCCAGGCTTTCTCCACCTTGGCTCCACAGGCTCCAATGCTGGCCTCTGCCTCCTCTCCCTAATCCATTAAATAGGCATGTAAACAGGGGGGGGGGGGTTATCTAGTTCCAGATGCCAAGAAGGCCACCTGCAAAGGACTTGCAAGGCCCAGGAGGGCTGGGTCTCCTTTTCCAAAGACAGACTTGGGAGTAGTCACCCGGGACTTCCTCGCACAAAGCCGTCTTGTGGGCTTCTCAGTTAGCAAATATTTAACCAGAACTCAGCAACAACAGGTCTCATGAAGGGTAACAGCTAAGACAGGAGAGCCTGAGGGGTGGAGAGGGTAGCCAGGGTGGAGGCCTGGGGAAATGTGTGGGGGTAGAGCGGGGGAGCACCTAGGACTGCTCCTCACACCCACCACTTCGGGCAGGAAAATCCGTTCCCATTTGGACACAAACAGGAGAAACAAAGACCTTCTCATCCCTTCCTGGCTCCACCCACTTGCCTGGCAGCAGCTCTGTGTCCGCAGCCTCTAGCTGGCAGCCTGTTCTAGGAGGCCAGGACACAAACGTCCCTGCATTTGGGGGAGCAGACAGAGAAAGGAGGCCCAGGCCTCCGGTAGCAGCATCAACCCACAACAGGACAGCCTACCCCAAGCCTGCCACAGGGCTGGCATCATGCCCACCCTCCAAGCTTTCTGTGTGTCTCCAGGGATGAGCTCTAGGAATCCAATGAAGAAGACTGACTGTCAATGAAAACCACAGTGGTGCTGGAGGGGTGGCTCAGTGGTTATGGGCACGTGCTGGTTTTACAGAGGACCTGGGTTCTTTTCCCAGACACTGCAATGGTGCTCACAACTGGCCAGAACTCTTGTTCTAGATGGGATACCCCTCTTCTGGACTCCATAAGTGTCAAGCATGTATGCTGCATACATACATGCAAACATTCATGCACATAAAATATCAATAAACTTTAAATAAAACAGCAACAACAAAATGATGTCTGGCTCAGAACCTATAGCCAAGGCCTCAGTTCAGTGAGGACCCCCACAGAGTAGAAGGAGAATTAACTCCCACAAGTTATCCTCTGACACACAATGTGTAAAAAGCGACCCCACGATGGGTAACCACCTTGACTAGGAACCCAGAGGGTAAATGACACAGTCTGCAGGGTCCAGGGAATCTAGCCTGACAGTGGGAAGCAGGGAGCTGAGACTCACGAGTGTGCCCCTCAGACAATCCAGAAAATCCAAGCCAGTCAGTCCTCAGACACACAGGAAGTGTAGACCACCCTGTGTAGACCAAGGGCTTTCCATTTGACAGAATCTCCAGACTTGGATGGCATTTTCTGATAATCCCACCTCTCACCAGCTCCAGGAGACTGAGCACATGGCTTCATTCTATCTGAACCTCAGTTTCCCCTGCTGTACATTCGAAGCAGTCCCCACCACAACAGGTGTCAGAAGGATTAAACAAAGTGAGTAACTCCCCAGAGCCGGGAGTCGACACCGTCAATGGAGTCTGTTTCATCCGCCCCGGCACTGATGGCTATGGTAGGGCGCCTGTCAGTTAGCAGCGGCTACCCAGTCCTGCGCAGCAATCAAGAAATGGGAAACATAGCCGGATGCGGTGGTGCACGCCTTTGATCCCAGAACTTGAGGGGCAGAGACAGGCAAATCTCTGAGTTCAAGGCCAGATGCCAGCCTGGTCTACAAAGTTCCAGGACAGTCGGTTACACAGAGAAACCCTGTCTTTAGATGGGAAACACTGGGCATGTTGGTGCACGTCATTAATCACAGCACCCGGAAGGCAGAGGCAGGCAGATCTCTAGAGACATCTTGTCTTATCTCAAGAGAGAGAGAAGGGGGCTGGAGAGATGGCTCAGTGGTTAGAGCACTGACTGTTCTTCCAGACGTCCTGAGTTCAAACCCCAGCAACCACATGGTGGCTTGCAACCATCTGTAATGAGATCTGATGTCCTCTTCTGGTGTGTCTGAAGACAGTGACAGTGTACTTCTATATAATAAATAAATAAATCTTGAGAGAGAGAGAGAGACAGAGGAAGGGGATGGGAGAAATAGGAAACATGATCTACTTTTTCTAGTCCCTTGTCATTCAAAGGTTAGTTAATCAGAAAAGGGAAGTGGACCCAACAGAAAACAGCCAGCAGACCTCACCCAACCACAGCCCTAGTCCCACAGCACTGTGGATGGGGGTGCCGCCTCACACACCCCCACCTCAGACACAGCATCAGTCACCAGAGATGCTGGGTCATCATACTAGAGACAGCACCATCTGGGAATCCCAGATCCTCAAGAGATTGATTATCTGTCATTTGTGCCCTAGCTTCTTGTCTGTCTATCTTTCTATGTCTAAGCTCCTTCCCATGGGTGGTCTCCTAGTGGGTAAGCTCAAGGCACAGGAAGAAGGGACGTGCTTGGATGTCCCCGTGCCCTGAGCAATCACGGAGTTGGGGGGAAATTTTCCTGGAAAAAGTATAGCCTAACCCAACTGAAGCTGAAATGCAGGTGAACACAGACAGCACCCAGGGCCTCATCGAGGGCTCTACCTGCATCTGATGCCCAGTACAGGGAGGTGACCTGCAGAGAGGGAGCTGCCAGCCACCAGAAATGTACAAGCAGAGGCAGAAGATTCTGCCCCGGAGGGGGAAGCAGGAACAGTTCCGACTTTGAGACCACACATGTCCACCACTGACTGTAGCGTTCTGAGTCTCAGTTTCTTCCCATAAAATGAGCATTAAAAAATGGTCCAGCCAGCCTGGATTAATGGCACTCTGGAGCCAGAATCATGTGGATCTCTACGAATTTAAGACCAGTCTGGTCTACAGAGTGAGTTCCAGGACAGCCAGAGCATTGTAGAAAGACCCTGTCTCAAAAAAGTTCTCTCAAAGGTGTCATTTAGGGTCTGGAGAGACGGCTCTGCAGGTCAGAGCACTTGTTGCTCTTGCAGAGGACCTGGGTTCAATCCCCAGCACCCAGACCATGGCTCACAACCATCTGCAACTTTCCAGGAGGTCCAGTAAAAGTCCTTCAGACCTCAGACATCAAGCATAGGTGTAGTGCACATACACACACTCAGGTAAAGCACTCACACATCAAATAAATACTAATAAAAAAGAAAAAGCATCTCCCAGACAGGTATGGCGGTACACACCTTAATCCCAGAACTGAGGAGGCAGAGGCAGGTGGATCTCTGTGAGTTTAAGAGACCAGCCTGATCTACCTAGTTAGTTACAGGACAGCCAGAGTTCCATAACAGAAAAACTTGTCTCAAAAAAAAAAAAATCATTTTTAAAATAATAATATTAATGACCCACCTAAGCCAGGTGCAGCACTGGTATGTTTGTAATCTCAGCACCAGAAAGGTTGAGGCTGGAAAATTACAAACCCAAGGTCAGCCTGGACTACATAACAAAAACCCTGTCTCAACAACAATAAAAGTTGCAAGGACCCAGTAAGATGTGCCAGGAGCACTTGGCATCCTGTCTGTCTGACAGGGAGAGCCCATAAGTGCCAATGCTGGTGTGATAGGAACCAATAAATAGAAAGTTCCAGTTACTTCAGCCCCAACAGGAAAGGACTGAACAGACCACACGCCCCTGCCGTGTATCTGCCGGATGCCTAAAACACCACAGTCCTTTTCTTAAGTCCACGCCTAGTTTCTTCCCAAGCTGCCTGGAAATGTCAGGCCCCTCCCTGCACACCCACCCATCACACACACGCACGTGCACACTCACAAACTCACGCACACATGCAGTCACTCACAGGCTGTTCTTTACAGCTTTCAGACAGATCCCAAGGTCCTGAGAGCCGACCACATGAAGCCAGGAGGAAAATGTTGCTTTCGCCAAGCCAGGGAGGAAGAAGACGCAGGGGAACAAAGAGACAGGAAGATGAACCAGCGCAACTCATGTTCTCGAAGCTGAGCTGACAGAAATTTAACCCTGGGCTGTGGTGCCGGGCACAAAGACATTCATACAGTTGGAAGGCCATGTATAGTGGCTTGAAGCTGTAGTACCTGCTACTCAGGAGGCTGAGGCAGGAGGATCATAGTTCAGAACCCCACATTAAGACCCTGCCACAAAACAAAATGAATAAACAAAATAAGCCAAGTTGTATTCATGATTAGTCGGGCTTCTGTCCTGAGTAAGAGGCTGGCAACAGTTAAGGACAGGGCCCTTTCTTCACCCTAGGTGGATGGATGGAACTTGGGAACAGTTTGATCAAGTGATCCCTTGGGCCTGCCACTGTCGTGGGAAGGGACATTCATTGTCTTCTGCATTTTGGGAGAGTCTAGGTCTAGGTCTCCCAACAGGGTTTCTCTGTGTAGCCCTGGCTATCCTGTTATTCACTCTGTAGATGAGGCTAAGCTTTGCCTCCAGAGTGCTGAGATTAGAGGCGTGCCTCCACGTTTGGCTCTCCTTCTATGTTTACGTGAGCTCCCAGGGATCAAACTCAGGTCACCAGGCTTGTGGAGCAAACACCTTTAACTGCTAAGCCATCTTGAAGACATATTTATCTGTCCTCTGACTACATGAGGTCACACCAGAGCTCGATAATTCTCTCTCCCAGAAACCCTAAGATACTGAAAGACAATTGGATTTTCCCAGAAAGCTGAACTCTAGCTCTCAGACAGCCCCTGCCCAGCCTCTGGGGCTAGATTAACTGAGGGCTTGACAGATAGTACTGTAGTACTGCCTAAAAGGTAAGGCCCTGCCTGCACAGAAAAGGTCACCACCCAGGCATGCCAACTAAAGTCGTCACCTAAGCCCAGATCTCAGTTTCCTCTTCCTGATCCGTCACTGTCAGGAGCTCCTGAACCTGGAGAGCCTGGGAAACCACAGCAGGCCAGATCTGCAAGCAGTAGCTCCCCAACAGGGAAAGGCTGGGTGCTGCAGGCACTCACCTGGGCAGTCACAGCAGTCCACTTGCCTAGCCCCTCCCAGGGACACGTGATGGCACTTTGCAAAACAACTATCAAGTGTCCTGTACACAGAGCTGTTGCTGTGGCTGCAGCCAGCAAGAACACACAACCTACTGGAAGGTTTTCCTTCACCAGTACTTGGGACCTCTTCTCCATCCATCCTTCATGTCCTATCTCAAAGGCCTCTAAAGCCTCGGGGGCTCAGATAGTGGAGACCAGGGAGCTCAGCTCATTTTCCAGAGGGGTCACTGTGTGTCAAGAGCAGCATCCCCCATGAAGCTCGAAGTACCACAATGAGTAGTTAACCACCATGCCAACCTTAAAGACAGATAGCACCAGCCTCTTCCCAGAATCTTCTTCCCTCCTCCTCTTCTCAAGACCCTGCTCTGGGCTTGCAACTTCCCTTTGGCTCTTGTCAGACTGGGATGACTCTGATTTTGGAGTCAGAGAGAGACCTGGAATGATCTCCAAGAAATATATTCAACAGGGTGGCAATATTCTTTTTAATTTGATATATTTCTGCTTTAGAAAAAAATCAGGAAAAACAAATAGGGAGATGGCTCAGCAGCTGCAATGCTTGCTGTGTAAGCAAGACAACCTGAGTTCAGACCCCTAGCACCCAGGTAAAAGCTAGGAGGGACCCAGGTGGCGGCTGGCAGGGGGCAGCAGGCAGGGGGTGGAGGCGCGTGCCTTTAAACCTGGGATTAGGGAGGCAGAGACAGGCAGACCTCTGAGTTTAAGGCCAGTCTGATCTAGAGATTGTTCCCTTCTCACACTGGGTTATACCTACTGATACATTGTTTCACTTTCCTCTGTTTTATTCAGTATCCTGTGACACCATTTGGCTACATATGTTTAACTTGGAACTTAGTTTCTTTTCTCTAAACCTTGCTGGTGCATGGACCACCAATGTCTTCAGGCCACCACTTTCTGCCTGGCCTTTAGAAGTTCCCAAGGCTTCAGCCACATCAACTTCAGCATTTACCTTTCTTCCTAGGGACACAAACTCCTAGCTCCCCAACCTCAGCACTGTGTGAAGCCAGCACAGGACACTCTATACTACACTCTCTATAATAGGTAACAAGAAATAAAGTCACTAAGAGGGTAAAAATGTTTGCCTTGGGCTTGAACCTACTTAGGGGACCGTAGGCCATCAGGAAGCTGTTCCATCAGTGACAGGAGAGCAAATGATAATAATTATCCCACGGGATAAAAGCAAGCTCTCAAGGAAAGGTGGCAACTTCACAGCAGTCAATTGGATATGTCTCTGCACAGGCAGGACCTAGGGGTCTGGACTTGGTAGCCACCAGCTCAGTGCCAAGGACACAATGGGGCTGAGAGTCTGCCTTGACCCTGCTTGTCACACCGAGAGTTCAGCCAAGTCCAAGACAGGGGTCAGAAGACCAGGAGAAGAAGAATCAGGCTGTCCAAATCCCTGGCCTTACCCTCCGGAACAAGAACAAAGATGAGAAAGCCAGTGAGTCACGTTAAGGGGAATAAGGCAGAGAGGAAGGAAGCTCTGTGTGGATGCACGTACCTTGTGCCTATGGCCTCAAATACAATAGCCCCAAAGTGCTCCTTCCGAAGGGGACAGAGAGAAAGCCTGGGCTCTCCTGCACCTGAAAGCAGCCAAACCCGTGCCCTCCACCCTTGCCCACCCTTGTCACCACAAACCCCAGGCCTTCCTGCAGGGTTCCAAGGTCCTTATGCATCCAGGTTGGAGAGCATCGCCTCTCTTTCCCTCTCTGTCTCTCTATCTCTCCATCTCTGTCTCTGTCTCTCTCTGTGTGACTATAGTCTATTATATGTTTTCATTTTGTCTGCATGAATGTACTTTGCCTGTGTGTGTATGTGTATACAACAGCTAATTGAATAAACAGGGAAGTCCGAAGAGAGCTTTGGCTTTGGCTCCCTTCGATCTGGAGTTAGGGATGATTGTGAGCCACCACATGGGGACTGGGAATTGGACCTGGATCCTTTGCAAGAACAACAAGTGCACTTAACCACTGAACCATCTTTCGGGGCCCCAAATGGCATCTTTTCATTCCCACTTATCTAGGTATTAAGCACCATGGTGTCTATCATCACGGGAGTGATGACTCCCAGCCACAAACAAATTCACAACCATTAAGGATTAGTGACATCCTTTATAGCAAAGGAAACAGTAACTGATAAGGGTGCTTAGCCAGTAGCTGAAAGAGCAGGCTGTCATCACCAAAGCCACTGTCCACCCAGGGAAGCCCAAGGGAAGTCCAGAGGAGCCAACCCTCAAATGCTATACATAGTAAGGATGGCCACCAGGGCAGTCAAGGGCCCCAGCCGAAGCACCGGGGACTACAGAATGACACGGAGAGTCCTGTAGTGTCTTTTAGTATCTATAACATGACCCCAAGGTACAGAAGAGCCTAGAAGGGTCTAGAGAAGGTAGTACATTGTATTATGGGGAAAGAGACTCAGATTGGAGGCAGGTGTAGTGCCAGGCACCACACAGCTCTCAGTGCATCTACTGCTGAATGGCCTCTTGATACATAGAGCTAGGCTCTTAAACGCTCTCCATGTGACTTGGTGGGGGTTGGGGAAGTGGCTACAGCCCCTAATTGCACAGGAAGTCTGCTGGGCCCCATATCGGGTAGAGGGGCTCAAACCAGCAGGGCAGGACCCCAAGTAGCTAGTCTTGGATTCCACTACAGTCTCCAGAGGAAAACGGGAAAGCTGAGCAGTGCTAGACAGCTTCGGAAGGTCAGCCCTCTGCTCAGTGCTGAAGCCCCCACCTCAGGCCAAGAGTCAAAAACCAGCCTTTGAGGCCCCAGCTAGGTCAGAGAGACACAAAGGGCCTGCTGTGTGTACACACTTGACCCACTCCACCTTCCCATCTTGTCACATGAAATGGGACTGCCACCGCTTTAAAGAAGGGGAAACCGAGGCCCAGAAACACAAGAAGACTTGACCAAAGTCACACAGTGACTGTCCTGCGCAGAGCCTGGAGAGTTAACCTATGGTCGTTCCCAGGGAGCTGGGACCAACTCCACACAAGGAAGGGCAATCTGTCCCCCCTCCCCATTTCCTGGCAGCCTTAAATAACGGGGTGGGGGTGGGTGGAGAGTGGCACTTTGGCTATTTTTAGCCAGATACAGTTTTCTGTCTGAGTGGACAAGTCTGGGCTGTCCTCAGACACAGGCCTGTCTGTGATGCTGCACAGGGCCTGCCTTGCTTGCTGAGGACTTGTTTGTTTACTCGGTTCTCAAAATTATAGCCTCTGCAGCCTGGCTGGGCCAGTCACCCTTCCTGCTGCTTCTGGGCTGGGCCACGCACAGAGGGCAGTCAGGCACCCTGGATCCAGCTCTGCAGCCTCTGGGACTGTGGACTCCTCTGTTCCCTCTCAGAGTCTGTTTCCTCAGTGAAGAAATGAAGGATAAGACTGGTTAAATATTTCCTTTTGTTCTTTCTTCTTTTCTTACTCCTCCCTCCTCCCTCCCTCCCTCCCTTCTTTCTTTCTTTCTTTCTTTCTTCCTTTCTTTCTCTTTCTTCATTCCTTCCTTTCTAAGACAAGGTCTCCCACGTACTCCAGGCTGGCCCTGACCTTGTGACCCTCCTAGATTCCAGACATTTACATCATTTTAGTTTTCCCACCTGAAAAGAATCCAGGCTAGAGGAAAGAAAAATCACCCAATACCCACCAGAAACTTCAAAGTCAAGGCAGGGGACTTCTGGTGCCAGTCAACTGTGAGCAAATTTTCCTGAGTCCAGTAGAACATGGATCCCCAAAGCTTAAGGTCACCCCCCACACCTTTCATTCCAAAGAATCCCAGCACTCAGGAGGCAAAGGCAGGAAGGTCTCTATGATAAAGCATAGCATGGTCCACATAGTGAGTCCCACAACAAGCTTAGCTACACAGAAGACTGTAAATTTCAGGATTTGGTAAGTTGAGGCAGGAAGAATGTTACAAGTTCAAGGCCAGCCTAGATTACACGGTGACAGTCTCAAAACAAAACCTCAATGCTAAGGATGTACCTCAGTTGCTGGGATGCTTGCAGAGCACGCACGGGGTGCTGAGTACAATTACCAGCGCCACAGGAAGAGGGATGTGTGCCCATGGCTCTATTCCCAGCACAGGGAGGTAAAGCACAAGAATCAGAAGGTCAGAGCCATCTGCTTAGACTGTCATCGCATGTGCATTGTGTGAGCCAAGCACTCCACAGTGCACCTCTCACCTCTGTAGATACCTTGGAGGCAAAAAATGGGGTCAGTGTTCCCAACCTTCCTGTCACCTGAGGCCCCAAGGAAAGTGCATGACTAAACCCACACAACTTTGCCCCTAGGATTAGCCTACCGCTCACCCATCACAGGCAGACACAAAACCTCCTGAACAGGGCTGATGGAGTGTTCCGTGCCACGTATGTAGAAAGGCGCGACCATGCTCTGCCCGTCACACAAACCCCAGTGCTTGTTGGAACCTCCTTGGCCTTCACAAGAGTTCCACAAAGTCAAAGCTACATCACAGCTTCATCCTCAGCATGTGGCTTACACCACAGCTTTCTAAACAAGCTCTACCTCTACCCTTGGCAATCTCTGTGCAGTTAACAGCCACCACTGCGCAGGTAGGCATAGAGAGGAAGAGACACAGATGAGGTACAGACGAGAGGAAAGACTTGACAAAAGTCCCTTGGCACTCAGACTATGTGACCTACTTCCTGGCCTGTACACTATAGGGAGAAAGGGAAACTGGGGTTCACACTGTACAAGCCCCAGTTTCTTCTTCCCTCCAGGATGCAAAGGTACCTGCTAGAGCACTCACCCCTATCCTACATACAAATCCTGATCTTAACTTTCTTATTATGATTTCACCCCACCCCTGGCTCGGATTTCTCTGTGTAGTACTGACTGTCCTGGAACTCACTCTGTAGACCAGACTGACATTGAACTCAGAGACCCACCTGCCTCTGCCTCCCAAGTGCTGAGATTAAAGGTGTGAGCCGCCACCACCTCCCAGCTGTTTTGCTTCTTTAATATTTATTTTATGTGTCTGGGGAGGAGACACACACATACACACACACACACACATGCATGCACATAAGTATATAAAGTAGCGGTCAGAGGACAACTGACAACAGTTAGTTTTTTCCATTCAGTGTGTGGGTTGCGGGGATCAAAGTCAGGTCACCAGACTTGGTGACAGTCTCCTTTACCTGCTGAGATATCTCACTGGCCCCCTGCCCCACACTTCCACTTGAGAGGAGGGACTTCCTAAACCAGAGTCTCAATATTGTAGCTGTAGCTGAGACCCCAAGAAACCCTGCCACAGCTTCTCTGCCCCCTCATGGGCACACAGTAGGGCTGGGTAGGTACTCTGATGCCCCATTCTCAGACTCAGAGCTGCAGGGAACAGAGTGAGCCTCCTGACATCAGACGGATAGAAGCAGAGGCTAAGGGCCAAGGAGAGGTCATCATCTATCCAACAATCTGCAGGATGCCAGCCTTGCAGAGGTTCCCTCAACCCAGCAGGGCCAAAACTGGTGTACAGCAGGAAGCTCCCTACAGTCACAGACCTTGGCCACACCCCCTACAGGGACATGCCTTTCTGACTACACCCCACCTCTAGCCACCTTCCCCATCCATGCCCAGCCTACCACCACAGCCCCTCCCCTCCAAGGCCAATACTTGTGGCTCCTTCCACCTCCCACCCCCATTCTCCTCCCTCCCCTCCCCTGTGAGAACACAGCCAGCCAGGAAGCTCCTAGCAATCAGTGACCACTGAGAATTATGGTTAGCAGGTCCCAGCACAGGAAGGGCATTGTAGCCATTCTTTGCATCCTTTCAAAGCGAGCACTCTACCACTGGTTTGAAAACCAAAAAACAGTTTTTTAATTGTATGTGAGTATTTGGGGTGGAGACACTCAAAAGTACCACGGCACAAGAGTGGAAGACAGCTGCACGCCCATTCTTTCCTCCACCATAGGTTCCAGGAGTGAACTCCGGAGCTAGGCTTGCATGGTGGGTGTGGCGCCTGCTGGACCACTCACAGGTCCTGCTTTGAGACAGGGTCTTATGTAACCCAAGGTGGTGTCCAACTGGTTATGGGACCTAGGATGCTTTGGACTCCTGACCCTCCTTCTCCAGCCACCTGAGTGCTGAGGTTACAGGCATGCACTGTGAAGCCCAGATGAAATTCCATAACTATTGGATAAAGGAGAGAATGACCAGCTGTGTCTTGGGTCAGCGCACATCACCTTTAGAAGGTCTCAGAGGTATGCACCCCTATTTCTATATAGTGACATGCGGTCCTGCACCTTGAGACCCCTGGAAAGGGTTTTCAAAGGCAGAGACTTCCCAAAAGAAGGTATTGGTCTTGAGGTCACAAATTAGATCAGAGAGGCACAGCCACTGACAAGGATCACACAGCAAATAGTCAACAGGACCAGGTTCAGATTCACAAATCTAATTCCAGACACACGGTGGTTTTATCCTGTGTCCTACCTCACGGCAGACACTGAGTGGTCAATGCTAGGGAACCACACTGTCCTATCTCACACCTCTGCCACACAGGATGAATACCTCAGACATCCTGAACCAAAGGCTGGTGGTGTATCTCAGGCTGGGACACAGATGCTTCCTGGAATACAAAGCTGTATTTCATGAGGGGAGGCAGACAAATCAGCCATGTCTCCCAAGATGTCAAACAAGCCCAGTGGTGTAACAGCCAAAAAAAACTGTCACTTCGGATGGACAAGCCCAGACATTTTAAATGCCCTTGCCGCATAAGCATGGCTAAGTGTTCAATTCCCCAGACCAGACCCCCACATAAAACTGGAAGGAGAGAACCAACTCCTCAAAGCTGTCCTGCAGTCTCCAGATGTACCCACACATCCATCACACATACACAGCCAATAAAAAAGAAAATTAAAAGCTGGGTGTGAAGACACACACCTTGATGCCAGCACTCAGGAAGCAGAGGCCAGCCTGGTCTACAGAGTGACTTCCAGAACAGCCAGGGCTACACTAGGAAACTCTGTCTCGAAAAAACAAAGAAAAATTTAAGCTATTGTTTGAGATGAGGGCATGCCTCAATTGGTGCTCATTAGGAATGCTGAGTTCCAGTCCCATACCTGTAATGCCAGCACATGGTGAAGGTAAGGGGATCAGGAGTTCTAGGTCATCCTAGGCTACAGAGCAAGTTCAAGGCCAACCTGGGACACCTGAGAGCCTGTCTCTAAACAAACAAACAAACAAAGCAGCTGTCACTCGATGTACTGTTACCACCCACCTACCACATACCGCACTATCCAAAGAGTACATCCCGGATCCTCCCAACAGCCCTGTGATAGCCCAACAATCTGTATCTTTACAAAGAGCCATGGCGCTCAGAGATCAGTCATCAGTGTGCCCAGAGACCCAACTCATATAGAGGCAGAGCCAAGACCTGAGCCTAAACTACACAAAAATCTTGTGTGTGTGGGGGGGGAGCTGCACATAACGGGCCTGCCGGAATCGGCACATTTCCTAATGGAGCGGAGCCCCAGGTGGATAAGGCACCGCAAGGGCAGCACTTCCTTGTCCTCCCAGTTTCACGGTCTAGCCTCCTGAATGACTCAGGCCCTGAAACTTCACGGAGAGCTCTGCGTGAGGCTTTGCTCCCCACTGGGCTTCAGAAAACCCTGCTTCCCCAGGCAGGGAAGTGGGTGGGGGTGGGGCCCGGGAAGGAAAAGGCAGCGCAGGAATCTGTAACCGCAAGATGATGCTTCTGCGACAGTGACTGGTGAGTCAAGGGGGGTTGGGGGCAGGCGGGGGGGGGGGGGGGGCGTGCTCAAAGACAGACTGAGTAATGACGACACGGGATGGGATGTATCTGTGCAGAGTCTCTGACACAAGCTGCACAGTCCCCATTCATCTCCTCCCACACCCTGTCCCTCGTCCCCTGTCCGGGTCTCTCTGGGGCCTTTCCCACATTGTCCCCCGTCCATCATAACTATGCGGTCACAGTGGGGTTTGGACCTAGTGGCTAAGGCTTTGCTCTCCCTGTCCCCATGACATAATCCAAGCATGACGATGGCATGGCACTGTTAGTAAGTGCTCAGTTAAAAGAGTTGGTCTGGGGGCTGGAGAGATGGCTCAGCTGTAAGAGCACTGAGTGTGCTTCCAGAGTTCAAATCCCAGCAACCACAAGGTGGCTCACAACCATCTGTAATGGGATGTGATGCCCTCTTCTGGTGTGTCTGAAGACAGCTACAGTGTACTCATATACATAAAATAAATAAATCTTAAAAAAAAAAAAAAAAAAAAAGATTTGGTCTGGGCTGTAGCTCAGCCAGTTGATTCCTGGGCTAGATTCCTGACTCAGATCATCTTCAGCTACACAGTGAGTTTGAGGCCAGCCGGATTACAGGAGACCATCTTTTAAAAAAAAAAAAAAACCTATTTTAGCATTCACAGTCTGAGAACTGCCTCTCCCTTCTCTATCACCCGCCATTCTCAGACAGGAAATGGACCAGTCCCTGTGGGCAGCAGGCCAGGGGCGCAGTTACTGTGTGGTCACATGTCCTGGGGCCACAGATTTCAGTCCACACTACCAACTCATGGCAGTGGCTTCAAGTGTACTAGCATCTAACAGATGCTCAGGGGTCCCCTGGGCTCCCAGAAGGGAACCTTCCTGGACATGTCCAGATGAATAAAAGCAGGCAGGGAGGGGAAGGGTGTGACTGTAAGATGAGTCTGTCTTCAGCAGGAAAGCCAAACACAGCCAGGGAAGGCTCACACACAGCAGACTCTGTGTGCTCCAAAAGCCTACACAGCAGGAGCAACCCAAAGGCCAACTTGGAGGAAGCTTAAGAAATGTCTGTGTGTCCACGCCTGGAAGGACATATAACCTTTGGAAGAGATGTCTGTTGCAAATGGTTTAGAAAAAGAAGCAAGAAACACAGTGTCCAGTCACAATGCAACAACCTATGACAATAAACAGGGACAGGCGGGCAAACACCACGAAAGGGCAGCGTGGTCAGGCAGGGGTGGGTGAGTGGCCCTTCTTGTCTTTCAGCTTCATTCCTCAGGCGGCAGGAGGCAGGGAGGGCGGGCTGTGGCCCAGTTTGGGATTAGAAAGGTCTCTTTTGGCAGCCTGTGTGGGAAGGCCCGGAGGGTGAGGTGGGAGGCCCCCAGGAGGCCATAGCACAGGCTAAAGGGTGGGAGAGGACCCAACAGAAGACTAGAGGTTGAGGGGAGGGGAGGGCAGGGTCAAAGCCAACAAAAGCACATTATGTAAGACTTAACACCAGAGATAGCAGAGTCCCCAGACAGCTTCACCCCCAGAAGCTGACCCAAGCCTGGGCAAGCATCCGGCCTGCCTAGTCCTTTGACAAAGCCCTGTGCATGCAGTAAAGCAAAGAGAGATTGACAGCAGAACACCCCCCTTTCCTCCTGTGGAGCACCCCCCTTTACTCCTGTGGAGCACCCCCCTTTCCTCCTGTGGAACACCCCCCTTTCCTCCTGTGGAGCACCCCCTTCCTCCTGTGGAACACCCCCCTTTCCTCCTGTAGAGCACCCCCCTTTCCTCCTGTGGAGCACCCCCCTTTACTCCTGTGGAACACCCCCCTTTCCTCCTGTGGAATACCCCCCCATTTTCCTCCTGCACCTGCAGCCACTTCTAGAAGGGGAGGGGCAAACGAGTTTGGGGGGGGTTAAGATCAATTTTCAGGGATTATTTACTGATCCTGTTTTCATACCCGGTTATCAGGAAGGTGATAACCTCAACACTGAAGCAGGTCTTGGTGAGGGGTATGAAATGTGTGATGCCTTCCAAAGGCTTCGTATGGATATATGCCCCAAAGTTCCCTTCGAAGCCTCTAATACCAGCTCCTAGCACAAGATATATATACGTGTGTGTGTGTGTGTGTTTGTGTGTGTGTGTGTGTGTGAGAGAGAGAGAGAGAGAGAGTGTGTGTGTGTGTGTGTGTGTGAGAGAGAGAGAGAGAGAGAGTGTGTGTGTGTGTGTGCGCATATGTGTGTGTGTATACTGGGAGGTTTGAGCAGCACAGTGCATACTGTCCAGATGTCAGTAACAAACCAAGCAGCCATTACCAGGGCTCTAGACAAATAACATTGCCTCAGGCACAAAAAAGCACCTTCAGTAGAAGGAACAGGCCCACTAGAGGAGGGAACACTGGTTTGGAAGAGGCGACCATACAAACCATTTGCGCAGGAGAGCAATGACCAAGAGAGAAAGGCGGAAGATATGGTTTTTATAGACGTCCCCCTCTCGAGGTGTCCAGGCTCACATTGCTTTGGCAGGAGGGATAGATAGGGTGGCTGCTGATGCGTCCGGTCCGGGGTTTATTCCAAGTGGACTGAAAACGACCTCCGATGTATGGAGATGGTCACACATCTCAGCCAATACACGGAAACCCTCTGCTGTGGGTGGGTGGCACAGAGTCTCAGTAAAGCTGTTGTTTTTAAAATAAATTGTTAGCCAGGAGAAGGGAGAGCAGGGCGGGTGGGTGGAGCTGATCAGAGGTGCCGGGACAGTCTGCCTTCTGTGGAAGCATCCACGCACCTTTACTGAGGGGTGAAGTACCCCATCATAGCCAATGCCAGCCCTCCCACTGCCAGCTCAGGCTCTAGGCCCTCACTTGTAGCATATTGGTTTGGGGGTTCTAGTCATTGGCATAAAATCCCCCGAAGTGCTCAGAACCCATGAGTGTCCTGTCCCCTATGTCACTGGAAGAAAGGATGGACTGGCACAGCTCAGTCACTGGTCTGTCTTCTGGCTCCTTCTACACTGTCTCTGTCACCAGTTACTCAACCCACACCCAGACAGCCCACATCCACTGCACGTAACCGCCACAGCAGAAGGAAGCCAGGAAGAAATCAAAGCTTCTAAAGACTCTGGTTTATGCTCACATCCAGGGAACGTGCCACACCGTCTCCAGAGTCAGGACAAACCCAGGAGAAGCCATACCAGCCACTGCCCCAACCCTTTGAACTCCAACACTAGGGAAGCCAATTACAGAAGCCCACGAACAGTCACAATAATCAGATGTTTGCTGAGCACTGCTGCCCAAGTACTAAGCTGAGCAGAACCTTCTCGGCTTTAAGTCACTGGATCCTCCCAGCAGTACCTAGGACCATTGTGACTCCTATCACACTGATAAGAAAACTGAGTACAGTCCTCAGTCAGTTGTGGGGGCAGGAGGGTCTGGAGGCACAGGCCTGTAATCCCAGCTAGTCAGGAGTCTGAGAGACAAACAAAAAGAAGCTCAGATTCAAGTCTGCCTAGGCTGCAAACTGAGTCCAAGGCATCCTGGGCAATGTAGTAAAACTATCCCAAAATAAGTAATATTAAAAAAGACTTGAGATGTCATAGCTCAGTGGTGGAGAGCTTACAAAGAAAAGGGGCGTGGGCTGGCGAGAGAGCTCCAATGTTAAGAGCAGTTGTTCTTGCCGAGGACATGGGTTCAGTTCCCAGCACCCACATGGCAGTTCGCCACCATCTGTCACTCCAGCCACAGGGGATCTGATGCCCTCCCTCTTCTAACCAGGAACACATGTCTTCCATGAAGATATATATGGGAGCAAAACATCCATGTACATAAAATAAAACTAATAAATCTAAAAAAGAGATGCTGGCCCAAAATCAGCCAGCTAACACTTCGCTTCAGTCAAGGGTTGTATGGAATTTTAGCATTGTTAGGTCCTCGTAGCTAGAAGGGACTTCAGCCACCAGGTGCCACACCCCATTCTGTGCATATCTAGGGAAAACAAGCAGCCCCTAGGTGACACAGGCTCAATCGTTCTCAGGTCCCTTCCGTACCAAATGTGCAGAAGCCACACAGCATCTCCAGCACTGGGTTGGAACAAGCCCCTGCTTGCCAGAGGCTTTGAAATCTCAGGATGAAAGATGCCGGGACAGCAAAACAGCACCCTAGGTAAGAGCACGCCTGACCTTTGCCAGGACTTGCAGGCTGGTATTCACCTGCTCACCTGCTAAGGGCGGGTGGAAGGTGGCCAGCCAAGCCTTAGAACCCTAACAGGCCTGGGAGCTTAGGGCCTTGTGGGAGGTGTGTTCTCACAGCTGACACTTCCCCAGGTAGGGAGGGCCCTGGAATTTTAATCATGTACCTGTTGGGTGGGGTGAGGGGACTGATTGGATGGCTGGAGGTGGCAAAGACACAACCCCATTTCCCTCTAACAGATTCCTAAGGAAGTTAGTTCCCTCTCTCTGTTGACTATTTTCTTGAAGCCCACCTCCACCCCACCTCCTTACACTTCAGGAGCCTCCCTCCCCAGGTGAGCCTGCCTGCCGTGGGATCTAGGGCATCTGAAGAGGGTTATTTATAGTACTTTCAAGTGTTTGGAGGGAAGGTAAGCAGGTTCTGAGTGGGCACAACCCTATTTTCCCCAGCCTGTATTCACAAAACAAACTCAGCCCTCTCCAGAAGGGGCCACTTTACCGTCCCTGGCTCCAGCTCCAGTAGGAGAATTGGCCAGGAGGGCAGGGGTGGGTTCTCAGACAAGACTTAGAAAGGTGGGAGATCTGGGTGTGGGGAAAGGAAAAAACCCACTGAAGTAGGGCACACCCCACCCAGGCTTGCTGCCCTGAGTGGAGGCCCTGAATGGAGAGACTGTTACAGAACCCCAGGAGGTTGCCACCAACAGGGAAGGGACAGGAAGACTCCGCCCTGCCCTTCCTGAGCCCAGGCCTAGTCCTACAAGGAGGCCTTCCAGGACTTAACCCCTAGCTGTTCAGAGGTCTAAATCACCCCCTCCTGTGCCCTACACCAGGCCTGGCCCAGTCAAGCCCTGAGAGTGGATGAGAGTAAGGGACACCTGCCTTGCTCTAGGGTCCCGGCTATCAAGGGAAATATAGCTAAGCACTCGACAAGACATCAAGATAATACAGGGACACCATACTCAATGAACAGGGAGACAAATGGAACCAAGGGAACTGTCTCCTTTTCATGTGCTTTGATAAACCCACTGGCTGGTACTGCGAGTCTCAGTGTCTCCACGGAAGCCCCCTGTACTAAGCAAGGCTCACTGAGGTCTCTCAGCAACCATCCTGAGAAGGCAACACCCACCCCTTTCAAAGATAGCACTGAAGCTCTTGGACACTGAGACTGCTTCAAGCAGGGCAGTGGTGGCCCAGGCCTTTAATCCCAGCACTTGGAAGGCACAGGCAAGTGGATCTCTATGAGTTCGAAGCCAGCCAGATCTACAGAGCTGGTTACAGAACAGCCAGAGCTATATAGTGAGACCCTGGCTCAGAAAACAGAAAAAGAGACTGGCTCAAGATCACACACTTGGAGGGGAAAGCCGAAATTACATTCAGGACTGCCTGGCCTGACTTGTCTGTGGTCAGCCCAAGCTTGAGTTTTGGGACAGCCTGAGATTCTCACCCCATCTCCCCCCCCCCCCACTTCTCACAATGAACCCAGGATCCTGGGCTCCACCATGCAGTGACAGGCTGAGAGTAAAGCTGGCTGAAGGAAGGTAGTGGGAGACTGGACTCTGGCTCTGAGGGAGCCACAAACAGACCTCCTAGGCTGTAGTACCAGCACTCTGCTGAGTTAGAGCCAAGAGCCAGGGACCCGCCCCTTCAAGAGCTCCCCATCTCTCCTTAGCCCCATTCTCCACGTTCGGTCCCCGGCTCTCCAAGGGCCCATCCCCCTGTAAGTTTCAGCCACGTGTAACCGGGTTGAGGCCAGGGCGAGGTGGGACAAGGCAGCTGAGGGAGGAATCTGGAAGGTCTGACTGTGTGGGCCAGAGTTCGGTTAGGCTTGAAACATTGCTGGGAAGGATGGGGGCGCGACCTCCCCGCCACGCGATCTAGGCTGTAAGTGCAGGGTTCTGGCCAGGCTGGCCTCCAAGGGCAGCAAGTTCCAGTAGAGACATGGGGTCCCAGGCTCCTCAAAGGAGGAAGGGAGCACACAGAAGGGCCTTGAAGTGCCGTCCAGACCAAGAGGGAACAAGTTCGGAGGAAGAGTAAGGGTCTGGCCGGTTCCTGCCGCGACCCGGGCCTTCACTCCCGGGGAACCCCCTCACCCGCGCCCTGGGAGATCAGAGGCGTGGCCGGGGTGCCCGGTGGAGCCCCAGGCCGGCCGGGCGCTGAACGGTCCTCACCTGCGATGTGCTGGCGCCGCGCGTCATCCAGGTGTGTAGACAGTACGTCTCCCATGGCGAGGAGAAGCCGCAGCCGGATCCGCCCACCGCTACTCAGACGGACGCCGCTGGCGCCATGGAGTCCGCAGGCCCCGCTCCCGCCGCCCCGCAGCCCCGCTGCCGCCCGGGCTCCTCGGCGCTCGCACCGAGAACCCTGCTGTGTCCCTCCCGCCGGCGCTGCTGCCTCTCAAGCCGGCGCCCAGGCCCCCGGTGCCCGCCCCGCCCCGCCACGCCAGGCCACGCCCCGTCGGAGCCACGCCCTCCTTTCCAGTCCAGGACGGGAGGGGACCTCCAGACAGCGGGGAGACTCAGACAAAGAGAAGATCCCCGGAAGGGAGACCCGGGACTGACGCGCCTGGTGTGCACCAAATTCAGATAGCCGCGAAGAATAGGCTGATGAGGGTATCGCAGAAAATGGAGCGCCCTTGGGACTGTAGCCTAAGCGTCTCCCCTCCCCTCCTCACGCTGAGGACAATGTAGGGATTGCAAGGGGACGCCTGGACGGACGTGTGGGAATTCAGCATTCGTCCAGCCCCTTTCCTCCTGCCCCCTGCCCCCAATCTCGCCCGCAGCTGCCTGCACTGGGGAAGTCCCCTAGCCTTGATCGGACCTGTTCTAGAAGGTGTGCCAGCAGCCCATCTTGCACAATAGATAGGGGTAGATGGGAGGGCAAATGGACAAGCATGGGGTGGAGGACGGAGAGACAAGGGAGGGAAAGAAGAAGCCGGGGTTGGGGGGGGGAGCGGATGAGGGGAACATGGTTGGAGCCCAAAGTTATCAGGGCCCAGATCCAGGAGGTCATTCCTCAGGCCTGGCCTGTGGGCGTTTTATTCGAAGGCGGCTTAGCGGACAGAGCAAAGGAAGAAGGCTCTTTACAGTTTGCAAAAGACTGTCTGAAATGAAAAGCTGGACCCTCGGACTTTGGGTACTTGGATAGTAGAGCTGGGCATGGGTGGGTCACTAACCCACTGTTTAGTTTCTGTTTCTGGACCTCCCAAGCCAGTAGAGACCAACTGATGACTTGTTGGTCTGCACTGCCTGTGCGTGTGACCAGGGCTAGCTAGTTCCTGCTTGCTCCTGGCTCACCACTTATAATGCACTCCACCCGTTATTAGCTGCTCTCCCTGTAACCCTGACACCTGGCAGCAGGATTGTAACAGTTACCTATAACTAAGCACCTGTCTCTCTGGCCTGTCACCACCACAGGAGGTGACGCAGGCTTTCAGTTATGCCTTCAGTTACCAGTCATCCAGCCACTGTGGTGAACACTCATTTGCTAAGCCTTCTGCAAGATGCTGTCCCTGCTCTGCTTGAGGCTGAGTGTGGTGGTGTGCACAGTAAGGAGGACAAATTTGAAGTCGTGGGGCTGGTGAGATGACTTAGTAGTAAGCACTTACGGCTCTTGCAAGAACACTCAGGTTCAGTTCCCAGCACCCACATCAGGAAGTCCACAACTACAACTACATTTGCCTGCAACTACATTTCCAGGGTATCCGACCACCACTTCCAGCCTCCACAGGCTGCTAGACTCAACTGGGGCGAATAAATTCATCCAGGAAAACACACATACATATAAACAGATAAAATAAATGATAAGGTGGTGAGGTCAGCCTAAGCAAGCTGCAGAGCAAGTTTGAGGCCAGTCTAAGATATATAGGAAGATCCTCTTTCAAAATACCAATGGCTAAACTGGGCAGTTGGTGGCATTCATCTGTAATCACAGTGCTCGGGAGGTGGGGCAGGTGGATCTCTGAGTTTGAGGCCAGCCTGGTCTACAGAGTGAGTTCCAGGGCAGTCAGGTCTAAACAGAGAAACCCTGTCCAGAAAACACACACACAAGCACATGCCGGTTTGTGTGCACATACACATGTGCATGCACACACAGAGATTAAGGGTGAAAAGATGAGGAAGTCCAAGCTGCCTCTCTGTGAGTGGACAAGTGGCATTCCTTATTGAGCCTCAGTCTGCTCCCCTGTCATGTAAGGGATGACACTTTGTGGGGAGGCTAGGAAGAGAGAGTGCCTCGAATAGTCAGTCACCTCTCAGTAAACAGAAATGTTGTTCTGGTCCCTGCCCTCCAGAAGTCTGAGGGAGGGAACAGAACACTGTGTTATAAGGACGATGATTTAAGCATAGTATCAGAGCTGAAAGTTGAAAAACAAGAATTGTGAGAGCAAGTAGCAAAGAAAGGCCACTCAGGGAGCGGGGCCCACACAGGCAAAGGGCAAGCGACGTGAAAAACAGGATGCATTCGGAGTCACCAGGAGGAATTGAAGGCAGGCTGGCAGGGATTTCCAGTTTCCTGGTGCAGAGGTGGCCCAGAGAAGAAAAGTGACTTTTGTCCAAGTCTCACAGTAGGGATCCAAGGCCATCACAGCTGACCCTGGTCTGCCAGAAGTAAAGGTTGTTAAGCTCATTTCTCCTTCCCCCAGCCACAACTACAGAACCAAGAAAGGTCTCTTCTGCCTGGGGAAGAGACAGGTAGAGACACCTGGGCCCTGCCTGGGCCAGGGGAAGGAAACAGCTGACTGGTACCTGGCTCTAGTCTTCATGGTGCACCTAGGTCCAGAGCCTGGAACACACAAACTTCCCAGAACACATGTCAGGTCCCGGGCGCAAGAACCCTTTCCTCTTGGCTTAGGGCTCTGTTGTCTGTCACTCAACTACCCTGCGCTCCCATGGCCTCAAAAGTAGGAAAAATCTGCCAGATGGCGGCCGATGGCCGGTGGTGGAGGCGCTCGCTTTTAATCTCAGCGCTCAAGAGGCAGGCAGAGGCAGGTGAATCTCTGAGTTTGAGACCAACCTGGTCTACAGAGTGAGTTCCAGGGCAGCCAAAGCTGCAGTCTTGAAACAAACAAACACACAAACAAACAAAAACAAAACTGAAAGGTTCTATAAACTGTAGGGTGATGTGCCTGTATGTCACCTTCGATCTTGAGGCCAGTCCCTAACGATTTTAGATTGAATGCACACAGAAACATTGACTATAAAAAAAAAAAAAAAAAAAAAAAAAAAAAAAAAAAAAAAAAAAACACAAAACAAAACAACACCTGGGTGGTGGCAAACATCTTTAATTCCAGCACTCAGGAGTTAGAAGCAAGTGGATCTCTGGGAGTCTGAGGCCAGCCTGATGTACAGAGTAACTAATCGCTTTACCACTGGGCAAAATCCCAACTACCCAAACAGACATTCTAGTATAAGTCATTTGTCTGTGTGTGGTACTGGGGGATTGAACCAAACGCCTGAAACTGCTAAGTAACCACATTACTGAATTCCCAGCACTTGGCCTTCAGAGACAAGCTTTTGATGTTTATATGTAGATCTCAAATTGGCCTTGAACCTGTGGTATAGCCCAGGTTTGCCTGGAATACGTGTGTGTGTGTGTGTGTGTGTGTGTGTGTGTGTGTGTGTGTTTTAGGGGATGTGTGTCTCATACCGTCCAGACTGGCTTAGCATTCACTATGCCAGACCACAAACCTGAAGTAGTCTTCCTGCCTCAGCTTCCTAAGTGCCCGGGTTATAGGTGATTTCTGTGATAGGTGGATTGAGATATGAGACGGGGTGTCGGTGGAAAAGGGCAAGTGAGAGGTGTCCATTCAGGCTCTAGAGCCACAAGAAAGGGAGAAATGATGGGTGGGACTAGCCACAGAGCCTGAAGAAATTGGTTTGTTCTGAAAAGATTGTAAAGTTCCCTAGAGGTTCTTAGCTGTCCCCTGTGTGGTTGTGAATTAGGGCAGTTATGGCCTTTGGGTCAAGGAGAAATGAAGGGTTTACCACTTGATTTTTTTTTTTTTTTTTGGCTAGGGAGGAAAGCTGAGGCCTTGCTTATGTTCCACCCAAGTGCCGTACCCTAGCCTGTCAGTTCTTTATAAAAAAAGAAAAGAATATGGTCACTGCATGAGATTGATGGGCTCCAGGAAGTCAGACAGCAAAGGCAGGGCTTCTTCCTTCCAGCCTTTTGTTTGTTTTTCATTAACTTTTATACTAAGTGTGGAATGGGTGTGATGACACTCTCACACTTTATGTCATTGTCCCTTTGCCCATATTCACACCCATCCCAGGGCTTGTATGTGCTGGACAAGAACTGTATTGTGGAGTCACTACCCAGCCCTCTGCCTCCCAGATTTGAGTAAATTGCAATGTGGGTTTTTCTTTCCAGCCCCCATTCTTCTTTTCTTTTTGTCTTTGTTTTTGTTTTGTTTTGTTTGAGACAGGGTTTCTCTGTGTAGCCCAGGCTGTCCTGGAACTTGCTCTGTAGATCAGGTTGGCCTCAAACTCACAGAGATCCTCCTGCCTCTGCTTCCTGAGTGCTGGGATTAAAGGCACACACCAACACTGTGTGGCTGCAGTGTGTTATACATGGACAGGGTGCATGTCATTGTGTTTTCTCTTGTCACCCTGGGGCTTAGACATGATGCAAGATAAGCAAGTTAGTCCTCTGCTGGCCTCCACCCTTGGTCCAGTCACCTTCTCAGTCCTATCCTGTGCTTGCTTTCTATTAGAATGCTGAGAGTGAGTGTGGTGTGTGTGTGTGTGTGTGTGTGTGTGTGTAAGGGGAACCAGGTGCAGCAGCCAAGAATATGAAAGTATAAAAGAGGGGTAACCAAAATGGCTGGATTATATAGAGAAAGGACCTCTGGGAGAACAGCAGCTCAGCTCCTGGGCTGGAGAGTAGAAGAGAGAGAGTATATCAGCCATATCCTGAAACAGGTAGCAACTGAGGGGTTCTGGGAGAACCTGGTGGTTAGGACCACTTTGATATGTTAAATAGGCACCTCAGCCATTTGTCCCAGGGTTGGAGACTTGGGGGTACACATGTGTTCTTGCATGTGGAGGCCAGAAGTCAACTCAACACCAAGTGTCTTCCTCAATGGCTCCCCCATCTCCTCTTCTGAGACAGGGCCTCTCAGTGAACAAGGAGCTTGGTGATTTTTAGCTGGGCTGGCTGGCTGCCTGTCTCTGCCTCCCCAGGGCTGGGATTACAGATGCATGGCCTGTTCCCACTCAGCCTCCTGCAGCCTTCAGATGGGTTCTGGGTATCTGAATTCTAACTCCGGTCTGTCTGCCTTGATACTTACAAACTGAGTCAGCGCCCCAGCCCTGTACTTTCTGTAGTAAGACTTTGTCAGCCTTGCAAAATGCTTTTTTTTTTTTTTTAAATAACGTACAGGGTGTCTCTACCCTGCACACACACTCCACACACACTTTTTCCCCTTGCTTAGGTGACTCCAGGAATGTAGTTCAAGGGTAGGAATGTCAGGATCTGGGACAAAGAAGGAAGGGACCCTGCTGCCCACCTGCTGGGCCTGCTCCACTGAACAACCAGGAATGCTGCCTACAACCCTTGACTCACCAGGCCTCTGTCAGGAAGTGGCTTCTGCCAACCTGCCTCTCAGCAGAGCTGCCCCGCCCAGCCCCACCCTAAAGCACTTTTGGAAACAGCAACCCAAAGGTGAAGAATAAGGAGCCTTTACTTGGAAAAGGAGGGTCCAGAGGCTAGACCTGGAGCCTGGACTGAAGCCCAGAGCAGGGCAACCATTTCTCTAGTGTTTCCAGGAGGGGTTCAGACAGCACCTTTCCTTGTCCTATAGGAAGAAGGAAGGCCCCTTCTTTGCTCCCCAGGTTTCTCTCCCTCTAGGTTGGCTCTGAGCCCCATCTCTGCTTGCCTCACAAACCTGTCAGACCTGAAATAGAGGAGAGGAGGAAAAAAAAAAAAAAAAAAAAAAAAAAAAAAAAAAAAAAAAACCCAAACAAACACTTTCAGTAAACTGCAGGGGGTGTGGATGAATCAAGATTTTGTTTTTAAGGAATATCATGTGTCCACCTCTGTTTACCTGCTTGGCATGGCCTTTGGTACGGAAGGGACCCTGGCACTGGGCCCAGACCTCCCTCTTGGGTAAGGAGAGTGAGAGGCACTGCAGCCTACAGCCTGTTCCACCCAATCACCTGGCCTCTTTGAAACTCCCTTGCTCCTTCAGGGGTGTGTCTGTCACCTCGAGCAGGGCTCAGCAACACTGTAGTCCTTGGCTGGCCTGCCTGATGGTGGCCTAGCTCTTAGTTCTCACTGGGCATTTGTATAAATTCTTCTAAAACACGAATACGGTCATGTTGCTCTTCACCTTACACCTTCTGTGGCCTACACGGTCCTTGAGATAGGGCCAAATTCCTAAATGTGAATTCTTAGGGAATTAATTCTTCCAGCTTCTCCTCTTTAAAAAAATATGTTTTGTTTTCCATTTCTTTCTTTTTTTTTTTTTTAAGCATAAAAGTGTTTATTTTGGCTTATGGTTAGAAAGAGCTAAGAGTCCATCATGGTGGGAAGGCCTGACAGCAAGCTACAGGGACAGGGAGCTGAGGAATAACATCTCCACACCAGGGAGGAAGGAGAGAAAGAAGGGAGAGAGGGAGGGCTTGTTTTCCATTTCTTTGTCAGTCTGTTGTTTGGGGGAACAAGGGAAGGAGAAATAGCACACAATATGGACCTCAGATTTTCAAGTCTCTTCTTCCTCCTCTGTTTCCACTGTGTGTTAGATAGAGTCTACCCACTGAGCCAGCTCACCAGCCCCAGCCCCTCCTCTCCCCTGCTTTCCTCTCCCCCTTGCCAATTGCCCTGAACCTTCCCGGCTTTAGACCATTCCTACTTTACACTATCTTAGAGCTCACTAACTAGCCAGGCCTTTCCCCTGACTTCTGACCCTCCAACTGCCATGCATTATTTTAGAAGTCAGATAAAGCTACCCTCTGCTGCATATACCATTCAGCCCACCGGCTTGCTCTTCCCAGCATTCTGAACTCTTCCTTCAGTACAGCCAGCACGTTCCAAGATTTTTCATTGTGTTGTCTGCGTGACTGGAATGTCCTCTCTGTACTAGGACTGTCCCCACCCCATGCAACAAAGCACAAGATTGAGTGAGCACCCCCCCCCCCCAGTGCACAAACCATTGGTGATGTGAAGTCTCCTTGGCCCTGGATCCTAGCAGGCTTGTCTGGAGACCTGGGTATTATCACGCCGGCCTGAAGTAGGGGTCTTCTTGCAGAACTCTAGGAATGGGGGGGGCTCACCACATTTCCAGATCATGATTCCATGGTCAGACCTGATAATACAGAAGCCAGGTAGGGAGTGGTGAAGATTTAGTGAAGCAAAGAATGGGAAACCCAGTGTCCAGTGCACCAGGAACTTCCTGGTTTGGGAGCTTAAGCTGAGCCGTCTTTGTCCTTGGGTCATGCTCTCTGAACACTTGCCGAAACCTCAATGACTCCTGCATCTTTGGGGAGACAAAATGAGCTCAAAGGCGCTGTAACTTGTCTGAAATTTCAAACAAAATAAAAGATGGGATGAAGGGTTGGGATGTAGCGCACATGCTTGGGGTGCATGCGGCCTGGCTCCCATCTTTAAGATCAGAATCCGAGGAGAGAGAGGAGACCCCCACTTCACGCAGCTCTAGCTAGTTCAGAGTGGCAAGGCACCATCCTTCTCCCCCCCACCTGAATGCTCGGTCCTACCCCTCGATTGCTCCTCAGGTCTAGCCTGTCTTCCCACTACACCTGTGTCCACGTGTCAGGATGTCACAGGAACACTTCCTGTGTCCATGGCTAGTCATCCGCTCATTGTTTGGAACAGAATCCCATGTATCCCAGGCTGAGGATAAACTCACACCACAGCTGAGGAAGATGGCCTTGAACTTCCTACCTCCTGTCTTCATTCCCAGTGGTCACAGACATGCATCCCAAGCCCGGGCTTGTGTGATATTGGCGGTTGATTCCAGATCTTCCTGTCTGTTTGGCAAGCCTTCTACCAGATGAGTTACCCACCCTCCTCCACCCACCCAACTTTTTTTTTTTTTGAAATTTTTAAAAATTAATTTTTATTTATATGAGTACACTGTTGCTGTCTTCAGACACACCAGAAGGCACCAGATATCATTATGGATGACCATGTGGTTGCTGGGAATTGAACCCAGGACCTCTGGAAGAGCAGTCAGTGCTCTTAACCACTGAGCCACCTCTCCAGCACACACACCCCCCCAACTCTTATTTTTTAAGAGAGGGCCTCCCTCTGTAGCCCTGGCTACCCTGGAACTTACAGAGATCCTCCTGCCCTGGCCTATTAAATGCTGGATTACAGGCTTGTGCCCTCAGCCCGGGCAGTTTTGTTTTGAAAACCATCTCACTGTGTAGCCTAGGCCAGCCTCAAATTCACTGTGGAGTAGATGCGGCTTTGAACTCTTGACCCTGTCCCTCTCTCGCTCAAGTACTGGGATTAGAGATGTGTGGAACAATACCCAACTCCATGACAATATGTGAGAATTCAATTTCTAGAAGGTGAGAATGTCTGGCTGTGCCTCTGAGGTTTGATGACTGACTTATTGAGGTGACTGTAGCAGCCAGTGCTCCTCAGGCTCCTCCGAGCTGAAGTCTTACATCTCATGTTAGTACTTCTGTCAGTTGCTGTGACTTAATCACAGATCTTACCACTGACTTCCTGTTCTCCAGAGCGAGATCCCCGAAGGATGAAGCAAAGCCTGGTTCCTGGTGGGCCCTGGGAGCTGTGTGCTACTGAGCCCTGAGCACTGGGCTGTCTGTCCCAATTCCTCCTCACCAGTAAGGGGAAGGGACTCAGGGCCCATCAACCCACACCCCACACACCTCTTCCACTTTAGCCTTGGTTTCCTGCTGGCCCACAGCTGTCCCCTCACCAGCCGGTGACTCAGAGCCTTCCAGGACGGCACTGCTGCCAGCCCTGCCCAGCCCTCTGGGTGGGTGACTAAGCTTGTGGTAAAGGCTGGGCTGAGCTCCTGGGGCAGGCCGGATTCCTCTACCATTTTGCCCTCCTTCCTCTCCATCTTGCTGATTTTTGTCTCTGGGCCTTCTTCAGATGGGGATAATCTTGAACTCCAAAAAACATTTCCTTCCTGAGCCCCACGTTGTCCCAGGAGGACTGAGACTGGACAGACACTGTCTTTTGAGAGTGATAGACAGAAAGCAAAGAGGGGGGTGGGAGGGAACTATAAAAGACTGATGGGGATCCAGGACTAGGAAACTGTTAGGGAGTGGCCCACCCTTCCCCTACAACATGCCTCTGTGAGAACTGGGGAAAGTTAGTGCCAAGAATCTGGACCAGTCTGGTCCCAGGGCCCCAGCTGGCTGGCTTGTCAAGTGTGGCAGGCTGGATTCAGCCCCTGTGGCCCACTCCACCTGTCACACTTGCACTAGGAGGCTTGGGTGAGGAGGCTGGAGTAACACCTTCTTCTGGCAGACTTTGAGAAATGAGTTCTCAGAGCTGTTTTCGTCCTTATTGTTGTAGGTGACTGTGGGTATTTATTTGCATTCTTGTGTCTGAAATAACAGATACGACATATTTTACTAAGAGACCCAGTCCCATAGTGACTACCATGGCTATGACATGGATCAGCCTCCAAGCACCAACAAGGGCCAGGCTTTAGGATTATCTTCTTTTCTTAGAATTATTTTATGTGTATATTTTTCCCCCTGCACATCGTATGTGCACCATATGGGTGGCTGGTGACCCCAAAAGTCAGAAGACGATGTCATAATCTCTGGAACTGGAGTTCCAGATGGTGGTAAGCTGTTATGTGAGTACTGGGAACCAAACCTGGATTCTCCACAAAAGCAGCCTGTGCTCGGAAGCTCTGAGCTGTACATTGTCCTGAAGCTGTTTGTATTTTAATGTTGATTCCACTTCCCCAAGAAGGGCTGCCTAGTCATATGACTCAAACTGAACCTTTCCATTTTAATTAGTAAAATAAAGGAAAGCCAGTGACTGGGCGGGGCAAGGGAGGTAGAGAGGGCTGAGAGGTCAGAGGATGGAGGGGGAAGGTTGTGGTAACATGGAGCTTCCCAAGGACCAGTGAGACCCAGGTGGGATTGTTTGGTGTTAAATAGCTATGAACATTAAGGATTTTACAGGTCTAGTATCTCATATAGAAGGGCAGTTTGTATCTTTGTCTATTTGATGCAATCTTGTTGTGTAGAGGGTTTGTGGATTGAGAGTTGAATATGTAAACCTGAGTGAAAAGCAATTGGGCTGTAGAGTTGTATTTATGAGGGATTTTGAGGTACAGAAACACCCCAGAACAGAGGCAGAGAACAGGCAGTAGAAAACCGCCAGGGAAGGGAGTTGTGTGGACAAGTTGGGCCCTGGTGGTGGCTCGGACCCAGCACCAGAGGTGCGTGCACGCGCCTGGCTCCAAACTAAAATCGGGCCTGAGGAGTGAGACCTCAGGGCCATTAGAGAGATAAACTGATTTAATATTTTTTAATATTTACTGCAACACGGAGTCATCTCTCTGGCCCTCAGGTGTGTTGTTACTTTCATCACCCCCATTTTACAGACAAAGAAACTGATGCTGAGAGAAGGGATGTGGGTCACAAGGTGAGAAGTCAGGAAGCCAGTTATCCCAACCAGGCTCTTGGGTCCCAGCTGGTGGGACAAAAGTTGACCCATTTAATGGATGTAGAAGCTTGCTTGACGGTGTAGGTAGGCGTAAGATCTGCTCCCAGACTCCAGACTATCTCTGGTGAAACCATGCAGACTCCCAGTAGTTTTTCCTACAGTCAGCAACCTTCCCTCCCTGACACCACAGTAGGGGCTGCCTACCTTCTTTCCTGCCCAGATTGTCTCTGACCTTAAAGCAGCAAATCCCCTGGAATCCCGGAGACCAGATATTGTCCCTCTCTGGCACGCAGGTGACCCTCAGCTGTACTTGAGTGATTGGTTACCCTACACTTGGTGTCTGTGAATGGACCCAGAAGTTCAGCTGAACCACTTGCCAGAGAAGCCTGGACCAGGCACTGGCAACAACCGGGGGACTGCTCCTGAGAGTGTCACAAGCATGTGGTCATCTCAGGTGGGTGCAGGTAGGCACAGACAGATATCTAGAGTCTAATTTGGGGGGTATTGGGCTGCGATGGACCCCAGGAACTTCCCCACACTAGGTGAGTACTTTACCATTGAACTTCAATCCCACCAGATGCTAATTGTGACAGTTTGAGGGCAGGCAGACACACTCTGACTGGGAGGATGTATCCCTTGAGGCAGGATGGCATTGTGGGAGAGGAGCATTGTGGGAGAAGAGGTGGTACATGAGCCTGGCCATGGGGGGTGGAGCTGTGTCACAGCTGTGTCAGCTAAGCTGCCAAGACCTGATTTGTGGAAATCCTCCCTAAGGCTGCTCCCACGGATCCCTCAGGGCTCAGGCAGGGCCAGAAGGCCGAACTGGGGGACAAGGTCAGACAGTCTGTATTTGTTTGTTCCTTTTCTCTTTGTTTGCTTTTACAAACAGGCCCAACTTTTCAGTAGGAGGTGACAGCGATTTTGCTTTTGTTTGAGTCAGGGGCTCCTGTAGCTCTGTCTGGCTTCAAATTTACCAGGTAACCAAAATGATCTTGGATTCTGATCCTCTTGCTTCTACCTTCCTAGTGGTGGGAGTTTGTAGCGCTAGGGGTGAAACCTAGACTTTGAGCATGCTAGGCAAACACTTTACCAACTGAGCCACAACGCCCAGCTCTTCTCTGTGAGCCTTTTTGTTTGTTTGGTTGCTTGGTTTTGTTTGTTTTTGTCTCAGCCTGTAGCTAGCATTTTAAAAGGCCCATGGAGATACACACGGGGCCCCAGTTATGTGCCAGCAACTGTCTTGGTCTCGTTGTTTAACCCCTCAGTGAGCCTCAAAAGTATGATCTGGGAGCTGGAGAGATGAAGAGCCCTGGCTGCTCTTCCAGAGGTCCTGAGTTCAATTCCCAGCAACCACATGGTGGCTCACAACCGTCTGTAATGGGGTCTGATGCCCCCTTCTGGCCTGTGGCTGTATGTGCAGCAGAGCACTCATAGCATTACATTTTTATTTTTTTTTAAAAAGTATGATTTGGGCTGTATACAGTGGCACACATTTTGGAAAGCTGAGGCAGGAGGATCACTGTAAGATGGAGGCCAACGTGGGCTGTACAGTGAATTCCAGGCTAGCTTGGACTATGTGACACCTATCTGTGCATGTATGTGGTACACACATATGCATGTGTGCACTTGTGTATGTGCATCATGTTATTTCTTCGGCCAACACTTTTGGAAACCAGAAAGTTCTCACTGACTACATTACTTCTCAGATAATCACTTTTTTTTTTTAAGAACAGCGTCTCAGGGCAGGAGAGATGAGTGGCTAAGAGTCCGACCATCTATTCCAGAGGACTCGGGTTCAATTTCCAGCAGTGACATGGCTCCTCATCACTGTCCTCTACTCTAGTTCTAGGTGACCTGATGCCCTCTCTGGCTTCCATGGGCACCAAGTGCACACGTGGTATATAGACATACAGGCTGGCAAAACACTCATATTCGTAAAACAAAAACATTTTAATTAAAAAGAAATAAGAACAGGGTCTCCCTGGCTGTCCTGGAACTCACTATATAGAACAGGATGGCTTTGAACTCCCTGAGACCCACTTGCCTCAGCCTCTGGAGTACTGAGATTAAAGGTGTGCGTCACCCTGCCCAGAAATAACCACTATTTTATCATAAGGAAACAATCTTGTTTGTACTAGAAGTCCGTGTAAATGGAATCAAACAACAATGTATCATCATCATCATTATCATCATTAATTCGCTGAGACAGGTTCTCACTGTGTGGCCCTGTCTGGCCTGGAACTCCTTATGCATGAGTCTGACTGGCTTCACACTCATAGAAATCCTCCTGCCTCTGCCTCCTGAACACTGGGATCAAAGGCCTGTGCCACCACACCTGGCCGTTTTTTTTTTTTTTTTTTTTTTCTGTCTGGCATCTTTTGCACAACATTGTTTCTGAGAGGAATCCATATTGTTGCCTGCTGGTAGACCTTTCCTTGTTATTGCTACAGTCTTCCCCTCTGTGGACACACTACAGAGTGTCTAGGTCCAGTCTCCTGTTGATGGACATTTAGGACTGGGGGTGTGAACAGTGTGTGAGGATTGGGGGTGTGCACGGTGTGTGACGACATGTCTAGAAGTCTTATGATTTGTACATTTATTGCACAAATAGCCAAGAATGGAATTTCTGGTTCATAGAGGAAGTATTTGTATTGCTAGAAATCAGCAAACACTTTTCCCCATGATGCCTGTCATGATGCCCACATGAGCGATGGACCAGCACTCCAGTTGCTCCATATTCCTGCTGACATCTGTCATCGTTGGTCCTTCATTCTAGCTTGCCTCATGGCAAGCAATGATATTGATGCTGCTTTGTTCTCCCACACACACCTGCATCCCAGGTGAGTATCAAAGTCCTTCTATAGGGGAGGATGGCCTTAAATTTCTGATCCTCCTGCCTCCATCTTCAGAGTGCTAGGTTTAAAGGTGTGTGGTGTCACGCCTAGCTATACACACACACACACACACACACACACACACAAGGTATTAGTGATTGATGCCTTTATGCATAATAGGTATGTGCCACAGCACTGAGCTACACCCCAAGTCCTCTTCATTTACGTAACAATGAGTTTTCAACCCATGATACAGAGAAGCTGAAGATCAGCCAGCCAGACTGACTTAGGAATAAAGCATCTCTTAGAAACAGGGAAAGCAGAAAACCAGCAAGGATGGACCCTCAGAGATGCTCAGGGTGCCCAGGAGAGAGACAGAGAGAGGAGAAAAACCTAGCCTGGAGGCCTAGCCATTCCCCAAGGCAGGCTGGGTAGCACAGAGGGTAGGGTGAAGGCAGATGAAGAGCAGGCTGACCACAGAGAGACCTGGGCCTGATAGTTGGAAGCCAGATAAGCAGAAAGGAAATTCAGGAAACACAGCCCTGAATGGGCCAGCTCATAGACTATGATGGCTAATCTTCCTTGTCAGTTTGACTACATCCGAATCAACTGAAACCTAAACAGCTGGGCATACCTGGGTAGGACTAAGATGGCAAGCCTGACAACCTGATTTGGATCCCCAGAACTTGATGGAGGGACAGAAGCAACTCCTAAACTCTACATCCTACTCCCCCTACCCCCATGCACACACGAGTGCACACACACTCACACACCACTGGGCCCCACAGGCAGACACACACACAATAAATAAAATGTAATAAAAAATAAGTAAAAGGCGGCTGGAGAGACAGATCAGCTATCACGCTGTTCTTGCATAGGACCTATGTGTATTTCATACCCAGCACTCACAATAGATGGCTCACAACCACATGTGACTTCAGTTCCAAGAAATCAGACATGCTCTTCTGATCTCTACAGACTCCTGCCCACACATAGTATGTACAAACTCAAGCTGACTCACACATGCATGCGTGTAAAATAAAGAAGTCTTAAAAATTTAAATAAATAAAGCAGGTAGAGGTGGTGGCAGTAGCAGTGGACGCCTTTGACCTCCAGCACTTGGAAGGTGGAGGCAAGTGATTCTCTGTGAGAGTGGGAGGCTAGCCTGGTCTACAGAGTGGGTTCCAGGACATCTGGGGATACAGTGAAGGGAAGGAAAAGAACAGAGTCCTGATTTTCAAACTCTGGAGGGCCCAGGGTTTGATTTAGGATTTAATTTCTGATTCTTCCCCTCCTATATGATTCTTCTGCAAAGAAGGCGTGGTCTGAGGTCACGGGCAATGTACATGGGACATCTGCTGTCTGACTTGCTCTTCTCTACTTACTCCTCAGGCTGCCTCGGGGACCAGGAAGGTGTCCATTGCCCCCTGGTGGTAGCTGGACCATAGCCACAGATGGGATGCAGCTCTAGTGTCAGAAGGGATCTGGAGATCCAGCTTCTATGGAGGACACTCCCCATGTCCAGCCCCAAGATGTGAGCAGGCACAGGCACATACATGTGTGCACACACACAACTGTAGGACGATGTGTTTACCCTCAGGCTTCCTTTCCTCCCCTGAGAAAACCACTCCTGTGTGCCCATTGCTGCTCTCAGGCCTCCCCCAGCTGAACATCCCACCGCTGGGAAGCCTCCTGGCACCTTGTCCATCTGGTCCATGCTTTTCTGTCTACACAAAAGCAATGGCAATTTTTGTTATTGTTGTTGTTGCTGCTGTTGTTTGAGGCAGGGGTTGTCTGTCTAGCTTTAGCTGTCCCGAAACTCATTCTGTAAACTAAGCTGACCTCGAATTTACAGAGATCCACCTGCCTCTGCCTTCTGAGTGCTGGGATCAAAGGCATGAGCCATTGCTGCTGAGGTGCAGTGGCAACCTTTTATCTATCTATCTATCTATCTATCTATCTATCTATCTATCTATCTGTTTGTTCACTTATTTATCCATTTATTTATTTATCTATTTATTCATTTATTTATTTATTTAGTCTTGATAATAGGTGCCTTTACTAACTGAGCCACTAAATGGCCCAGGGTTCTTTTGGGGATGGGGGTGGGGGAGGTTTTCAGGTTTTTTTTTCCCCACCTCCTCCTGCCTCCCCACCCTGACACTCCCCTACACTTCAGCATCAAGCCTTGGCAGGACCAAGGGCTTCTCCTCCCATTGATGCCCAACAAGTCCATCCTCTGCTACATATGCAGCTGGAGCCATGGGTTCATCCGTGTGTACTCTTTGGATAGTGGTTTAGTCCCTGTGAGCTCTGGTTGGTTGGTATTGTTGTTATTATAGGGTTGCAAACCCCTTCAGCTCTTTCAATTCTTTCTCTAACTCCTCCATTAAGGACCCTGTTCTCCATTTCTCCATTCTATGGTTGGCTACGACCATCCACCTCTGTATTTGTCAGGTTCTGACAAAGCCTCTCAGGAGACAGCTGTATCAGTCTCCTGTCAGCATGTACTTCTTGACATCAGCAGTATTGTCTGGGTTTGGTGGCTGTATATGGGCTGGATCCCCAGGTGGGGCGGTGTCTGGATGACCTTTCCTCCAGTTTCTGCTCCAAGCTTTGTCTCCATATTTTCCCCTGGGAATATTTTTGTTTCTCTCTTCTAAGAAGGACTGAAGTATCACACTTTGGTGGTCCTTCTTGAACTTCATATGGTCTGTGAATTGTACCTTGGGTATTCCGAGATTTTGGGTTAATATCCACTTATCAGTGAGTGCATGGGTGTAATTTTGTGATTGGGTTACCTCACTCAGGATGACATTTTCTTTCTTTTTTTAAAAAAAAAATTATTTATTATATATAAGTACTGTATATATAACTAGCTGTCTTCAGACACACCAGAAGAGGGCATCAAACCTCATTACAGATGGTTGTAAGCCACCATGTGGTTGTTGGGATTTGAACTCAGGATTTCTAGAAGAACAGTCAGTGCTCTTAACCACTGAGCCATATTTCTAGCAACCCCCTTTTTTTATAGTCTAAATTTCTTTTTAAAAAGATTTATAAAAGATTTATTTGTTTATTATATATAAGTACAGATAGAATATTTTCTTTTCTTCTTCTTTTTTTTTTGAATTTACTCAAAGTGATTTTATTGCTTGTGTACACAACAGCAGTTATGCCACTAGAGCAGAGGCTGTGGACAACTCATATTTCCAGTTGGGTGAGAGTGCCCGCTTAGTCTTATAGTATATAGTATATAGTATATAGTATATAGTATAGTCTGTATATAGTATATAGTATATAGTATATAGTATATAGTATATAGTATATAGTATATAGTATATAGTATATAGTATATAGTATATAGTATATAGTATATAGTATATAGTATATAGTATATAGTATATAGTATATAGTATATAGTATATAGTATATAGTATATAGTATATAGTATATAGTATCAAGCCAACCGGTGAATTCTGCCCTCTGTCAGAATCAGGCAGAATTTAGCATCCTTATCCTTTCTGTTCCTCTCAAGGTGCTACCGAACAGCAACTGCTTCTTAATCCAACAGTAGAGATCCTCAGGGAGATCAGGGGCAGGGCCTTTGGACTTAAGGATTCTCAAAATTTTATTTCCAGTCACAAAACGGACCTGTGCCACACATACCACGTGACTCCCTCCACCTATCTAGGAGGGAGTCGGGCCTTTCTTGGCCAACTTGTAAATTTGATCCTTTATGTCATCAGACATTAACTTCAGCCACATAGGGATGTGGTAGGGCAGCGCCGACTGAGACAGCCCCTTTCCTAGAGCGTGCATGTGACCCTGATGGTGGAGGTCAGGCAGCAAAGAGGAGGATGATATTTTCTAGATCCATCCATTTGCCTAAGAATTTCATGAACTCATTATTTTTAATAGTTGAGTAGTACTCCATTATGTAAATTACTATATTTTCTGTATCCATTCCTCTGGGTTCTTTCCAGCTTCTGGCTATTATAAATAAGGCTGCTATGAACATAGTGGAGCATGTGTCCTTGTTGTATGTTGGAGCATCTTCTGGGTATATATTGGGAACCTTTTAAACAGTTACAATTTCAGTGAATGTTCTATATAGTGTGCTGGGTGGGGGTTGATCTGGTGCTGTGCATACAAATGCTAAATTCTGAACCCCAAGATCTGGTTGCCATCCAGAGGAGAGTATCTTCACATACACCAGCCTTTGTTAATGTAAACCTTGCTCCCCAATTTAAAGCTATTGGATAGTAAGAAGCTAGAGCCTGCGATTGGACAGAAGAGAGAAAAGAGAGTGAGGAGGAAGGGCCGCCAGGAGAGGAGATGGACCATGAGCACAGGGCTGGAGAAGTCCTCCCTGAGGACAGCCTAACGGAGCAGAAATACTCAGGGGACACTCACACAGCAAGTGACACCGAACGTATAGTTTGGATATTGATGAGAACAGGACAGAATCTGCCTGATATAGGCTCTGACCTGTAGAATGATGCCTACAAGTTGTCCTCTGACATCGACACAGATGTAATAGCATACGAGTGACCACACAAGCATTGTATAGCTAGGCATGGTGGCAAACTCCTTCAGTCCCAGCACTCGAAAGCAGAGGCAGGACAATTGCCTGTGAGTTTGAGACCAGCCTGGCATTCAGACTAAGTTCCAGGACCAGCCAAGAATCCTGCCTCAAAAAACAAAACAAAAAAATTGTACTAGCTGTCAAAGGTGAAACTTAAAACTTTTGATCAAGTGTAGTGGCTCATGTCTTTAATCCCAGCACTTGGGAGGCAGAGGAAGTGACTCTCTGAGTTCAAGGCCATTTGATCTACAGAGCAAGTTCCAGGACAGCCAGGGGTACACAAAGAAAACCTTTACTTGGAAAAAACCAAAAAAAATTTTTTTTCATGTGTATGGGTGTTTTGTCTAAAAGTACATCTATGCACTGCTTGTCTGGCACCCAGGGAACACAGAAGAGGGTGCTGGACTCCCTGGAACTGGAATAAAAGGTCATGTGGGTAAAGGGACTTGAACACAGGACCAAAACATATTGCATTAGATAACTATCATTACTAAAGTTTTGACGCTCCCTTGAATTTTGCACCCTAAATGTTAGGCACCTCCTTTCTTCCTTTTCCTACAAGTTTACTTACCATCTGTTTGTTTATTGTTGGGACAGGTTTCCATGTAGTCCAGGCTAGCCCATGTAATCCAGGCTGGCCTCAGACTCAGTATGTACTTGAACATGACTTGAACTCCTGACCCCCCTGTCTATGCCTGGGATTACAGCCATGAGCTGTCTTACCTGACCCATGCCTTTATTAATTCTAAAGCTTGGAGTCTCCACTGTCAGCACTGTCACCTGTCAGATGGCCTTACCTCTGCCATGCAGCCATCAGCAAAAATCTCTCTCCTTTTCCTTCCTGCTCAGGCCAGGCTGCTTTGCTAGCAGATCAGGGGTGTCACCCTTAGGCAGCTGTGAAGTAAGGAAGCATACAGCCATGGTGTAATTACAAGAACTGTTTGTGTCTTAGTCAGAATCTCCCTGTGTAGCCCATTCTCCTGCCTCAGCCTCCTGAGTGCTGGGTCCTGGGTGTGTCTAGACCACCTCTGGCTGCTTTGGGAACTCTGTTGACCAAGGGAAGGGAAACATGGGAAGGAAGGATCTGGAAGGCCCCTGCCCCAGTTCCCATCCATTCAAGCTGCTATATCCAAAGCTAAATAAGACCGAAGTCACTGTAGTCAAAATTCCTGTCCTGGTAGAGACTTAAACAATAGCTCTCCCCCTCAAGTTCCCATTGACAAACCAAGGAGTGAAGCCACCAAAGTTCTCCCCGGGGCACCAATGAATAAGTTTTTCAGGCTTCCTTAGAGAGCATATTTGAGGTGTTACACACAGGAGTGTGGGTGATCCTCTACCCATAGCCACAGAGGTGAAGTCCCCCGCAATGGTTCTTCCCCACCTATATACCCTAGCTTCTCCCCAAGGCCAGGTGCAGTTAGAGCAGAATTGTATACAACTGGGAATGGGCTAAATATTCAATAAGGGTCCTCACTGGGACGATGCTTGTGAACAAGCACCTGGAAACGGTGGGTGTTTGCCTTGGAAGTGGCACCTTCACCTTCCTTTGTGGAAGGAAGAATCAAGTGTAGAGAGTCGGGGCTCCTCTGTTCACTGTTCCCCAGCTGGTCATCAGAGTGATGTCACAGTCTGAGGTCTGCCCCACTCACAGTTCATTCTTTCACACACCTTCCTCATTCACCAAATATTTGTGTGTGCCTCAGGGACCTGTTTTAGGGGCTGGGGATACAGCAGTAAGGAGTTAAAGAGCTGCGTCTGGTGACACACAGCTTTAATCCCAGCACTCAGGTGGCAGAAGCAGGTGGAACTCTGGGAGTGTGAGGCCAGTTTGATCTTGTCTACACAGAGTGTTCCAGGCTAGCCAAGGTGACGCAGTGGGACCCTGTCTCAAAACAATAAAATAAAAAAGGGGCTGGAGAGATGGCTCAGTGGTTAAGACCTCTGCTCTTCCAGAGGTCCTGAGTTCAATTCCCAGCACCCACATGGTGGCTCACAGCCATCTGTAATGGGAACTGATGCCCTCTTCTGGTCTGCAGGTGTACATGCAGATAGAGTACCTATAAACATAAATAAAATTTAAAAAATCAAAAAAAAGGGGGACAGAAAGGGAAGTAGGAAACAGAGACCAGGAAGGCAGAAGGGGTGTGAAGGGTAGGTTTATATATAGTTTATATACATAATATATATTATATATAATTATAGTTATATATGATATATGGTATTTGATATATGATGTGACATGTGATATATGATATACTACATATCACATACCACATGTTATACATTACATGTTATAAATATATATTTCTCTTATGTCCCAGTGACATGATGAAATACACCCAGAAGGACTCAGGCAAATGCTGAAGAAGAAAGAAATTGGCAGCATTCCAAGTATATAGCTGCCTCTTCTCTAAAAGAGAAGAGATGGCCCTGTGCAGTACCTGTTACTGGGGTTCTGCACGAAAATGGCGGCTATTAAGCTCCTGGACTTACACCACTGTTTCTGTTGCCACCGTCAAGCTGGCCACCAGAGGACTGAAGGAACTGAAGGACCAAGAAGTGCGACCATCTGAGACATCCCCAGCCTGCAGTAAGTGGGTGGGTCTCTGAAACAGCAGCAAGAGGTACACAACCCAGGGGCAGAGCGCACAGCTCAGCCTGCAGCTTCCAAACAGCCTAGAAGCCCTGAGGCTGCAGCTTCCAATCGACCTAGAAGCCCTGAGGCTCCCGGTATTTTTCCTTGCTACCAGCAGGTGGCAGAGTCGGCCTGCGTCTGGACGATGGTCTCCAGGCTAAGCTTTCCAGGGGCATGCTAGCTTCTTCCCCTCTGTGTGAAGAGATGGAGATCTCATGACTAGAGATATTTCAGCGGTTGGGAGTACTAGCTGCTCTTCCAGAGGACCCAGGTTCAATTCCCACCAGCCACATGGATGCTCACAATGTCTGACACCCTTACACACATATACACACAGGCAGAAAACACCAGTATATAAAACAGTTTAAGAAAATATTAGGGGGAAAAATCTGGACATTTCAGATTTCTTCTTTAGGTTTTCCAGTCATCTCAGTACCCACCCATTTAGGAGGAGCAGACACCACAATGAAAGAGACCTATGAGATTTTCAACAGGCAGAAGCTCTGTCTATAGACATCCTAATGTAAAACTGCTTATGTTGTATTCTTGTTTAGTTAGTTTAATTTGCTTGTGTGTTCAAAAAAGTTTTCTGGTAGCCCAGGCTGGCCTTGAACTCTTAATTTTCCTGGGTTTGAACGGGGCTATAGCTTGTCGCTAAAGTGTGTGCTTAGCACAACACCCACAGGTAATAACAAAAATAAATCTTAACTATTTAGAACCAGGTCTACAATCCCAGAACTTGGGAGACTGAGACAGGAGAATCATAAGTTTGAGGCCAACTTAGATTAATTTAATTCTGAGTCTAGATTTAACTATTTCTCATTGATTTTTTTTATTATTACTTATGGCATGGAAAGCAAAGCAAAAAAAAAAAAAAAAAAAAAAAAAAAAAAAAACCGCAGCATGAACCCAATCTCGCTGTGGTCTCATCACCGTTCTAGGGCTCAGTGCTGTGCTAAGAGGGGGGAACCTAAGGATCAATAGTGGGGATGGGTACAGTGACATCACAGGGTCTAATCATGCTTCGAGAGAAATCAGACAGCTGGAGAGATGGCTCTGCAGTTAAGGAAACGTCTTGCAGAGGACCTGGGTTGATTCCCAACACTCCCATGGTGGCTCACAACTGTCCATAGCTCCAGTTCTAGAAAGTACATAATACACAGATATGCATGTGAGCAAACCACTTACACACAGAAAATAAATCTACTTTAAAAAGAAAGAAAGCAGTTCCACACCCGTCTATTCTACATGGGGAGCTCTGGTTAGCCAGGGCTACATGGTGAAATCCTGTCTCAAAAAGAAGAAAACTCAGGCTGGAGAGATGGCTCAGTGGTTAAGAGCACTGCTTGCTCTTCCAGAGGTCCTGAGTTCAATTCCCAGCAACCACATGGTGGCTCACAAGCATCTGTAATGGGACCCAATGCCCTCTTTTGGTGTGTCTGAAGACAACAATTGTGTACTCACATACAGGAAACAAATAAATCTTAAAAAAATAAAAGAAGAAGAAAACTCAGCCAACCAACCCACCAGTCAACCAAACAAATGACTAAGAATAAGAGAGAGGTAGCTATTCAAGCCTATAATTCCAGCAGAGCCCTGGAGGAGGAGGCAGGAGGATCTGGAGCTCTCTGCTAACACAGGCTGCACAGTAAGACCTGTCTCATACATAGTAAGTAAATAACCAGAGGCTGGGGGGTGGCTGTCAGTAGAGTTCCATGAAGCATGAGGGCCTATGGTAGGATTCCCAACACCACTTTGGCTTCAGACTAGAGCATGGTAGCACACACTGGGGCAGATCTCTGAGAGTCTGAGGCCACCCTGGTCTACATATGAGTTCCAGGCCAGCCAGGGCTACATGGTGAGACCTTATCTTAAAAGGAAAAGAATGAAAAGTCACATTTGGTGGCCCTTGCTAGGGAGGTAGATGCTTGATGACCAACTTTTCTGGTCAATTTGGTGGGCTCCAGGTTCATCGAGAGACCCTATGTCCAAAAAAAACAGACAACCCCCTCCCAAACAAAACAAAAGATGAAAAAAATCAGAAATAAAACAAGGTAGAAAACTGGGCCTGCATGCCTTTAATTCCAGCACTCAGGAGGTAAAGGCAGGCAGATCTTTTGAGTTCAAGGCCAGATTTGTGTGCAGAGTGAGTTACAGGACAGCCAGGGCTACACAGAGGGACCCTGTCTCAAAAGCAAAGCAATAAGGCAGAGAATGACTGAGGACCACAGACATCTACGCCCCGCCTCTGCATATGTATGTGAGCATCACATACACCAATATCAGTACAGCAAGAGAAGAAAACATGGAGAGAAAGAGGCCTGGCCTGGGACTCAGCAGCACAGGAGCTGAGGCTGTAGGAGTGCCCTGAGGCTCTCAGTGAATCCGGCTATGTACTGAGACAGCTCCTGGGAGGCTCTGCTGATGCTACTGAAGGAGCGTTAAGCCCCAGGGTGGGATGTAGGAAACAGATGTCTTTGGATTGTTGGAAATCCACTCTGTTCAATGATTGGTATTTTGTTCTGGGAACCAAACATCTGCTCTAACAGCTCCTTTGGAGACCTAGCGTGAGGCTGTGATATGTTCAAGGGGGAATTATGTCACAGTCTAGAAAGGAGGGAGAGTCTTGGGAATTAAGAGGACATCAGAGGAGGAGGGTCTTTGTGAAGATGAGGATGGAGATTCATGAGGGGCAGCAAACTCCCAATAATGTGCAACTGGACAGGGACCCAAAGCCAGCCTATCCTATGCTCTCCCTGTGAGAGGCACTTAAGATACCTCTAGTGAAGCAAGAGTGGGAAGGGTCCTAGGTGGGGAGGAGGGGTAGTAGGTGGGGAGGAGAGGTAGTATGGAGGGAGGAGGGGTAGTAGGGAGGGAGGAGGGGTAGTAGGTGGGGAGGAGAGGTAGTAGGTGGGGAGGAGGGGGAGTAGGTGTGGAGGAGGGGGAGTAGGTGTGGAGGAGGAGTAGTAAGTGGGGAAGAGGGGTAGTAGGTGGGGAGGAGGGGTAGTAGGTGAGGAGGAGGGGTAGTAGGGAGGGAAGAGGGGTAGTAGGTGGGGAGGAGGGGTAGTAGGTAGGGAGGAGGAGTAGTAGACCCTATGCATGGCCTCCTAGGACTGCCCCTCTCTCAGTCTGTCTGTTCCTGATTTGGGGAGAGGTACAACACAGGACAAAGAGGCCAGGGCCCAGGTCTGTGCAAATGGGAGAAATGCTTTCTAGAAGGAAGAAAGAACTGTGCAGCATCAGTCAAAGGGCACGGGCTCACAGGGAGGTAAGGGGCCCCTCACTGTCTGTGGGCAGGAAACACTCTAGGCTGAGCCACATCCCCCACTGTCTGACTCTGGGGTGACTAGTGAGAGCACCCTCTCTGTCAAGCATGCGTGAGTGTGGAAAGAGAGGTGGGAACACATAGACAAAGGGTGGAGGAAGGGGGGAGCACAGAGAGGCAGGAATACTGTAGGGGTTAGAAAGACAGCCTGTGTTTAATGTTGACGAGAAAGACCTTTCTTTCCTTGGTGTGCTGAGAGCTTTTCAGGACACAGTGCTAAGGGTGGGGTGTGGGAAGGGGGCACAGGATGAGGATGCTTGTGATGCCATCAGGAGCTGAGGGAGGGTTACTTGTGTTAAGAAAAATTGCTACAGCGATGCTTTCTGGATCAAATGGGGGACATCACTTTATGACAAAACATCTTCTAGGGAGATTCAACACATACACATCTATCTATTCACCGCAGACAGGGAACTCAAGACAGACCAAAGTGCAGAAACCATTAAAGTCCAATTTGAAGGCAGACGTGGTGGTACATGCCTTTAATCCCAGAGGCAGGTAGAGCTCAGAGTTCGAGGCCAGCCTGGTGAACAGTGTGAGTTCCAGGACAGCCAGGGATACAGAAAAAACAAACAAACAACCCATCCTGCACACGTCCCAAAAGGTAAGTAAGTAAATAAAGAGAATGAATGAATGAATGAATGAACAAATGAATGAATAATTAAATAAGCAAATAAAACCTTGGACCAGTAGGTAATGGTGCTTGCCACCAAGCCTGATGACCTGACTTTCTCATTGTGAAGGAGAGAGCCAACTCCTGAAGTTGCTCCCTGACCTTGGCGTGTTTGCCTTGGTAGGAGCGTACATGCAACACTAAATAAATAAAGGCAACAAAACATTAAAAGCTCTAAGACTCCTATAGTTTGGTGGGACAGAGGCACATCAATCATCAGCATCCTGGCACATACGCCACCCTCACTAAATCTCAAATCTTTACAGTTCTTATTTGTCCTTTCTAATCAACTGTCAAAGCCCCAGTCTTAGCAAGCTATATGGTTAGAGAGAAATGTCACGGGGTCTAATGCTGAATGGCTCTTACTGCTGCTATGTTCCCTCTAAAACTATTCCGCCACACTCTCACGGGCTTACCACGCTATCCCAGGGTGCTTTGGCACAAAGTATAGAGACCCCAATTTAGAGCTTGATAAAAAAGTACTTAATTTTAGATGGGCAGTGTTGATGCAAGTCTTTAATCCCAGCACTTGGGAGGCAGAGGTAGAGCTCTGAGTTGGAGAACAGCCTGTTCTATACAACGAGAACAGGCTGTTCTATACAACAAGGGGCTACACAGAGAAACCCTGTCTCCAGCAGCAACAACAATTATTTTTATCTTTTTTTAAAAAAAGATTTACTTATTTTATGTAAATGAGTACACTGTAGCTGTCCTCAGACACACCAGAAGAGGGCATCAGATCATATTACAGATGGTTGTGAGCCGCCATGTGGTTGCTGGGAATTGAACTCAGGACCTCTGGAAGAGCAGTGCTCTAACCACTGGGCCATCTCTCCAGCCCAATTATTTTATCTTTATTGATTAGATTTGACTTCTTCTCTTTCTCAATGTCCAGGCTCATTTTAAATGTCAAACTGGCCAGAAATAAAATACAGAAGAACAAGACAAAACTATTTCCTCCCTTGGAATTCGGACCTAACCACACCTTAACCTATGTGATTTGTCAAAGGCTCGAGTTGTCCTCTGACGCTCAAGGTCTAAAACCTGCCAAATTCGTTTTTCCAGATCAGGTAAAAACAGCTTTAAGCCTTCTCTGATAGAGTCCATTGAGAGTTCTGATGTGTAATGTGTGGCTTTAATTAAATTTAATTAATTAATTAATTCTTGCCTCTCCTTATTCTTAGGTTTCTCTCAGGGCCATGGGCCTGGCATGCCCAGGCTAGACTGAGCTACCCTTGTCTGTATTCCTCAGCACTTCTCTCTACAATGATCCTCCCGAGTGCAAAGTGTTGGCCCCACTGTCTCTATCCATGCCCAGTGCCAGGCTGAGCAGAGGGATCAGCTCTTACTTGCTAGGTGAAGATCCTGATGCTTGGTGTTGGACAGCACACCTCACCCTTGTGCAAAGGTATGCCCACCAGGGGGCGCTGTGTGTATGTGTGCTCTTCCTGTGCATGATTCTGTTCCTTTGGGAGGAAGCCATCCGGTTCCCTGAATTTTAAAGCAGGAAGCTGCTAAACCAAAAGAGGACTCATTGCTGTTAAGGAGCCACATTGTCATACATTGTTACCACGATGTCACACATTGTTACTAAGTCTCCATACCTTACAAGAATGTCAGTTTCTTAAACCTAATGTATCCATGTTTTCCCACCTCTGCTGAACTTGTGACCCCATGATGTGTACCCAGCCCTTTGCCTTGCTAAGCTCCTGAACACCTGACTCCTCTTCCATGTGACACATTCCTGCACTTATCTACCCACAGGCAGCCTTGAGCCTGAGCCCCACCCCTCTTCTGTCCAGGTCCTTGCAGCCAATTATCTTAACAGCTGGCTTTGTTTTTGTTTTTTACCAACTCTAACCCTTCCCTATAAAAATGACCTCAAAAGCCAGTGAGGGGCTGCTCTCTGCAATCCAGATTTACTGGGAGGTGGCTGTCTAGTCAACCTAAATCAAACTTGCTTAATTAGACAGTTGTGGAAATGCCCCACCCCCACCGCCAGGTCTAACATAGCCTTGGGAGAAATGTGACCTTTTGATATGTTGTGTTGCCCTCAAGTGGCATCACCATTTTAATTTGAGGGTTTGAGGGGTACAAGGCTGGGGAATCTCGAAAATGTTTCCACTACAGGAACTAGATAAATGGCTCAGCAATTAAAATCAGTTACTGCATTCTCTCTCTCTCAAAAAGATTTATTCATTTTATTACATATAGTATACACTCTAGCTGTCTTCAGACACACCAGAAGAGGGCATCAGATCTCATTACAGATGGTTGTGAGCCACCATGTGGTTGCTAGGATTTGAACTCAGGACCTCTGAAAGAGCAGTTAACCACTGAGCTATCTCTCCAGCTCCCTCTCTCTTGTTTTTTTGAGACAGAGTTTCTCTAGGTAGCCTTGGCTGCTTTGGCTGTCCTGTCACTCAATAGACCAGGCTGGTCTTGGCCTTGAACTCACAGAGCCTTCTTCTGCCTCCTGAGTACTAGAATCAGAGGCCTGTACCACCACTCAGTTACTGGTTTTGCAGAGGACCTTGAGGTTGGTTCCCAGCACCTATACCACATGACTCATACTCACCTATAAGTAACTCCAGATGCAGGAGGATCTGTAACTTTAATTTTTTCAAATCCTATTTTTAATAATGGTTCTTAAGTGCTTTAACCTTCCATTAGCCCACCACCCACCAGAAATATTGGGGAAAAAATGATACAGGGGAAGTGGACCTGTTTAGAAAGTTTCTTTGGAGCAACTCCCATCTGTGTCATCTGGAAATCAACAGTTCAGCTCACAGCTTAGCAGAGACAGCTCCATCCACTCACAAACACTTCACAGACACTCCAGCAGGCCTTTTGGATAGAGTTGAGATAGCAAACACGAATCAGCAAACACTACCTAGCAGAGACAGCCAGGCCTCAGCCTTGGAGGCTTGGGCCAGCAAGCCAAGCTCTTAAGCTCTGTCTCCGCCAATACATTGGGTCCTGTTTATCCCCCTCCAAATATCACGTGTCCTCCACAGGTCTTGCCTCAGTTGACATCACTCTGCCCATCAGCCCAAGTCCGTGGAAGCGGCAAGAAACGGAAGCACACCACCAGAAGTTTTTGGTGTGTTTCTCTCTATGGAGTCCAGACAAATGCAGCTCAACTACACAATGTGAGGCGGAGCAATACACACGTGTTAGTAAAGAATCCTTCATCACATGTTCTTTCATGTGCTTGCTTTAGCAGAACATCCTCTCTCCTGTGTCTGCTTCAGATAAACATTCACTCAGGAGTCGGCCTCAGCCTTTCACACCTGTGTCCATTTTAACAAAATGTTTGTTCCCGAGTTTGTCCCAGCAAAATACCATCCAACTGACTTTCCAAAGAACCCTTAAGTTTCTACTTCCAGGTTCTGATGCCTCCAGTCTCTTGGGCACTTGCACTCATACGCACAGTTAAACACAGACATACACCCACATACATACAATCACATGCTTTTTTAAAAATCTCATTGCAAAGACTGGATGTAGTGGCCCGCACTGATAGCCCTGGCCCTTGGGAGGTGAGGACAGGAAGCTCCGGAGTTCAAGTTCATCCTCACTGCATAGAAAGTTCAAGACTAGCAGTAGCAGGAGACCCTGCCTACCTGCCTTCTACCCATCTATTGCAACATTTTAACACCCAGAGGTGGTGTATACTTTCTTCTGCAATCTCTGTGGAAATCATTGTCTGGATCTGAGTGTGGACTGTTCTCCTAGGCAAAGCACATATTCACATTCATGCACACACACACACACACACACACACACACAGAGCAAGACGGGGGTGGGGTGGGGTGGGGAGAAGAACACTTGTCATCTGCTTGAGGGCAAGGTCTCAGACTCAAGTGGCACAGGTCCGGCTCTTCTCTTCATGGCCCCCCTGTGTGTGGATGCGTAGGTGACAAGGCAGAGACATCCTTTTCCTTCATTTTTTTTTAATTGTTTTTTACCCAGTGGTGGTGGTACATGCCTTTAATCCTATCACTCAGGAAGCAGAGTCAGGAGGATCTCTGAGTTCAAGACTAGCCTGGTCTATAGAGCAAGTTCCATGACAGCCAAAGCTACACAGAGAAACCCTATCTTGGGGGGTGGGGGAGCCATAAAATTATTTATTTTATGTGCATGTGTCTGATGCACATATGCACCACGTACATGGAGAAGTCAGAGGAGGTTGGAAGGGTCATCAGATCCCTTGGAACTGGAGTTAGAGGGTTGTGGGCTGGGGTGAGGGTGCTGGGAATCAGCCTGGGGCCTTCTGAAAGAGGAGCCTATAAATCAACTGTTGGGTCAAAGTCTCCAGCCCTCTCCTGTAGACTTCTTTAAATTGTTCCTGTGCCGGAGAGATGTAATGGCATTACAGCCACACCAGACAACTGGCATTACAGCCACACCAGACAACATGTTTGATAGAGTGCTCTCACATGGTGGAATTGTGGATGGACTCACACAAGCAATCTTCTGAACTCTACAAGTACACACACACACACACACACATACACACACACTCGCAAACTTTTTAAAAATTTTTTATTTTTATTTTTAAAGAAAATGTTCCTAAAACAGTGCAAGGAATGGGGCATGTAATGGCTCAGAAGTCAGAGGGAGAAGGTGGGTGGGGTGAACACAGAAGACCGCAGCTGGTGATGCAGTTCTGAAGCAGAACGAGGCAGGTGTACGCCCCAGGCGACAACAGGAGAAGTGGCTCCCACTCTGCGCTCAGGGCTTGATCTATCTATATCACCTCGCCCAGTTGCTACAGGCTGCTACTCTATAATTCACCCCATTCGTATTTCTTGCGAACGTGTTTTCTTACTCTCGGATCCTCCAGGCAGCTCCCCTGTAAACAGCCTTCAGCCCCTATCTCTTCTCTCACCACCCTGTTTACCTGGCCAGCCCTCCCCGTCACGTGTCCCGAGCGTGTAACTCCTGGGATTCTTCCCACGCCTGCCGCAGGTCTGCAGCGGGCACTGCAGAGGCTGCGGGCCACGCATGCGTAATTGTAAGCGCACCTGCGCCTCTGCTGGCCAGGGAGACCAGACCTTCTCTAAGCATCCTGCGGCATCAACCCGGTCTGGTCTGGTCGCGGTGCTAAAGTGGAGCGATGGACAATGAACCTGATTGGGCTCAAATTCCCGAGGTGATCTGGTTCTTGGCGCCCATACGCTCTTAACAAGCTGCCCACATAGCCAAACCTCACCTTTTGCCATGGACTGCATCCTGGGCTCTGCAGTTCTCCCCTGGGCATTAGGAAGCGAGGGCCGGCATGGAGTTTCTGGTCTGCACTTACAGCCTTAAGACTTTAGCCCCGTGGCTTGACCTTGGCGGGCCCTGAGAAAATAATATCACCGACTTAATGGAGTAGGAGTAAATTTCTGAGTATTCTGTGACGTCCCAAACTCTCAGCCAATGCAGAATACAGGCAGCTCACCTGCAATACCAGAACTCGAGAGGCCGAGGCAGGTGAATTATTGTCCATTTGAAGCCAGTCTGGGGTATCTAGGAAGACTGTCTCAATACTCTTCCTCCCTGAGTGTAGTGTGAGTGATGTCTGCCTGGGAGAGATTTTACACCGCTGGGCATTGCTCTGTATCCTCAGAGCTATCCTGAGAGAGAAGCGCCACAGACAGGAAACCAAGGTTCAGAGATGTCTGGAAGTCTGGAGCCAGGTGATGGATTCCATGTTCAGTGTGATCTCAAAGTCGGGGGGAGGGAGCAATCTTTATTTTTCTGTCAGGATTTCATTTAAATTCAGTCTGCCCTTGAACTTACTACGTAGCCAAGGATGAAGAAAGGTCATCTTGACCTCACTCTCTCGAATCTCTTTCCCTCCTTTGCTTCCATTTCCTGAGGGTCGGGATTATAGGAGCCAGCATCCACTAAAGCCAGGCTCCACGGTGGGGTCATGGTCTCATCTCACTTGCTTGTTGAACTATCTTTTTTAAAAAATAGCATCTATTCTGACGTTAGCCACCGACAGAGAACACCCCAGGTACGCACACATGCAGAAACCATCTGTTTTTTCTGGTCCCTGTTTCTGCTGAAAATAAGGAGCTGCTATATTTTCTGTGATCTTTGAGGAGGTTCTCTTTGTGCAGAGATCTCACCCTCAGGTTGTCCTATGGAATCACAACAGACCCTCTTTTCCTGAAGAAGCCAAATTCTTTCCTATTGCTAGGCTTTGCACCTACTGTGTGTTTGACAAGATGCTCTCCCATCCCCTCCTTGCTACCTTTAGCCTCTTGGGTTCAGGGACCCCACTCTGACTGCAACCCAGCCAGTTCTTAGGTCAGGTGCCCTGTCGGTGACTTTCACAGCCCCCTTTCCTGTTTCAGCACTTCCTAGCACGTGTGACTCCCCTACTGTCTGTGCCATCAGACCCTTGAGGGCAGGAATCATGCCTTACAGCACGTGGATGTCTGATGCCACTCCATTAACCCTTATTGGCTCACTTAGCTGGATGAATGGCAGTATAGCCTTCAACATCCCAACCTAACAATAAGGGATTTCTCAAGCTTCTAATTCACATTTCTGTATAGATGCATTCACTGTGGAGTCTCTGTTGATACATACCAGCTGGTTAAGGAAGGAGCATGTGGTGTCACAACTGTACCCGGGGTTCCCTCGAATTCACACACTCCTTCTCCAGATGTACCCAGAATCTACCAATGCATTCTGGAAGCCAAGGCAGAACTGAGCCATGGAGAGAAGACATATTGTACCTTCTGTCTAGGAAGGAAGCAAAAGGCCCTTTGGGTGCAGACTGGAGTAGAGGCCAGATGTCTGGGTTTCTTTGCCTGTTCTTGTGATAAACATCCTGATAAAAAGTACTTTAAGGAAGAAAAGATTTATTTTTGGTTTGCAGTTCAAGGACAAGTCTATTATGGCAAGGTGGGAATGAAGGTAGGAGCTTGAGGTAGCCAGTCACATCATGTCCACAGTCAGGAAGCAGTAAGCAATGCCTGTTTGCACTCAGCTCACAGCCTAGGGAATGGCACCAACCACTGTGGGCGGGTCTTCCCTCAATTAGCCTAATCACAATCATTTCTCATAGGTATGCCCAGAGACACCTAATCACAAGAACCCCTCACAAGCATGCCTGGAGGCTTGCCCTATTGATCCCAGATTCTGTCAACCCGTATTTATCACACCAGAATGCTGTCAGACCTTCTCACCCTGGTGCTGGTGTCTTGAACTAAGACATACAGTGTTTTAAGTTCCACCACAATTCACTTCCTGATCTTGGAAAAATCCTTTCTTAGGGTTTTGCTTCTTGTTGTACAGTATAAAACAGTAGCTCAGAATTCAAATTATTATAGAATTGTATTTCTAGGGGCTAGGGCTGAGCTTAGTTGGTAGACTGATTGCACAATATAAATGAGGCATGGTGGTGCGTGCCTAGATTCCCAGTTTGTGAAAGGGGTAACAGGAGAATGGGGGATGGAAGGTCATCTTGGGCTACATATCAAGTTTAAGGCTAGCTTGAACTACATGGGCTCCTGTCTCAAAAAACAACTATCACATGCTTGGGGGCTGGGGGGCAGTGGTGGTGCAAGCCTTCAATTCCAGCACTGGAGGCAGAGGTAAGCCTGTCTTTGAGTTTGAGGCCAGCCTAGTGTATAGAATGAGTTCTAGGATGGTCAGGGCTACACAGAGAAACCATGTCTTGAAAAAAAAAAACAATAACAATAACAAACAAGAAACAAAAACAAAAAACAAATTATCACAAAATATGAATAAATAAAGCCAGGCATGGCAAACACTTTTAATCCCAGCACCCAGGAGGCAGAAGCAGGTATATTTCTGCATATTCTATGAGACTGACACGCTACCTACTGCGCTAACGAGGCACCTATTTCTGCATATTCTAGACCAACCAGGGTTACATAGTAAGACCCTGTCTAAATAACTAAGTAGACTGATAGATTAAATAAACAATAAATAAATGCATTTGTTTAAAAAATTACTACTTGGTCCTTCCTCAACACAGCCTCTCTGAATCACTCGATTTCAGAATGATATGCAGAAAGGGTACCAGATCACAGGGCTGTTCACATGGGGTATTCACGGACTTCATGCCTATATCTCCTATCCTTTGTGACTTGTTTAAAGAATGCCTGTCATGCTATGTGGTCAGAGAACATCTTTATGGACTCTGTTCTCTCTTTCTGCCGGCTCCAGTGCCTGACCTCAGGTTATCGGCCTCCTGGGAATGCCATGACCCACTGCCTCATACTTTGTAGCACATTCCTTTCAGGTTTTTTTCAGACAAGAGAGTACCATGTAGCTCAGGCTGGCCAAAGTTTGCAGAAAGTCTCCTGCCTTACCCTCTCAAACCCTGGGATTACAGATGTTTGCCACCATGTCTAGCACTCCTTTATGATTAAAAATTAATTATTATGCATGAGTATGATGTGTATATGTTCATGGCACGCATGTAGAAGTCAGAAAATTTTAGGGAGTTGGTTCCAGAGAACTGCTGTAAACGTTTTATTATATTTACCTGATGTGTGGTACCAAACTCCACTGTGCGTGTGTGGAGGCCAGAGAACAGCTTGTGAGAATCTGTTTGCTTCTTGCACTAAGTGGATTCTGGGGGTCAAACTTAGGTTGTAAACCAGATGAGAAGTGCCTTTACCCCCTGAGCCATCTCGAAAGCCCTTCCTTTGTGAGTTTGTTGCCATTTTGTTTTGTTTTCTTGGAAACTGGGTATGTGTAGACCAGGCTGGCCAGGAACTCCCAGCTTTTCCTGCCTCTGCCTCCTAAGTACTGGGATTAAAGGCCTGAGCCACTATGCTCTCCTCTGTAGTTCTTTCTTGTTTGTAAAGACAGCATTTTTCTATATAGCCCTGGCTGTTCTGGAACTTGTTCTGTAGACCAGACTGGCCTCAGACTCAGGGATCCTCCTGTCTTTTTGTCTCTCAAGTGCTGGGAGTAAAGGCATGTGCTACCACAGCTGCCTTCTTTGTGATTTTTTAAAAATATTTTTTTAAAGATTTATTAATGCATGTATTTTATGTATATGGGTGTTTTGTTAGCATGTATTCACATCAGAAGAGGGCATTGGGTCCTATTAGACTACAGTCCAAGACAACTGTGAGTCATCATATAATACTAAGACTTTAACTCAGGACTCTGGAAGAGCAGCCAATGCTCTTAACCACTGAACCATCTCTCCAGTCCCGTCCTTTGTGATTTTTAAATTAGTTCGATTTATTCGTTTTTCTTTTCGATTTATTTTATTTTTCACCGTCAGGGATCAAAGCAGAGACCTTGCATATAACAAGGAAGTGCTCCTCCATTGAGATACATCTCCCACTCTTTTTCTGTATTTCTAAATCAATCTTCTTCATTAACAAAGATGGCACAGGGACCATGTAGACTGCGAGGAGATACTGAGTCCGGAGTTGATAGTATGATATTTCCTAATTAGATTTGGATCTTGGAAACTACTGGATTTGTACCATGTCTTGTGCACAAGTGCAGCCGGCCAGTGTACAGAATATTAGCTTATACATAGTAATGGGAAACCAATATTCATTAGTGAATGGTAGATAAAAAGCACAGCAGCAAGTTACCTCGGGTGTTTGTTTTTGCCCCTGAAAATGAGGATTAGAAACAATGCTCAGTTATTGCGCGAATTTAGTAAAAGAATACCTGAAAGGTGCGTGACACAGAGCTTAGCGCTCCATCAATAATGGTAAACAGACCACAGACACAGGGTTTGTTTCCTATTGTAAGTCCATGTTATGGCTGAGAATGGGAATACAGTTAATAAGGATCTGCTCTCAGAGTTCTTTATGTTGGCAGAAGAAAATGGAAGGCTCCCAAAAAAGCAGAAAGAGCATCACAGCCTGGCTTTGGGGAGATTCCCATGGCCTGGGTGGCCAGTGCAGGGCTGATGAGGGGATTTTAGGACCCTGAGTCCCGGGTGCGCGCGTAAGGCGCAGGGGAGGGCGCTCCCGGAGCCCGTCTGCATCCCGGAGGGCGGGGTTTCACGCCCGGGCCGCGCTTCTATTGGCGGAAGCGTGCGGGTGACGATGACGGCTGGCTCGAGGTCCCGCCCCCGCAGCCCCGCCCCTCCCGCGCGCGCCTGCCGCTCCACAGCCTCGCTCTGGCCTGAGTCGCGCCCCCGCGCGGAGTCCGCGCGTCAGTCGGTCCCGAGTGAGACTGCGGGGCGGCGGGCTGCAGACAGCGGGGCGCGCGGCCCGGGGGAGGCGACGGTGTCGCGGGAGGAGCATCGGAGCCCGGAGACTCGAAGAACGCCATGGCCCCCATTGGCCTCAAGGCGGTGGTCGGAGAGAGTAAGTGGCGTCCGGGAGCTGCCCCGGAGCCGGCGAAACCCGTTATTCAGGCGCCGCCCTCCCGGGAGGGAAGCCCCTCTGGCTTCCTGCGGCCAGCAGGCTTCCCTGACTCACGCTTCACCCAGATCCCCTCTTCACCTCGGTCCTCCTCTCCCCAGACGCCTCCTCAGTCTCTATTCCTCCATCTCCTCTTCATCCCATCCCTCCTCCTCGCCTTCATAAACATCCCGTTTTCCTTTTTACCTTCATCCCTTCACCTCCATCACGCCATCTCTCTCCCTTCATCCCATCCCGTCTCCCCCCTCTCCCTGTTCACCCCAGACCCCATTTCTCCCTCCCCCATCCGCACCTTTATCCCCTCCAGCCCACCACCGTCCTCTGCAGCATCACCCTCCTGCACCCCAACTCTTCTCCAGACGTATTCCTTTCCTACTGTCTCCCTTCCTTGCCTTCTGCATTTCCACGGCTCTCAATTCCGCTCCCCCCCCCTTTCTGTCTCCAATCCCTCCCTCTTTCCCACCCTCCCTCGTGAATCGTGACGAACGAAGCCTGGCCTGCGTCCTCCTCCCTCCCTGCCTCCTCTCGGGAGCAGGGCGCTGTCCCCGGCTGCAGAGACCCACCTGGGAGAGGCTGGGCACGCGCCGCCAGGGCTACTCCTGCCAGCTAGGGAAGGGACTCGGGGTTTTCCTGTGGAGCTGCTCCCGCAGGGCTCTCTCCGCCTCCCCTTCCCGGGGCTGGACTTAAAGGGAGGGGTCTTAGCCGGGTCCGAACCCTTAGAAATCCCAGGGGAGCCCCGTTTCTGAGTGTCGCGGGAGGAGTGGCTCCAGCCAGCGCCGCAGTCTGCAGTCTCGCTGCTTGTGGGACTCAGTCCTGGGCGTCGCTGCGGGGAAGATATGGTTGTTTATGGGTTTGCATGAAAGGCACCACAGCAGACATGTTTAAATTTATTTTTTATTTAATTTTATAATGGATGGAGAATGTCGAAGTGAGGGCGGGTTGTAGGCATTTAAAAATAAAGATCAAATAAAGATGGGTGACCTAGGAGTAGGAAAATAGTGCCTCTTCAGTATTTTGGCACGTCCTTACAATGAAGACGTGTGAGGACGACTGTGGCTTTTGCTATCTCTTTTTAGAATGAGAGAAAATGAAAGTGCCTTTTCCCTGTAGGAGAGGTGGAAATTTACAGTTTCCCTTTTCAGTGATCTTCTAAGAGAGCTTCCTCCCCACCCCCATCCCCCCTCAAATGCAGCATAATGTTGAGCGGTGTAACTGTCTTCCTCTTAATCTTTTGACTGGTGACTGGTATATGTGGGATACTCATTTAGTGGAATCTAGTAGCCACGTACAACCTTCCCTGACATAGTACATCAGAAGAAATTATAAAAACACAACCAAAAATCGACCTTCTTAATAATGCCCAAGCACCCATGCTCTAAGGGCTACTTGAACTGTTTGCTGAGGAGAATCAGTGTTAAGGGCTGCAAGTATCCATAGGGATTTTCTATCGTCAACATCTTCGTTTTTACCCATGGGAAAGCAATTGAGGCTTGGGGCAGTTAAATGACTTGCTGAAATCACTGTTAATTAATTAATTTTAAAAAAATCTAGTGTCCATTTCCTTTCAATTTAAGTAAAAATAACTCCCTGTGTTTCTATATACATGCCTTTTCCTCTCTACTCCCTGTCTAAGGGTTGGAGGTGTGGGATGGGATGTCATATTTCAGGCATTATTTTTGAATATTACATTTGAAAGATAAAATATTTACAGAACTTCCCCCAAGACAGTCTCTACAGTCCAGGCTGCTGGGCCAGAAGGCACTGTGTAACCTAGACTAGCATTAACTTTATCTTAATCCTCCTGCCTCAGTGTCTCAAATGCTGAAGATTATAGCTGTGAGTCACCAACTCCAGCTTTGTTTGTTTGTTTGAGACAAGGTCTTACCTTACAGCCATAGCTAGCCTGGTACTTGCTATCTAAGTTCAGGCTGGCTTTGTATTCATAGTGATCCTCCTGCCTCAGGCTATTACCACATCCAGCTGAGAAGTAAGGTTTTTGTGTCCTTTTGCCAAGACCCTTTTTTAAAAGAATATTTATTTATTTATTTATTTATTAATTATAAGTACCCAGTAGTAGACACACCAGAAGAGGGCATCAGATCTCATTACAGATGGTGAGCCACTATGTGGTTGCTGGGATTTGAACTCAGGACCTCTGGAAAAGCAGTCAGTGCTCTTAACCATTGAGCAATCTCTCCAGTCCCCCCCTCTTGATTATGTAGGTGTCACCATAACCTTCTGCCTTGCCTCTTTTAGAAATAAGCATCAAGATTAGAAAAAAAAAAACAGTATGCAATATGGCCAAAATGTCCTTTGAAACAAAGTGAAACTGTGGTGTACAAAAATAAGCGCAATTAAAAAAAAATGGTGAATGTGTGAACAAGCTTCTATTCCTGTGACAATTGAGTTGGGCATGTGCTTTAGGAAAATACATCACTGAATACTATTTTAATGCTACCTTCTAGTTATTGGTGGGGTTTCTGCTTTGGCGTTTTTCTCCAAAAAGTAAGAGTGAAATGAAGATGCTTTTTTTTCTTCTTGCTGTCTTGAGACCTGAGTCTAATAGAGGCAGGGTGTGCCTAGAGCTGGCAGGGGTTTAGGATGAGCTAAAACTGATCCTCCAGCTTCTTACTCCGAAGCCTCCCTCTACAGTCTCATTTTAAGAGTGCTGGGGCTTGAACCTGGGTCTTCTAGTATGCTAGGTTAGCACTCTACCCACTGAGCTACATCTGCAGCTAAAGCTTGGTTTTAAAAAAAATCACTATGTACCATTTTAAAATGTCACCTTCCTTTTGATCTAAGTTGACATCCTATAGTCACTATCTTAGGGTTATTGTAGCTGTAATAAAAATCCATGACCAAAATTAACTTGGGTGGGAAAGGATTTATCCACATCCCAGTTCATCATTGAAGGAAGTCAGGATGGAGCAGGCACCCGGACTCAGGAGCTGATGCAGACTCCTCGGCCCGCTTTCTTTTATTTACTTATTTATTTCTATTGGCTATTCTCTGTATTTATATTTCGATGTTATCCCCAATCCCATCCCCTCTTCCCCTCCCATTGCCTCCATGAAGGTGCTCCCTCTCCCAACCACCCTCTCCCACCTCAGCTCCTTGGCATTCCCCTACACTGCGAAATGAGCTTTTGCTGGGCCAAAGGCCTCTCCTCTCATTGATGCTAAAAAATGCTATCCTCTGCCTCATATGCAACTGGGACCATGGGTCTCTCCTTGGGAACTCATTGGTTGGTGTTTTAGTCCCTGGGAGCTGTGGTGAGTTTGGTTAGTTGATCATTTTGTTCTTTCCATGGAATTGCAGACCCTTTCAGCTCCTTCAGTCCTTTCTCTAGCTCCTTCATTGGGGTCCTAGTGTTCAGTCTGATGGTTAGCTGCGACTCAGAGCCCAGGGGTGGTCTCACCCATAATGGGCTGGGACCTCCCACTTCAGTGAGTAATTAAGAAAATGCCTTACAGGCTTGCCTACAACCCCATTTTACAGAGGCATTTTCTTCTTTGAGGCTCCGTCCTCTGAGGGCTCTAGCTGTGTGAGATTGACATAGAACTAGCCAGCAAGGTCACTGTCAGGTTTTTTTCATAAGTAAACAATTATCTTTTGCCTTTTTTGTTCGTTTTGGGGGGAGGCCCACATCTGAATGGTGTGTCCATTTGAATATCACAGACCAGTTCTCCGATGTGGGTTTCTGGATACCAGACTTGCAACAACCGCTCATCATTAGCAGTTGGTACATATTTGCTGAATGAACAAATATCACTTAGGATATGAATAAACATAAAAGTTTTGAGCCTCTTACCTTCCCCCACAATCTGCCTCAACCTAGTTTAGAGTCTTGCACCTGTGCAGTTCCAGTCCCAGAGCCTTCCTGGTCCCTTCTGATTTGAGCTTCATTGAACAGCCCGTGGGTGTCGGTGTAAGAAGAGGATATGGGTTGGTTTAGCTACTTATTCTACAGACGTTTGTTTAGGGATTGCTAGGAACTATGGGAGTTTCCGAGCTGAAAGCTGAATAAAAAACATTGGTTCACTCTACCAAGCAAGCATGGTGGCACATGCCTTTAGTTCCAGGGCTTGGGAGGCAGAGTTCCATGCCAGCCTGAGATGCTTAGTGAGACCCTGTCTTAAAACCAACCCACCAACAAACAAACCCCTACAACCAAAGCAACAACAAAATGGGACTAGTCCTACTGTGTGGCAGTCAGTCCTCCAGAGGCTTTCTGTTACTTCTCCAGCACGTTTTAGAACACACCCAGTGTGTTGCACTTGTGTGTGTTGGTCTTGCCGAACTGGTTCACACGTTTCTTCAGTGGTGAGTTCAGGTCTTGTTCTTGGGTCTGTCCGCAGTGTATGATTTAGACACTGACACACAGTTAATGTTGGACAAACAACTATTGAGAAAGAGAACAGGCTCGGTGACTGGAATTCCGGGAGGGCCATATGCCAGCTGGGACCGTAGGGTCTTGTGCCCCTGTGCCAGCTCTATACTGGCAATGAACACAGCACCTCATGCTTGCTCAGCAAGAGCCTTAGTAGCTGAGTAGCTCCCCGAATTCAAAGGGGTATTATTTAATCAGTTCAGGACTACAGCTTAATTTTAAGATTAAACTTATTTATTTGTTTGAGTTGGGAGTGTGCCACAGACCTGTGGAAGTAAGAAGGCTTTCAGGAGTCAGCCCCTTTTTTTACCATGTAGGTCTCAAGGATCAAACTCAGTTCAAGGTCAGCTGCAAATACCCATATCCATTGAGCCATCTTGCTGACCCAGAGATATGTGTTTTATTTTTTTTTTAAGATTCACTCTGTCTGTCTGTCTATCTACCTCCCTACCTACCTCCCTCCCTCCCTACCTACTTACCTACCTACCTACCTACCTACCTATCTATCTATCTATCTATCTATCTATCTATCTATCTATCTATCTATCTATCTATGATTTGTTCAAGACAAAGTGTCTTTGTATAGTTCTGGATGAAACTCAAACTCCCAGAGATCACCTGCCTCTGCCTCCCAAGTGCTGGGATCAAAGGTGTGCATTACTACGCCCAGCTCTTAAAATGATTTCTGGGGCTGGGGAGATGGCTCAGTTGGTAAAGTCCCTGCTGTGCAAGCCTGAGGACCTGAGTTCAGATCCCCAGTCCCAGGTAAAAGTGCCAGGTGTGGTCACATGCATCTGTAATCCTAGTTAGGAGGGCGTGGGTGGAGGAGACAGATGGAACACACTGGCCAAGCAGTCTAGCAAATCTGAGTCGTAGGCACAGAGAGAAACTATTCATAAGCTAAGGTAGGTAGTGATACCAGGAGCTTCTGACCTCCATTTCTTTGAACAAACATGTACTTTCATGCACAGGTCTACATACACACACACACAAACACAAAAAATATATAAAAATTAAAAAACTTGATTTCTTTCATCCAGAGTGGTTATAGTACAAGCCAGCTCTCTCAGCACCAGAGAGGCAGAGGCAGGAGGATTGCAGCAAGTTCTAGGCAACAGTAAATTGCACGAAGAGTTCGAGACCATGTAGTGAGACCCTATCTCAACTCCCCTATCCTCCCTAAAAGTGACGTCTTTTACATAGCATTTTAATTTGTGTGCGTGTGCACATGTGTGAGCGTGTGCGAGCATGTGCACACATACCATGGAACACAGGTAGAAGTCCTGAATTGGTTCTTCCCCTCTACCATGAGGGTTAAACTTAGGGTCAACAGGCTTAATGGCAAGCACCTTTACCCGCTGAGCCACTTCAGTGGCTTCCTTCCCTGCTGCTGAGCCTCCAGAGCAGCTGCACTGCCTCACCTTTCCTCTAGGTGTCTGAGGGCCACAGTTCTGCGCTTCCTTGCCCAGGCTCTCACCCTGTGCCCCTCCCTTTCCTCCTTCCTTTGGCAGGATCTTTGTATTCCAGGCCAAACTCAGTTCTTAGGCTCAAGTGTGCCTTCTACCTCATCTCCTTCCCCGCCTTTGAATATTTTTAATAAAAGCAACTTTCTTGATATAATTGTGATCTTATGTCTTTTTTAGACATAAAAATGTAAAAATTATTTTGAGTGATCTCATTGTGTCTTCCTTCCCAGTTTATTTTATTTTGTTTATTATTACTTTCTTATTTAACTTTGAGACAGTGTCTCACTATATAGCTCAGGCTGGCCTGGAACTCACAGTAGTCCTCCTGCCTTGGCTTCCTTACTGTTGGGTTTACAAGTTTGTGCCATCACAACCTGGCTATGGTGTTTATTTCATTTCATTCTTTCTTCTTTCTTTTCTCTCTGTATCTGTCTCTGTCTCCCTGTCTCTGTCCCTGTCTGTCTTTCTCTCCCCTACCCCCCCCCCAGTTGTCTTGAGACAGGGTTTCTCAGTGTAACCAGCCCTAGCTGTCCTGGACTCATTTGTAGACCAGGCTGGCCTCAAACTCACAGAGATCTACCTGCTTCTGCCTCCCAAGTGCTGGGCTCAAAGGCATGTGCCATTACAGCATGTACCATTACGCCCAGTTTGTGTGTGTGTGTGTGTGTGTGTGTGTGTGTGTGTATTTGTATTTGTGTCTGTGTGTGTTTGTAGATATAGATCTATCTTGAACTGGTTGTCACATTATAATGATGTGCTTTACAATTTAAGTTGGGGCCAATTTCCCCAAGCAGTTGTTTAGGGCCCAAGTAGCATCCCTATGTCTTCATCAGTTGTGAGAGGAGTTGCATCTGCCATGTATCCAACAAGGGTTTATTGTGTTGGGTGTACATTAAAAAGGTTTCTCTCTGGCTTTTTTTTTTTTTTTTTTTTTTGGCACACAGCAGCTCTGAGGCAAACAGGTGTTTGGCAGCTACTGAAGTATTCTTTCTTTAGTGAATTGGTCAGGCCAACTTTCATAGTTACCTCTGGCAATCCAGCAGTGCTAAATTGTGCACTGTGGTCCTGAGCTTGCCCTAGGAGAACTGTCTCAGGAACGCCAGCTTTGAGGCCGATCAGAGGGACACAGCTCTTCCTAAGGGTGCTTGGCTAGGGGCTAAGCACTATGAAGTACTCCTGAGAAAGCTAATCTAGGATGGGTTTTTATTGTAAGCATCCTCAATGTCTTTCCTCTGAGTAGTTGAAGCTGTTAAGAGCAGGTGTCTTGGCCATTGTGTAGATAGCTGGAACACCCTTCCTCTGTGCCTGGCTGTCGTATCCCCATGTAACCTGTCAATCAGCCTCTCAGCAACCAACCAGATTCTCGTCATTGAAGCTCAGTTGCTTTGAGCAATTTACGGAAACTTGAGAAAACTCTACCTCTGGAAGCTCTGCTTTAGTCACAGCTTCCCCAGACAACTTGTAAGGATGAGCAAGAAATAGGTTATGCTACAACAAGCCTCTGCACACTCTACATGACCCTGCATGAGCTGTTCTCACTTATGGTTGGGAGGGAGCCTGGTTGTGAAGGTACAGGTTCAAATTGGTCTCCAGAAGTCAGTCTTTCCGGAGTGGCCTTTGCAGATGTCAGAAAACTCAAGGGCTGTTGAACACACCTGAGGTCACTCAGTGGCTTCCAAGGGATCTGGGACCCAATGTCTTTGTTCATGCAACCACATTATAGACGATAGTCTATTGGTACTAGAAGCTGTGCAGCAGGGTGCGGATACCTGGTCCTCCTGCCTTGGCCTCCACAGTGCTGGGATTCTAGGCCCATAGCACCAGGCCCAGCTAGATCTGGTTCTCGTGGGGTCCACGTGACACAGCAGTGACCTGCCCTGGCTGGGACTCTGGATAATGTTGGGATCCCCAGGAAACAAGAGAGAATGAGGAGATTTATAAAAGGAAAGGCGAGCTGTGCAGAAGGTGGTCTCAGGGGGGCCTGAGTGAGGCAAGCAGAGGAAGGCTGAGGTTGGCAAGAAACGGGAATCCAGCATAGCTTTGCTGGGGAAGGGAAGCTGGAGGGGTACTGGATGTCCTCAGCCTTGTGCTGTGTTTATTTTTGTGAATGGAAGGAGCATGAATGTGTACCGTGTGTCTGTGGAGGTTAGAGGGCTACCTGTGGGAGCTGGTTTTCTGCTTCTGTCATGTAGATCCTGGGGATTGTACCCAGGGCATCATGTTTGGAAGCACACTCCTTTGTCACTGAGTCATCTCCCATGACCTTATGCTGTTTTTCAGAAGGTCTGGAGACCCCATGCAGATTTTTAAGTCAGTGGAAGACAGGGTCGGAATACTTTAGAAAGTGCTCCGGTTCTCTCTGGAGATTGGATGGGAGGTAGTGGGTTAGGGGCTGAGGTGGTGTCCTAGCTGTGGCAATATTTGGGAGGCTGGTAACCTAGGTTTGAGACAGTGGATGGGAGAAGGAGGTAAGCTGGGAGCTGTCTTACGGATGTTGACGGTTTACGTCACAACCGTCAGATGTGAAGGATGAGAAGAGAGGGCTGGAAACCAGCCCTAGTTTAGAACTGCAAGTCCTAAGGTCATATTGTTCAGTGGGAGCAAGGGCAAGAGAAACAGCAGATTTGATGGGAACATTAGCTTCCCCAGGCACCGAGGCACTGTCTCTGAGAATATGCTAAGAGGCACTGGGTAGGGGCAGCAAAGATCAGGGAGAAGTCATGATAGAGGTGCAGGCCATTAGATGACCTAGGCTGTTGGGGACAGTCAGGCAGATGACAGGGTGGGAAATGTGGGAGAATGAGTGAGGGAGACTGATGCTGACAGGCAGCCCAGCCGGAACAGCCAGAAGGCCTGGGAGTCAGCGGGGAGCCTTTGCCCTTACTTCCCCATGACCTTGAGCCAGCTGCTCGTTCAGTACCTGGGTAAGGCTCCACTGTCCATCAGGGAGGCTTTGTGGTCTGGACCCTAGAGTGTTCACCTCCTGGTACTTCCCAAGAATCAGAGCCAGGAGCTGTCTGCTCTGACTTCATTGCTCCTGGTTGCTTGGAGGAGGAAGCATGGAGGGGTGTGGGGTTTGTGCTGCATTAATACAGATCAGGACCCCCCCCAACCCACTCTGAGCTCTTACCCACATTAGGGACTCAGTTTATTTTGTCTGTTGAGTGAATCACCTTATCAGGCCTTCTCCTGTGTGTTGGGGACAGACAGCACTAGACTGGTGTTTCGTGCCAGACAGACTGACAAGGGCAAGTCAGGAAGACTGCAGCCGTGGGGCAGAGAGGCAGCCTACGCTGAGCTCAGACACAGAGCTGGCTTTTTCCAAACATCCCCACGAGCTTCCTGTGACAGCAGGAGGGACAGAGCTGCTGCAGGCTGGCAGCCCAAAGAGGAAGAGCTCACAGGTGTGGTGGTTCTCAGCAGTGAGGACTGACCGAGCCCTGGCCATGTCTTCCAGGGTGTCTTAGTTTTTAGGGTAGTTAGGAGGGAGTTCAGAGACAAGCCCTTCTCAGGAGAAAAATGAAACATGGGAGCTGAGTATGATTCGGCTGTGATTTGGGGTCATGTCACTTTGGGGTCTGATCTTTAAACAATAGGCCTGGAAGAACAGGCCTTTGTAAGTACTCAGTAGGGAAGAGTGCTGGACACACACACACAGACACACACACACACACACACACACACACACACACACACACACAAATTAAAAAATAAGTAAATAAATGGTTAAAAAAATGACTCGGCTGGAGAGATGGCTCAATGGTTAGGAGCACTGAGTGTTCTTCCAGAGGTCCTGAGTTCAAATCCCAGCAACCACATGGTGGCTCACAACCATCTGTAATGGGATCTGATGTCCCTTTCTGGTGTGTCTGAGGACAGGAAAATGACTAAGACTACAGGCTCACCTTGTTTGGGCATAAAGACTGCTGCCTTTGGATCTTAAGATGACGCAGTCCTGTCTCCTAGAGTTTCACAGTTAGCTTTGTTTTAGATATTCTCAGGGTGTTACCTGCTGGGAAGGCATCCTAAATAGCTCCCCAAGTGTTTATCACTCCAGTTTTCTGCTTAAGTTTTTGTTTCTACTGTCATAGTGTATCAATGTTTCAAATAGTTCTCCTCCCTGATCCCCAACTCCCAAGTCTTGTTTCACAGATGCAATAATTTTTAGGCTTTTCTCTTATTTTTTTTAAGAATTATATATTTATATGATTACACAGTCACTGTCTTCAGACACACCAGAAGAGGGCATCAGATCCCATTACAGATGGTTGTGAGCCACCATGTGGTTGCTGGGAATTGAACTCAGGACCTCTGGAAGAGCAGTCAGTGCTCTTAACCACTGAACCATCTCTCCAGCCCCAGGTTTTTCTCTTTAAACACACACACGCATACCCACCACACTCCTCTCAATTTCATCCTCCTCCTCCTCCTTTTTTTTTTTTTTTTTTTTTTTGGTGTTAGTTTTATTTGTTTTAGTGTGTGCTTACCATGTAGGAATTTTTCCTCAGATGTTCAGCAAACTGTGTTGTCTGCTTATGATTAAGAGTGGGAGACACTGACAGCAGTTGAGAGCTTTCAGCCTGGATGGGATGTGTTGTGGAGAGATCCCAGAATCAGTGTCTTTTCATCTCGGACTCAGAGTCCCCAAGAAATGTCCTTCTGCCCAGGAGACCACAGTCTAGTTACAGGAAACCTGGAAATTTAGTGAGTGAAAAGACTCCTGGTAAAAGGGGGATCCCCTTATGCCCCAGATTTCTCCAGGTAGCCCTGGCTGCCCTGGAACTTGCTCTGTAGACGAGGCTACCCAACACACAGATCTGCCTGCCTCTGCCTCCCGAGTGCTGGGATCAAAGGCTTGTGCCATCATGACTGGCTGGAAGAGGAGTCTTGAAAGCTGTGTATGTAGCCCATTTATTCCTCTCTTTCCAAGGCCTATAGTGGGAATTCTGGAATTTTGGTTTCTTTTTAAAAAACAGAAAAATATAAGAATATGTTTTGGGGGCTGGAGAGACGGCTTCAGTGGTTAAAAGTACTGACTGCTCTTCCAGAGGTCCTGAGTTCAATTCCCAGCAACCACACGGTGGCTCACAACCATCTGTAATGGGATCTGATGCCCTCTTCTGATGTGTCTCAAGACAGCTACAATGTACTCACATAAAATAAATAAATCTTTATAAAAAGACTGATTTGCCTCATGCTCCAGCAGAGGCATGGCTTTGTCAGCTGCAGGCAGTTTCTGCAATTGTGTGATGTTTGGAATGCTGGGAACTTTTCAGTGTGTATATAAATTCTAGGGCCCCCTAGGTGAGGTTGGGGGTTGTTGGTCATTTAGGGAGGTTGGTTACAGTTTGTTGGAGTCACACTAAAAAAGAAATAAGGAAGCAATTAGATTCAGAGATCTTTATCTCTTTCTCCTCTCTATCCTTTTTCTCCAATCTAGTGATAGGGGGTGAAGCTGAGGGGATAAAGGGTGGACAAAAGAAACTACAAAAGTAACTCAGACCAGCAACAAAGTCTCATATTCACCAAGTGTCTTTGCTCTTCCAGGCCAAGGGGAAGGTCATTGTTCTGCAGTGTTGGAGGTGTGTGAGCCCCAGTCATGGCTAGTGGGGAAAGGTACCCAGTCTACCCACATGCCTTATGCCGGCTCTCATCCTAAGTTTTACAGGCACTGCGTGCTGCAGCTCCAAAAGCCCCTGAGGTTCTGTGTTCAGTTTGCTGGTTTTTACTGCCCTCATTACTAAGTCAGGATGGATGGACACACTAGAATGGGTTTACCCTTGATGGCTGCAAAGCAGCTAGTATGTCTGGTGTAGAAAATCAGACCACAGACTATAAAATGAGATATTAGTTAGAAGAACTGCATCCTAGGAAGGAAAGTGGGAAGTGCCTGTCAGGCAGGCTGGGCTCCACCACAGCCGGCTTCTAACAGCAAGTGACAGGCTCTTTGGGCTACTATTTTTTCCTTCTTTCTCACAGATAGAGGCAGTCATAAATGTCAGCATCTTAGTGCTGGTTATGTGGGCAGCCAATAAGAACTTAGCTACAGGTTAAAAACAAATATTTGGGTCCAGTGTGGTAGCGCTTGTCTTTAATCTTGGCACTTAAGAGGCAGAGGCAGATGGAGCTCTGTAGTTTTGAGGTCAGCTTGGTGTTCATAGGGAGTTCTAGGCCAGGCTAGCCAGGGCTACAATGTGAGACCTTGTTCCCTCCTCCCCAAAACACACACACACCAAACAACTACAAGCAAACAAACAACAACAACAACAAAAATCCAAGTATCTGTGATAGCCCAAATCCAGGAATCTCATGAGTAACTAGCTTTCTAGACTCCAGCATACATCTTCAACAAAGTGGCCTTGGGTTTAGAGCCATAACGCAGTTACGCAGTGTGGAGACTTCACCAGGCTTGCGCTGCTTCTTTCCTACTGCTCAGTTGGGGGCCAGGACCACCCCAGCACCCATGCTCCAGCAGAATATTCCAGTTACGCCCGGGTACTTGGAAAAGTATGTACAGTTCACAGTGAGCCAGAGAGAGGTGCCTCTTGTCATTTCAAGTGGAAAAGAAAAAACTGCATGCATATGAACTTTGAAAAAACCTTTTTTATGGGGAGCATGGTGGTACACACCTTGAACCCCAGGTTTTGGGAGGCAGGGGCAGACGGATCTGTGGGAGTTTCAGGTCAGCCAGAACAACATAGTGAGATCCTCAAAAACAAAACAAGTTGTTTGGTTCTCCTCTCTTGGGTTTTTGGAAACAGGGTCCAAGCTGGTCTTGAACTCCGTATGTAGCCAAAGATTGCTGTGAACTCCTGGTCTTGTTCCCCCTCCCACCAGACTTAGCCTTTACAAATGTCTTATAGAGAAGAAAGACACACAGCAAAGGCTTATCCAGACAGGTTATTCTAGAAGACCTGCAGAGAAAGCAAAATCGACCGTTCTCAGCTGTGAAGGTCATGAGCGGAAAGTCCAAAGGAAAGGTAACATGGAGTGTATGAGGTGGAGCTGAGGAGGAGCTCCCAGGTGACAGCGCTGGGTGGAAGGAAGCAGTAGTGGCGCTAGGCTGAGGACGGAAGCAGTGGCAGACACGGGAGGCAGGAGCACTGTGAACCGGAGAAGCCACTTGTTCTTCGTAGTCAGTGGGAGCTTGCATCCAGTCCTCTGGCATGTCAGCATCCCTCCCTCCCGGGAGCCCCGCCTTCTTCCTGTGCTTGATTCTGCGCCTAAACCCAAATAGGATGTTTCTTCTTTCCTGGTATTTTTTTTTTTTTTTTTTTAGAAGATATTCTTAGAATTATTTGTTTTATTTTATGTGTATGTGTGTCCTGTTTGTGTGTCTGTGAACCGTGTGTGTGTGTGTGTGTGTGTGTGTGTGTGTGTGTGTCTGTGTGTCTGTGTGTCTGTGTGTGTGTGTGTCTGTCTGTGTGTGTGTGTGTGTGTGTGTGTGTGTGTGTGTGTGTGTGTGTGTGTGGTGTCTACAAAGGTTAGGAGAGGGTTTTGGATTCCCTGGAACTAGAGCTACAGACATTTGTGAACCAGAATCAAACCTGGGTCCTCTGCAAGAGCAGCAAATGCTCTTAGCCACTGAGCAATGGTCCCATCCCCCTTTTATTCTGGTATCTTATTGTAATTGATTGCATGGATTTTAAAAAGTATTCCTCCTGAAACCGGATCGTTCTGTGTTATTTCTGGTGGGACTATTTCCTGCCTCTAGAAGCTTTCCTGAGGCTTTCTTCTCATGACAGCATGATACCTACAGAAGTCTGTATTGAAGGTTCTGGAGGGACTTTCAATCTTTGCTCAGATGGCTGGGTCAGGGTAGAGTCTTGGTACTGTTGTCAGATTGTAGGTGTGCAATAATAGCACGCCCTGGCCAGGGCACTCAAAAAAGTCCGGTCAAGGATTCCCTGAGGTGAGTCCAGTCTCTGCACTGGCCTGCCCTGCTGCTGGGCTCCTGAGATGGAGGAAGTGCTCCATCCCGTGCTTTCTAACGAGTGTGCTTTCTGTCTTATGTTGGTCTCTGGGGGAACACCACATAAGAAATGTAACTGGGAACCATTAGATACCATATCTACTAATATGGCTGCTGGCCACTTCTTGTGTCTCCAAAGTTCACAGACTTACTGCTTATCACAGTAAGTTACTGCTAAGAGAAACTCAGTGGTTGATAGAGAAGTGCATCCAGACTGGAGAGCAGATGGGGTGTTAGTACATTCGCGCCCCTGCTGGTGGTACAAGACAGGGGCAGTGTCTTTAGCAAATATAGACTGTCTCTCCCATCACTTAGTCACTCTTATTCCTTCCTCCCTTCTCCTCCCTTCTCTGTGTGTGATTCTAAGAATTGAACCCTGGGCCTCATGAATGCCTGGCGAGCACTCTACCACTGAGCTGTCCTGCCTTCATTTAAAAGTTGAGACTTGGCCTAAGTTGCCTGATAGGCCTTGAACTTGCAATCCTCTTGTTTCAGGCTTCCCAGTAACTAGGATTGCAGGTGCTCTCCCCTCCACCCCACAGTTTCTCCTTGATTTTTTGGTTTAAAGTATTAAAATAACAAAGGTTTCAAGACAATAGAACTTGGTTTTGTTTCTGGTTCTTGTGGCTCTTGCCATCTGCTTGCATTGTTAGGGTGTCGAGGCTGCTTTTGTCTAAGCCATGCCGTGTTTGCCAACCTGAGGAAGAGCAAGGTAGATCTTTTTATTTCATTTATTATTGTGTCTGCTGTTGACTATTGAAGCCAGGGCCATTTGGTCCACACTAAGGAACTGTAGCCTCTAAGGTTCCCAAGGATGGCCTCTGTGCTGACCAGCCTGAGAGAAGCTAGCTTCTTGACCTTTGGTTTTCAACCTCAGAAAACAGTGGCGAACACAGGATTTACCTTGAAAGCGAAAGTGAAATCTGCCCGGGAAATTTAGCCCAGCACCTTCTGTCTTTGATGACACCCAATCCCGGCTGTGCATGACACGGGTGCTGGCAGGCAGCCCGAGTCACAGATGCCATAACCTTGGCCATCTGAGTCTTATGTAGAATCTGGGTGTACTCAGTAAATAAGCCATTGTCAAGTCAGTTTCAAATCTTGGGGCCCCCTACTTTCCTCTAATCCCCTTCCGCCCCGGAATCAAACTTAAATGGGCTGGGCAGTAGCTCCTTAGCAGCTTCAGAGAAGTGCAACCCTGTTCTCACCCTATGGCTGATGCTTTGTGGTCTGTCTTACGTTTGCAAAGTACAGTTTAGATACAAATAGTAAATTAAACTCTTATAAATGCTGTTTTACAAGGGTAAGTTGGGGGACCTGTCATCTGAAGGCTCTGTGTGGTAGTCCTGTGTTAAGAAAAACTGCATTATTTATCTTTTTGGTCTTTTTTCTTTTTAAAAATATTGTTTATTTATTTTATGTATATGAGTACACTGTAGCTGTCTTCAGACACACCAGAAGAGGATATTAGATCCCATTACAGATGGTTGTGAGTTACCATGTTGCTGGGAATTGAACTCAGGACCTCTGGAAGAGCAGTCAGTGCTCTTAACCACTGAGCCATCTTTCCAGCCCCTTCTTTTCTTTTCTTTTATAGTGGGTATAATGCACTTTATTTTTAGACAACCTGCAGGACATGTTTCTTTTTTCTTTAGAACAGTGCCTTCACACCATGTAAAAATCATGATCAAAATAAAACGTCAGCCCTATTTGTATTAAGTCCGGTGTACGGACTGTAGGCAACAGCTAGTTATGGCGACAAGGGATGGAAATAGAGTTACATGAAGAACTTTCCAAGTGTGAGTGACTGCAACTTCCTGCACACAGACATGCACCCCAGTTTACTCTGGACGCCTCGGAGGCGGGCACAGTGCTCTTGCATCCTAGAACAGACACATACATAATGTTTACATATGCATACACAAAGCACAATGACTCTGCTAATTTTCATTCACTGCAGTAGTGTGCAAGGGTTCTAATGACCTTATCTTACAATGTTATTGTTTAATGTCTCATTTCCCCACTGGGACAATAAGTTCTTTGATTGAATAAACTGTTTTTAAAATTATTTTCTTTTGTATCTTCATGTACATTTGTCGTTGTTAGACACTCGGGTTCCCCAGCCTCGCCATTCTACTGTGTGAAGTAGAGGTTATCCGTACCCATGGCTGGCTGTGTGTCTCCCACAGTTCTGTGTAGCCCTCGCTGTCCTGTAACTTGATCTCTAGACCTGGCTGTTTGTTTGAAAATGGGACGTTTGAAAAGACTTCTGTGATCTAATTTTGCAAAACAGTTGCCTGGTACGGTGGTATACATCTTCAGTCCTAGCACTGGAGACAGAGGCAGAGGCAGGCAGATTTCTCGTGAGTTCGAGGCCAGCCTGGTCTATATACTGGATTCCAGGATAGCTAGAACTACAAAGCAATGCCACGTCTCAAAAGAAAGCAAACAACCCCCCAGAAAACAGAAAAACATAATGTATGTGTTAGGGGTACAGTTTGGTGGTAGAACATAGGTTTGTCATACATAAGATCTTGGGTCTGTCACCCGTACAAAACAACAACCCAGCAAGTGAGTACAGAGAGAAATTCTAAGATGGTGACTGTTTTTACCTGAGCATTGCTTCTGTCTCTACATTTACACAACACCACAGTTCTCACTGCATTGTGTAAGCATTAAGGGAAGAGTTTTCCTGATCCATCTGGTTTGCAGACTTGTATTTTGGGACAGCCACTGTTTCCTGTATTATCCTTCAAGAATAAAGACGAGTGTCCCAGGAGGCCTTGTGGGAAAACCTCCGAGACCTTTGTTAAAGGTGTGAACTTTGAACTGGTTCTTTTGAACACTGGGCTTGTGTGAGAATGACCCTTGGGCTGAGTCACCTCCTTCAGCTCTGAGCCCAGCATAGACCACTGTCCACCTCAGTCACAGAACTCCAACACCTCTGTGCTATAGGGTCCTGTAGACATTTTGGCAAATGTCATGCCATCTGAGCTGACAGATGGGGTGGGAATGAAGACACAGGACAGGAAGGGAGCTGTCACAGGGAAGGTGACTGGGATCTGTGGGAGTCCTCATCAAGTCCTGCCTTAACCATCAGGAACGGAGTCTCGGAGGTTTTCCCAGATAGATCAGGAAAACTCTTTCCTTAATGCTTACACAAGGCAGTGAGGACTGTGGTGTTGTGTAAATGTAGAGACCGAAGCAACACCTTTTTACATATGTAGAGACCTAAACAGTGTTTTTATGCCTAAAAATGTGTTCCCCGAGAGCCAAAACCCTAAAGTGTATGCATGAAGTTGTACGTGTTTGCATGTGTGCGTGTGTGTATGTATGTGATTTTAGAGGACAACATTGGGTGTTGTTCCTCCAGAGCTGACCATCTTGCTTTCTGAGATGGTCTCTGACAGGGACTTGGAGCTCCTCTAAGCAAGGTTGGCTGGTCTGCAAGGCCCAGGAATCCTCCTGTCTGTTTCCAGCACTTGGGTTGCAAGTACATGCAACCATGCCTGCCTTTGTATGTGGAGTATGAGGTTAAAACTCAGGTCTTCATGCTTGTGTGGTTGAGGTGGATGGTGAAAACATTTGGTTGAGAACTTGACCAGCTCTAGAAGGCTCCTGGTCTCCCTCCCTAGAGAGAAGATCTGCAAAGTTGAGGGGACGAGATGGGATTATATGCTAGAAAATAGCCCGGGCCACTTGGTTCTCCGTGCTAAAGTGGGCTATAATCCTTGTTTCCCTTTTGGTATTGGATTAAAGAATGTAGGGCACCACTGGGATTGGCTGTTAATAATACCCAGGACAAATATATGCTGTGAGAATTTGGGGGACGAGGTAAGGCTGTGGGAAGGCTGCAGATGGACCAGTTAGGCATGCCTGTGAGCACTTGTGCTCGGTTTGACTTTTTGTCTCCACATCCCCCAATCTAAATGTCTCCTGAGCAATATCTTTTCACTGCATTTAAATTAATTTTTGGTAGCAAAAGATATATTCAGCTGGAGTCGTTTGTTCAGTTCAGATAAAGCAGAGGGGGCTGGACTGGATGTAGCTCAGTGTCAGAGCACTTACGTCCCCTACCACACAGCACAGCAGCCCAGCCCCCGCAGGCTCACCTTTCTGCTGCAGTCCTGAGAGCATCCTGCCCTGCGAGAGTCATGCGGTCAGCTGAGCTTGTTCTGCTTTTGGAATTTAGCTGACTTTGACTAAAGCCTAGGACGCCTGCACTTTGATGTGTCCCTTCAAACTCCAAGAGTTTTTCCAACAGAAGACAGCAAAAGAATGCAGAGGGCCCCCTCCCAGCAGTTCCAGAGCTCTCTGTTCTGTTTTCTGGTTGGTTGGCTTGTCTGCCTGTGCTAATAGAAGCACAGAGCAACATTTAGCAATTAAAGCAAGCCATTTTGTCTACATTTTTTCCAATCTGCCTGTATATATATATATATATATATATATATATATATATATATATATATATATATATATATATATATATATATATATATATATATATATATATATATACTTTCAAAAAACAGTTGAGTTGTATGTACATTAGAGAAAAAAAGAGACTGAATTTCAATAGAGCAGTGAAGGGCATTTGGGAGGGTTTGGAGAGGGGAAAATCATGTAATAACATTGTAATTTCAAAAAATCAGTAAATTAGCCGGGTGGTAGTGATGCATGCCTTTAATCTCAGCACTTGAGAGGCAGAGGCAGGTGGATCTGTGAGTTTGAGGTCAGCCTGGTCTACAGGGCAAATTCCAAGAGAGCCCTGTCTCAAATACTAATTAATTAAAAAGCCCTCAGCTTGATAAAAACCTGACTCTGGAGGCTTGAGGAGGTGAAGAAAAAGAAGTAGAGGCTCCACTTACTGCTGAGCCCTCACCCAGTGAACAAGGCCCCCCGAGTGCCTCAGTACCGGACAGAGACCTCCCCACTCCTCAGTGGTCGTCCCTGCCTGACTCTCCTTGCCCTCAGCATCTGCCTGAGATAAAAGAATGGAGCCAGGCAGGACTCATAAAACTTGACCCCGGGTACACAGTAAATCTTCTGGAGCTGCTGGAAACCAATTACAGCATCTCCCCTGCCTGCTTCTCTTACCTTCCCACTGCAGCCCAGCTCCTGAGAGAATTGGGCCCAGTGGAAATTACCCTCATCTTGACTTTTCTTACCACTGGCTCAGTTGCCATTTTTCTGGAGGATGCTATTCACCTCGCGAGAAGGCCCTTTGCCCCAGAAGAGGACTGTGATCTGGAGTAGCTCTGTGCCCACAGTGGTGTCTGTGTTCTGATGCTTTGGTCTCTGGATCCCAAGCTCCCTCACACTTGTGGAAATGGCCATAACCTCATTTTATGCTGTATGCTTTTTACCTGCTGCTGCTGGTCATGGTAAAGGCTTTGGTGGGAAGGAAGCAGTAATGAGGACTCTAAAGGACACCCAGTGAGCATGTCACAGGTCCCTGCTGCCCACTCATCATGCTTACTAGGAAGAAGCTACAGCTGCTCCTGCTGGGCCTTCTTCAAGATGATTCTGAGCATAGAGGGCCTGTTTCTCATTCCTAAAGGTATCTATGACCCAGGAGAAATTTCTGAGAAACACGCAGCTCTCTAGATCAGCAGTTTCCTTGTTGGGTCCACCCTTTTGGCTCTCTGGTCCCTGGCCATCCTTTTCCGTCAAACCAAGTTGCACCTGGGTGAACAGACTATGGGATCCAAGTTCGCTCTGTTCCAGGCGCTTGTCATCCTGACTGCCCTGCGCCCCCCATTTTCTCCATCTTGGCTAACAGCGGGCAGATCACTTGCTCACCTTCCCATTCTTCTAAAATCAGATCTCAAGTGATGAACTGCCACATGCTCATACTTCCTGATGACAGTGCCGACACGAATGTTCTATTGAAGGAAAGTTGACAAGGTTGGGTGTGAGACTTGTTCACCACCAGACCCGGACTCAACACTCACCCCCTGAGGAGAGTGGCTTGGACTATGGAAGAGATACTGTACTCCTCAGAAAAGAACAATCTCAACCTTCCTTACCAGTGGTTAAGCCTCCCACTAGCAGAGCAGGCCGGCAGCTTCCACGTGACTATAGGGACGAAGTGTTGTAGGCTGAACCTGTTTTGAGTCTTTCTCAGGAAGTTTTGTAATAAATGGTGAAAACTGGGATGCTTGCACAAGATTAAAAGAGAAAAAAGCCCTCATCTCAGGCATTCCCTGTAGAAGGCAAGTTCTACAGAGAGAATAAGTAACTTGAAGGTCACAAAACAATGAAATCAGTTGTATATGCATTTGAAACATTAATATGCCAGCTGTCAATGAAATATGTAGAATTCTAGTGCCTTAGATGTGACGTTGATTTAATTTACTTAAGTAAAAAAAAAAAAATCAGGAAAAACCCAGTTGTATAGTTGTAAGAGCTGAAGAAATAGCTGCCAAGAACCCCATCCCTAGAACTCCTTAAAGATGAAAGGAGAACCAGGCATAGAGACCTCATAATCTTAGCACTCAGGAGGCTGAGGCAGGAGCATCACAAATTTGAGGTCGACCTGGACTACATATTGAGCCTCAAAAAGTAAAATAAAAATCCAGGCTTCCTGGTTTTAGTTAAAACTGTGGTCACAGACCTCAAATTAGCTTTTAGAATTCCCCCAAAATGCTAAAATGTGCAAACTCACTTCCATGATCTCTGGGAAGACACATGGTGTCTGTTTTTCTCAAATCTTTCACTAACACGCCCACCCCAGCTGATGACACCATCTCCGACAGGTCATCATTGTATCCTGTTGTCTCAGCCTAGTCTATCCAGGTCAGGTGATCCATGCCCCACCCCTAGGAGGTTCACAGGTTCCGAATCCACCCATTCTGATGGATCTTCTGTTTTTGTTAACACTAAAGATTCTGATATCTCATATCTTTCAGAACAAACAAAACCTTCCTTTGCTTTCATATCTCTGTTCTATTAGTTTGTTCTCTGCTACCTTTTAGCAAGTCTTTCTAAAAAAGATTGTCAAGATCATCTCTTTCTGTCCTCCCTCTCTCTCTAGTCTGTGTCCATTCTTGTCTCACTGAGAGCCTGTCCAAGTCAGCTAAGCTCATTTTTCTGGGGTTGTGGATTTGTGGGTGGGGGTGGGGGTGGGGCTTGAGACAGGGCTTCACTGTGTGTAGCTTTGGCTGTCCTCTATATGAGGCTGGCCTCAAACTCACAGAGATTCACCTGCCTCTGCCTCTGAAGGGATTAAAGGCATGAGCCACCGCCTCCTGCTTATTTTTATTTTATGTGTATGGGTACTTTTCCTGTACATATGCCGTTGTACCATTTACATATAGTGACCACAGAGGCCAGAGGAAGGTGTCACATGCCCTGGACTGGAGTTAGACAGTTTTGAGTTACTAAGTGGGGGCTGGGAATCAAACCCCAAGAGCAGTGGGCTCTCCTAACTGCTAGGCCATTTCTCCAGCCCCTAAAATTTTAGTTTTAAACTTGATTTTGATTTCCTAGAATTGGAGATATGGATGGTTGTAAGCTACCACGTGGGTGCTGGGAATGGAGCCCAGGTCCTCTAGAAGAGCAGCTAGTGCTCTTAACCACTAAACTACTTCCTCAGCCCCACAAAATACAATAAAACTCCTTGTATTCTCCTACTGCCCATGTTTCCTCTCTTTGCACCCCTCTGATGATCTCTGCTTCTGTTCATCTGTTCTTGTCCCAAGTGTCAGGGTCTAATATAGATCATGTGTCATATCTGCCTGCTTCTTGCCATCCCCATCAGGTTACCTCCCCACTTTTCATGGGGCCACAACACCCATCCCATTAAAAAGTAGTTCAGTTTCCATCAACCACATGGTGGCTCACAACTATCTGTAATGGGATCTGATGACCTCTTCCGGTGTGTCTGAAGACAGCTACAGTGTACTCATATACATAAAGTAAATAAATAAATATTTTTTAAAAATGAATTCACTGCCAAGCTCCAGGTCTGGTGACTGCTCACCTCTGAACTATAGCGCATCAGGGACCAAGCCATAACCCACAAGCCTGTGGTCTGCCTCCATCCTAAGCCCATACCTCTTCAGCCCCAAGCAGATGTCAAGCATCTTTTCTTTCTTCCATAGGAGCTTTTGGAGTGTCTCTTCTCTCTATCTGGTGGCTGCCTCTTAGTCAGGACCGACTTCCTGGGGTGGCCTTGCTCCACCCCGTTCGCGTGCTGTGTCCTGGACCTTCAAGTACTCTTTTCAAGACACACAGGAAACGCCTTGGGTGCTGCTTTCCCTGAGTGGTGGCTCCCATCATGAGCCTGTGAGCCTGTGGGAGAGCAAACACAAGATCCTGGGTTCAGTCCCTAGTACCTCCCATGAAAGGGAAACAAGGAAAAATCATTTGTAATCTTGCCAACTTAAAGTGTGTTTAGTTAACATTTAGTTCACTTTATATTAGTTTTTCTATGTAACTTCATATAGCTGAGGTCATATTTCATGTTTTTCTTTGACTTTACAGACTCATTTTCCTATGTTAATAAAACTGCATCCTGGATAGGAGGATATGCTCAAAGTACACTGTGTACTCACATGAAATAGCCTTATATAACCCCATCTTAAAAATTAACATACAAAAATAAGATTAATACGAAAGAAATACTTCTACTTCCTGGAATTAATTGTTTGTGGTACTTTTAAGGGAATTGAACTTGGGGCAGGCCACACATACTAGACACAGGCTCTACCGTCGTACAGCCCCTGCCAGATCCCTAGAATTTTAAATGCCAGTGTAATAATAGTCCACAGCTTACTCAAAAATATTCCCTGTAGAAACTTACTTTTATTGTTGTGTAGTAAAAATCTGGACACAAGGTGAGCAAGTTAGGTCACCTATTTATTTGATTTATCTGTGTTTTTGACATTTTGCATTGTTTTATTTTGTGCTGCCAGGGCTCAAACCCATACACACCCAGTCCTTGGGTTTTTTTTTTTTTTTTTTTTTTTTTTTTTTTTTTTTTTTTTTTGAGGCAGGCTAGTCTTGAACTCAGCACACATTTAACATCTTCCAGTTTCAACTACCAACTGATAAGGTTCCAGGCATGTCCCACCCACTGCAACTTGCTATTTTTGTTTTAACTAATCAGAAGAAAAGTTCCTAAAACCTTGAGAACACTTCGTGAGAGGTTGGATGATTGATGGTCAGCTTGAGACACCTGCTGATGTCTGCTGTGAGACTTTCCCTCGTTCCAGGATCATGTGGGCCTTCCAGAGGGGCAGGTCACATTTCCTACAACGCCTCTGTGGCTGTTCACATATATGTGAGGTCTCTGTGGCCATTCTTGCAGGGCTGTTGTGTTGCAGAAACTCTCCAACGTGACAGCTGTGGTAAGACCATGGCACAGTGAGCTTGGAAGACCTCAAGCCTCTGTAGAGTTAGAGGGACATGTGACCTGGTCTGAGCCTTTCCTTTGCTTACAGTGGTTCTCAAATCTAATGTCCTGGGGAATGGGGGTGGGGACGGACGACTCACAGCTGTCCCTATAGGAAGGCTATGAGGTCATTGGCCTTTTTGTCATGCTCTCTGAGCCCTTTCCAGATGTCACCTGATTCCAGACAGATTGGCTTCAGGAGCAGAAGGGACAGACAGCTGTCCTCTGTGAAGGCAGATATTAGGAGAGCTACAAAGATGTAAGACCCCTGCATTCTCCCTATACTGTTTGCTCACTAAAATATTATTTATGCTAACAGACACTGGTGTATTATTGTTACAAACGAATCTGTTACTTTTCTTCCAGTTTATTTGTATTTGCTTTTGAAACAATATCTGCCGATTTTGTCCAGGCTAGTACTCCACAACCTCTGTGTGTCAGACTGGCCTCAAGTTCAGAGTTCACGTACTGCACCGGGGAAGTTCTGGGTCTCCAGGTGTGTGGCACAGCCAGCACAGCCCCGCTGTCATTCCTACCGCTCTTTACCCACATAGACCATCTCTGTGAACAGGCTGCTTGGACTGCCTGAGGGAGGAAGCCAGGGGAAGATGCCCTGACAGGCGTCTCTGAAATTACAGTAACATGTTCTCTCTCTCTCTCCCTCCCCCCTCCTTCTCTCTCTCCCTCCCCCTTCCTTCTCTCTCTCCCTCCCCCCTCCTTCTCTCTCTCCCTCCCCCCTCCTTCTCCCTCTCCCTCCCCCCTCCTTCTCCCTCTCCCTCCCCTTTCCCCCCACCCCGCTCCTCTTTTAGAAATCATGCATGATGTGATCAAGAAGGTGAAGAAGAAGGGTGAGTGGAAGGTAAGTAATAAGCAGCTCATGACCCTAAAGGTGAGTTCGCATGTGTGTGAGAAAAGCAGGGGCCGAAAGATGGCTCAGTGGATGAAGCATGTGTTGTGCAAGTGTGAGAACCAGGTTCACGTCCCCACAGCCATTCAAGAATGTCACGCAGGCTGGTGACCTGCTGGTGATCTCAGCACTTAGGAGGTTGAGGCTGGAGGGCTGGACCAGCTAAGTGCACCAGCAGAATCAGTGAGTTCTGGCATCATGGAGTGGCCTCGGCCTAGTAGACAAAGTGAGGGCTATTGAAGAGGACACCTGACATCAGTGTGTGCATTCCCCCACACACACATGAACACGTACATGCAAACATTGTCCCTCACCTACACACACAGAGGACACAAAGCTGGCAGGGAGGCGATAGAAATGAGCGCTTGCAGGTCTGAGGATGGCTTTGTGTATGAGCCGAGTTCAGAAGTCTCTTCCTGGACGTGGAGGTGGTGAGGTGGCTCAGCAGGTAAAGGTCCTCTGAGGTAGGCATCACACTGGCCAGGAGCTAGTGGGACTCATGGAACTTCCTCGTATGCTGCTGAAGGGGCTGCACTGTCCACTTGGAACTCCAAATTTCCCTGGAGTCAAGAGCCCACCCATGCCCGGGCTCGCTGGGTATGGGAGCTCACTGGCAAAGGAGGACTTTGAAGCCTAGTCTAGCCCTGTGGGGTTCCGTTTCAGTTCTCACAGGTTCTAGGGAGGAGGCCATCTGGTGGGAGTTCACTGGCATGTCTCTCTGTCACCTTCTCCTTTAAGCAGGACTTTGTAGACACCAGAATTCCCAGCTGCCTCCACAGATGAAGCCAAGGGGCAGCCATACATTAGCCGAGCTTTTCTGACCGGAACTGGCGGCGATGATGGCTCCCACCTCGGGGCCTCTGCCTGCTTTGTATCATGAAGGAGAAGAAAGCTTTTTTACACTGCTGGCTTTTTCTCTCTACGGTGTCTGGGATGGAGGGATATAGGAAAGAACAGGCAAACCCTGCAGGGCACAGCATTCTCGTTCGTCTAGTCTGGGCAGAGATGTGTGCTGGTGGAGGTAGAGACCCGGATGGTCGCTGTGCTGGGCCCCATGAATCACCGTGTATGGACACTGGCCAGCCTCCCACAAGAGCAAGTTATGACCCGAAAATACCCACAGTGTTGGTGTCAGACATGATTCTCTCCTTTTTTTAAAAAATTTATTTTTATTTCATGTTCATTGGTGTTTTGCCCGCCATGTATGTCTGTGTGAGCGTGTCAGAGCCTCTACCTGAAACTGGAGTTACAGACGGCTGTGAGCTGCCCCGTGGATGCTGAAGAGTGAACCCAGGCCCTCTGGTAGAGCAGCCCGTCTCTTAACCACTGAGCCATCTCTCCAGCCCCTGATTCCCTCCTCTTTATTTCATTTTGTAGAAGTGCTTACAAGTGTTTTTACAGTTTAGGAAGTCAAGTCAGTGGGAGTAAACACTATTGTCTAGAGGGTGAAGTTGGAGGTAAAGGCCAGTGTGTATCTTGAGCATAGCTGTGGGCCACAGGGAAGAGTGTCTCCCACACTCGACCCCCCTGAGTGTTCTCTTCCTTCCAGGTGCTGGTGGTGGACCAGTTAAGCATGAGGATGCTGTCCTCCTGCTGCAAGATGACAGACATCATGACCGAGGGGATCACAAGTGAGCACACACCCCCCCGCCTTCCCTTGCGGCATGCGCTACCCTCCCTGTTCATTACTGCCCTGTGAATTTACATGTTTCCAGCAACCCCTGTGGTAAGACTATAAGCCCCTGACTGGAGCCCTCACAGAATGTAGTGCTAGGTGCTCCTTAAGTGCATGATACAGGAATGCCAAATAGAAGGGCTGGGTGGAGAAAGAAGACTGGGCTGGAGCGATGGCTCAGTGGTTAAGAGTGTGTGCTGATCTTGCAGAGGACACAGGGTCAGTTCCCAGCACCCACATTAGGTGGCTCACTGGGGAATCTGGTGCCCTGGGCTGGCCTTCATGGGCACAAACCCATAGAAAGACTCACCCATATGTATAATTTAAAAATAAACATTTTAAAAAGCAAGATGGCACTCTGCCCAGTAGAGGGGGAAAACAAAAGCAAAATACTTAAGAAGTTTGTTCATACTGGTGAGGGACCTGAGGGCTTCAGGTTGGTAAGCTGGGTGAAGTGGTAGAAACTGGATCCCCAGTGTGATGTGGTGCCAGTCCATACAGCTGCTCCAGAAAGCACTTGGCAATGTTTGCTAGAGCTTAATTAAGGTATGTGTGCCTGTGACCCAGCAGGCTCAGAGTCAGATGTGGATTCTGAACTAACTCAGGTATGTGCTCAGCAAACATGAACTGGAGTGTCCACAGACTGTTGCTCACAAAAGGCCACATGGAAACAGCCAACACCCATCAAGTATAGAAAGGTTGGGGCTGGTGATCCAACTCAGTGGACATTTGCTGCCAAGTCTGATAACCCACATGCGGTCCCTATACCCACATGGTGGAAGGAGAAAACCAACTTCCATAGGTTTTCCTCCGACCTCCGTGTGCACACATGTACATATACATACATACTAATTCAGTCAGCAAACAATTAGAAAAAAGAGGAGATGGCTAGTTGCATATGGTGGCACGAATCTCAACTCCCAGCAGTCAAGAGGATTGCCATAAATTCAAGAATAGCCTGGGCTATGTAGTGAGGCTTGGGCCCAGCCTGGGCTATGAGTGACATCTTTTTAAAAAAAGAAAGGAATAGATGCTCACAGTCCAGCATATCTTACCGCAATGGAGACAGGCAACCCCTACTGCTCGCAGTCACCACTGAGTCTAATAAACAAAGGAGACAGAAAATGGCTAGGGAGATGGCTCAGTCTTTAAAGCACTGGCCGTGTAACTGTGTGGGCTAGCCTTGTGTGGTGGCTCTCATCTATAATCCCAGCACTTCAGAGGCAGAGGCAGGAAGATCTGAATCCAAGGCCAGCCTGGTCTACGTTACCTGGTGTGTGTCTATAATGAAAATATGTAAACCAAAGCCTGGCTTTGCTTCATCTTGGAGCTGTTAGAAGAAGTGCAGTCACATGGACAAAATATTTGCAATGCCCCATTAGGAGTGCACAGGAAAATGTCTGTTCTGTGGCTCATGGCTCCGGGGACAGAGCTGCCCGTTGAACCTTGGGCCATGTGTACTTGGCAAGAGCTCTACACCATGAGCTGTATCTCCAGCTTGAGATAGTTGGTGACAGATGGATGAACCCATCATGGGATGGCATACTGTGGTTAGAAGCACGGTTTCTAATAGCTCAGATGAAGTGAAGCAATGCCTTCATTTCTAGGGAACATGGTACTTAAAAGGACTCTCTGTAAGTTTGTGTGCACTAGCCTGAGGGCCTAGCCAGGTATCTTCTAGTTTTCTTAACCACCGTGGGATGTGTCTTTGTCTAGTTGTGGAGGATATCAACAAGCGCCGAGAGCCGCTCCCCAGCCTAGAGGCCGTGTACCTCATCACCCCGTCTGAGAAGGTAAATCCCTGTGTTCCCCACTCAGGCTGAGACTCTGGGCTTAGGCTCTGTGGCACAGAGCGCCTGACATTTCTAGGTTAAGCATGCATTTAACCTGCTGCTCTGTTTAAGCATGTTGTCAGAAGCAGGCAGGGTGGGGGCCCTGTGCAGGGAGAAGTCAGGCTAAGCCTCAGGAAGTGCAGCGGCCATGCAGAGCGGTCAGGTAGAGCTGCTGCTCCGACACCCCCTCAACATTTGGCTTCCCCTCGTTCTCCAGGAGGATCTACCTCCGGGCTTTGGTGTTTTATGGTTTCAGTATCCAGCTTGCTCTCAAAGGTTTCTACCTTGTTCAGATCAGATTCGTACAAAGACCTTTTCCCTCCTTTTGACTGATAGTTTTTGCCAGATGTACCATTTGTTTTGTTGTTGTTTTCTAATATTTGTCAACTTGACACAAGTTAAACCTGGGAAAAGGAACTTTAGTTAAGGAAACGCCTCCACCAGATGATCTATAGGCAAATCTGTAGGGCACTTTCTTGATTAGTGATGGTGTGAGAGGCCCAGCCAGTGTAGGCAGCGCCACTCCTAGGCCTCAGGAAGTGCAGGTTGTATGTATTTGTAAAAGTAAGCCGAGCACAAAAGCAAGGTAGTCAGCAGAGCTCCTCCATGGCCTCTGCCTCAGCACAGCAGTACAAACCCTAAGGGCTTCTTTGTATTTTTTTTTTTTTTTAAATCCCGTTTTTCACACATTGCCTTCACTTTCAAAAACTGTCCTTCAGGTAAGTTCTGATAAGTTGTCTCAGAGGTTATGAATAGTTTTGTGAGTCCAGGTTCCAGAGGCTGTGACACTGTCATTCTGGAGTGAACCACATCCTTACCTTTAATGCTCAGAGCTGGTTATGACTAAACACAGTGCTAGAGACACATCAGAAACCATTGCTGTAGTGCAAGGAGCCAGTGATCAGTCAAACTGAGGTTGCACTAGCTTCTAAAATTGAATTTAATGCCCCCTTTTCCCCTGTTCACAGTCTGTCCACTCTCTCATCAGTGATTTTAAGGACCCGCCAACGGCTAAATATCGGGCTGCGCATGTGTTCTTCACAGACTGTAAGTTCTGCTGGCCCGAGCTGGCATTTCCTCACAGCTCCGCTGAGCCAGGGCAGGGCAGTGGAAGAAGTGGGTGGTGCTGTGGTTACTCCATCTTCTCTCTGAAGCAGATGAGCAGAGTAAGACACACACATGCACAAGTGTATACCTATACATTTGAGTATACAGCCATTCAGATGTCTCTGTAGCCTCTGGGCTGTTTCTGTGAGGGCTTCAGACCTCAACAGTTCCAATCAGCTGGCCCAGAGTTGGCTTTCTGACTTTGTGCCGGTTTGTGTGTGGATAAGTTGTTTGGAGTGGAGCAGCTACAGAGACAGAGTGGGAGCCTCCCCTCTCCCCCAGGGGAACCACAGCCACCGCTGAGAATGCAGAAAAGAGATGTAACCCCACAGGTGAAAACAGAACGGAGCACAGTGCTGGTGACCACCAACCAGCCGGGCGCCTCCTGGCGCCTCAAGCTGGTTTTCTGCCAGGGGCCTCCTGTGCTGTTGCTCCGTTCCGCTGTGCCTTTCTCTTGATCATCAATACGTCAGATATGTGTGCTTTCTTCATGGCTCCTGCTGTTTGCGTTTATTTCCCTGGAAGCAGCACCTGCTTTTATTCACGTGTGTGCTGCAGTGTAGCCCGTCGCTGTTTGCTGTGTTCAGGGCCCTGCAGGTACCTTTTCCATCCTTGCACCTCACGGTGCTGGATCTCTGAGGACGGGATGGAGTTATTACTGGGTGCCTTTTTAGAATCTGAGTGAAAAGTGGTGCAGTGACGTCATGGCCGTTGACTGAGTTGGCAGATGGATGGATGGACAGAAGGGTGGACAGAAACCCCACTGTCTTCTCTCATTCTTGCAGCATGTCCAGATGCCCTGTTTAACGAGCTGGTAAAATCCCGAGCAGCCAAAGTCATCAAGACGCTGACGGAAATCAACATTGCATTTCTTCCCTATGAGTCCCAGGTGCGGCCTGTTTCTGTGCAGATGTTTATTTAAGGGAAATGGGCTGCCATGGCGTCTGCCCGATGTCGTCATCCCATTCACCTGCCCCTACTGACTGCAGTGGTCTCTGAGCCGCCCGGGCACTGCTGATCACTGGCTCTTCACTGACTCCCTGAATAACCCAAAGTGGCTGTTCCTAAAAGAAGGACGAGGAGGAAGGGCAGACTCTAGAGCACCCATCTGCTGCATAGGAGGTTGTTTTTATTGGCAATAACCCCAGCTTGTCGTGTGCCGAGAGAGCAGATGGTCACCTCGGTCTTAAGCTGTTAGCACTTCATCCACCCATACCCGGAGGTCCCAACAGCAAAGTCCTCCTCATGGGAAAGAAGTGAAGCTTTTATCTCCACAAAGGTAAAGCTGACTGAGAGAATATATGACATTCGTTTGAGCGCTTGAGGACTCGTCCAAATGTTTTCTCTTGGCAAAAGAAATCAAAAGCCACAGGATTTGTATTTGCTCTGTGTTGTTGAAAGATGAATACTGGGTCTTTACAGATCAGCTCCTAACGCTGTGGAGTAGCCTGTTGTTAGATGGGGGCTAGATACAGCTCGATCGATCGGTGGAGTGTTGCCTCGAAGGTGCAAAGCCTGGGGTTGGATTTTCATGACTGCGGTGGCAAGTCTCTATTCCTAGCCCTTGGGAGGTGCCCGGAGGCAGGAGGACCGGGAGTACAAGGTTACCCTCAGTTATAAAAAGTTATCAGTGAAGCTGAGCTACATGAGACTCTGACCAAAAAGAAAAAAAAAAAAAAAAGGAGAAAGGAAAAAAAATGTGAGGAGAAGGAGAGAAAAGGAAAGAGAAAAAGAGATGGGACACATACATACAACATGAACAACCAGAGCTGGCTCAGAGCCATTTTGCTTGTCCTGAAGCCTGTCTTGTCTCGGAGAGCTGTATATATTTACCCACTTCTCTATAAACCCCATCACCACCGAATTAAACAACATCCAGGGTTAGCACATATAAGCATATTCTTTTTCAGAAAGCATGAGGAAGTAAGAAGTTTAAAAATCAGTTTTTACCAGGCATACCTTTAACCCCAACACTTGGGAGGCAGAGGCAGGCAGATCTCTGAGAGTTTGAGTGAATTCCAGGCCAGCCAGGAATGCATAGAGAAACCCTGCTTCAAAAATAAATAAAATAAAACAAATCACAATTTAAGGTAAACATATTCTCAGCCCTATAATGCCAACACTTAGGATTCTGAGGTTAGAGAAGCGCCTTAAATCAAATATCAGCCTGAGCTAGGTAGTGAGTTTCAGGTCAGCCTGAACTACAGAGTAAGGCCTAGTCTCCACCACCACCACTTTAACAAGGAGGTCCAGGCAGTTTACATATGTGAGGACCTGAGACAGCCCTGATAGTTGGTACACTCCATCTTAAAGAGAGGCTCTAACTTCCACAGCCCTTTACAAAAGGGTGGGAGGAGCAGGAGGAGGAGAGCAGTTTGCCAAAGACAGGATATTATTAAACCTATAAAAAGCTCCCTTATTTGCCCACAGTTGTGGCACAATCTGCAGATCGTGTTTTGTTTATTAAAAGCAAACGCAAACCGGCCTATGAACCCTTGCACTTACCTCCAGCATTGCTCACCGGACACCCTCGGTGCACACACCCTGAGATCTTAGACATTACCCTTCCCCCCTCACAATGCCTTCTGCCAGCAGCAAACACCTCATTCACCTCCTTGAGACCCTTAGATCTCCCAGGGCATTATTTGCCTACTTACTGTTTCTTCAGCTATTTGTGGTTCTCGACCTCATACAGTTTATTTCAGTGTGTTTAATGTCTGTCTTCCCCTGCTATGTGACAGTCTACTTGGGAGGGGGGATGTTCTGGTCACTAACAGTTGACGTGCCTGCCAGGGGGATAAATAAAAGCATGAGCAGGTCACCAGGGGGACGATGGACGGACAGACAGACGGACACTCCAGCTGATAGGACTTACACCCCCTGCGTGGTTTGTTGGCCTAGGTGTATTCACTGGATTCTGCTGACTCCTTCCAAAGCTTCTACAGCCCTCACAAGGCTCAGATGAAGAATCCCATACTGGAACGCCTGGCAGAGCAGATTGCGACCCTGTGTGCCACCCTGAAGGAGTACCCAGCTGTGCGGTATCGGGGGTAAGGCAGCATGCTAGACTGTTCTGGGTGGCATCTTTTGTGTCCCACAAGCACCCGGGGTCAATCCCTAGAACCCACGAAAAGATGGAAGGAGAGAACCAGTTCCACAAAGTTGTCTGGACTCATATACGTGTGTTGTGCGCATATGCCCTGTCACAGATCACACAGTAATTAATAAATAAATACATCATTACAACAATTTTGTCTGTTAGCACATTCAGAAGAGAGCATAATACGTATTTGGTTATTTATTGAATAATTTATATAAACTTCTATGTCACTGCAGTGCACAGTACCTAATATCTCATCTCTTCGAAACATTTTCAAACCAACTTAGCTTTGCAAAGGTTTTGAAGGTAAAATACAAAGTCAGGCTCAGTGGTACAAAGCTGCAGTTATAACCTGGGAAGCTGAGCAGACAGATCAGGAGTTCCAGATTGCCTTCAGCTAAAAGAGAGAGGAATGGGGTAGGCGTGGCAAGTGAGTCATTTTCTAAAGGGCAGTTTTGGATTTTGTTTTCTGACAATTTATTTATTTTTATGTTTATTGGTGTTTTGCCTGTACATAATATGTTCGTGCAAGTGTGCCAGATCCCTTGAAACTGGAGTTACAGACAGTTGTGAGCTACATGTGGTTGCTGGGAATTGAACCCAGGACCTCTGGGAGAGCAGCCAGTGCTCTTAACCACTGAGCCATCTCTCCAGCCTCCTTCTACATATATTTTGAGACAGGATTTCTCTGTGTAGCCATGGCTGTCCTGAAACTTTCTCCATAACCCAGGTTGGCCTCAAACTCAGAAATCTGCCTGCCCCTGCTTCCCAAGTGCTGGGATTAAAGATGTACACCAATATATCCAACACAAAGTCTTTTTTTTAAGATTCAAAGACTGGGGGCTGGAGAGGTGGCTCAGCACTACTTGTTCTCCAGAGCATTTGGGTTCAAATCCCGACACCCACATGGCTCTCACAACTGTCTGTAACTTCATTTTCAGGGCATCTGAGACCCACACACAGACACACTTGCAGGCAAAACACCAGTATACATAAAAAAAAATCTTTAAGAAAAAATGAAGTTAAAAAGATATAGTTGTATTATCTTTAATATTATAAGATAAAATAAAGATATACTATAAATTATCACAAGATATAATAAAGATAATAAAAGTGTTATCCTTAGAGGTGGGGTGTGTGTGTGTGTGTGTGTGTGTGTGTGTGTGTGTTTGTGTGTTGAAGCCAGCCTCTGGAGCTGGAATTATAGGCAATTGTAAGCCATCTGACATGGGTACTGGGAATTGAACTTGGGTCCTCAGGAATAGTGGTGCGTGTTCCTCACCTCCAGGCCATCTGTACAGTCTCTGGGTTTTATGAAGTTGCTGGGTCATCACTTGCTGAGTGCTGGGGGATTTTAAACTCACAGTCCCACCCTCAGAAGCTGTGGATGTAGTACATGTGAGGGCAGCACTCACCCCAGCAAGCCGGCGCCTTCAAGCAGCAGACCAAAGGTCAGATGACGGGGTATCCAGAGTGAGCAGAGGTCCTTCAGCCTAGGACAGGGCGAGGCTGGAGGTTATAGTGCTTGTGTGGCAGGCACATTGAAGAGTGGGTTCAGATGGCAGCAGATGAGTGAGAAAGGGTGTGGGCACTTGCTAGTGCTTGCGCCAATAGCTTTGGGAAATTGAAGGGCAAGTGTAGTCTGGCACAGTAATGGTGTAGGGCAGGTTTAATTTTATGTGACCTCCTGAAGGGGTTGGGACAAGGGAGCAAATCAGTTTTGAAGAAGACCAACTGAGCAAGGCAAGGGGAAGCAGAAGAGCCAGGTCACCAAGGGCAGAGCAAAGGCCTGGGCTGTAATGACAGCCGTGATCTGAGGAGCAAGTGCTCTCTCTGTGCATTTCAGGCCCAGCAGATGTGTGAGGGCTCATGACTACCATGTATGGCTCTGAGCTGAGTGCTTTTGAAGGCCACGGTTGAACCTGCTCTTATTTCCTGGTCTGCCAAAGCTTGGGACATAGAAAGAATACCAGTACAAGAATGGGGCCAAGGCCATCAGAGCTATGGTGGCACTAAGGTCGTAGATTGCAGCCACATCATCTGCCAGAGGCAAGGGGGTTTGAATAGAAGGTTATTCCCACTTCCACATAGGCTAGAAAAAGAACTGAGAAAGATTGTTTACAGGCTGGGCCCTAAGTGGAGATTTTAATTTTTCTCATTTTAAATTACATAACACAGGAGTTTGTTTGTATACTTTTGAGACAGTGTCTTACTGTGTTAGGCCAAGCTGGCCTTAAACTTGTGGCATCTCCCCTTCCTCAGCCTCTCAAGTATCACTATGCCTCATATACATGGGTACATTCTTACTGTAAAACTCCTAATACAGACCATGCTCCACCCCCTCCTGTCCATCCCACCCTGCCCTGTGTTCTGCCTGGAGGCACTTGCACTTGGCACAGTATTTGGATGCACAGGTGGCTCACCCTCTGTCTTTCTCCTTGTGTCAGGGAGTACAAGGACAATGCCTTGCTGGCTCAGCTGATCCAGGACAAGCTGGACGCTTATAAAGCTGATGATCCAACAATGGGGGAGGTAAGTCTGGGACCACAAGGTTATCATTTTGAGTAAACAGTATTTATATGGCAGATAGATCTTGGGCCAGCATGGCCCTGCAGCTCACTGAGCATATGTGAGGGCTGCTTTTCCTGTCTCTAGTGGAGTGCCCAGTGCCCCTGGCAGTCTGACGCAGAATCGTTCAGCATGGCTAGGGCAGCCAGTTTGTTCCTGCTTGCTAGTGCTCCCAGCTTCAGCCCTGAATGTCCAGGGAATCCCCCAGTAGCAGAATAGCAAAGGTAGCAAGTTGACAGTGGTGGGGTCCTCACATTTCAGTCTTGTGTTTGCATGTAGCCCATGTGTGCACAGTTCTGTGCACGTTTAACACATAGCTAGGTTTGTGTAACCAGCACTGCTGTGGATAGGGCTTGGCTCAGCGGCAGGGTGAATGTTTACTTGGCAAGTGTGAGACCTTCGATGATCCCTAGACACAGAGCTGATCCATCAGCACTGTGGACTCGTAACTGGACCCCTCAGCGTTGGGCACTCCAGACAGCTGGTCACCGGATGTGTGGTGAACTGGAGCTCTGTTGCAGCTCCTGTGGCCACAGCTTCAGGTCGGTGTCAGAAGGCACCTGGTTAAGCTGGTTCCTCGTCTGGAATGGCTGGTGCTCCTGTGAAGTAGCAGACATGCTGCCCTTTGCTGTTCGGTGGGCTTGCTCCCCAGATTGCTCTTTCTGCTTCCTGTAACACAGAGGTTACTTGGTTGGACGAGGATGGCTTTTGAAGCCTCTCCCTATTTCTTGCCAGGGTCCCGACAAGGCCCGGTCCCAGCTCCTGATCCTGGATCGTGGCTTTGACCCCAGCTCCCCTGTGCTTCATGAACTGACGTTTCAGGCTATGAGTTATGACCTGCTGCCTATCGAAAATGATGTTTACAAGTAAGGATTAAGCGACGGGCTCATGGGACTAGCTCTGCAGACATCTGGGATTCTGCTGATTAAGATAAAAGATGTTTCTATGGTTTTGAATTTTTTCTCCTTTTGTATGTATATATAATATGCATGGATGTCATGTGTAAAAATGTGCTCGTGCACACGTGCGCACAAGCGCGCACACACACACACACACACAAGGGAAGGCCCATAATTGATGTTGGCTGTCATTTTTTAAAATCACTTTCTGATTTATTAAGGCAAAGTCTTTAACTGAACCCAGAGTTTGCCAGTTTAGGCTAGTCTATCTTTCCAGTTTACCCCAGGCACCTCCTTGTCTCTGCCTCCCCAGGTTTGGATTATAGATGGCTGCCATCCCTGTCCCACATTTATGTAGACTCTGGGCATCTGAACTCTTGTCTTCATCAAACTTCCGTGGCAAGTGCTTCATCTTGAGCCATTTCTCTAGCCCCACAAAAGAATGTTTTTAATATTAGGAAAAGTTTGACCACTGATACTATTTCTTAGACAGCCCATGACATTTTCTGTGGGTTCCCCCATCCATGTGTCATTCCCACCTGCCTGCTGACAGGACTTTATCTTTTTTTCATAGCTCACATCACTTCAGTTCATAGCTTCTTAGATGTGTTGACAGGTTGGTTTTATATGTCTTATTCAAAATTGAAAGTTAATTACAGATCACAAAATATTATAGTAAAACAATTCAACAGGGTTCCTGAATGCTCTGTGCAGGGGAACTGCTTTCTTCTTTATAAAAAAAAAATTACCCACCTGTAATCTTGGCATTCAGGAGCCTAAGACAGGAGGGTCATGAATTTGAAGCCAGTCTGGACAACTTAGGGTGAGACCCTGTCTCAAAATGAAGAATGGCTTTAAAATGAAGGACCTGGGGCTGGAGAGATAGCTCAGTGCTTAAACAAGGCCCTGAATTTGATTTCCAGCACACACATGGTAACAAACAACTATTTTAACTCCAGTTCCAGGGAATCTGATGCCCTCTTATGGCCTCCACAGATACCAGCCAAATATGTGGTGTGTGGACACACAGGCAAAAAACAGACATAAAACAAACAAAATCATTCTGTGGCTAATGATCCTAGAGCTGGAGAGATGGTTTAGTGGTTAGAGCACTTGCTAATATTGCAGAGGACAGGGTTCCGTTCCCAGAACCCACATGGTAGCTTACAACTGTCTGTAATACAGTTCAGAGGGACTGACATCTTCTGGCCTCTGTGGATACCAGGTTCTCACATGGTACACATACATGCACACAGGTAAACACTCATACATATAAAATAAATGCATCTTTATAAAAATGAACATTCTGATGGGTATGATTTTGCACTTCTTTAATCCCAGCACTCAGGAGGCAAAGGTAGGAACATCTCCAAGAGTTCAAGGCCAGCCTGGCCTATATCAGCAAGTTCTTACATGGTTATTTATAGCCAGGACTACATACATACTAATTAATTAATAATAAAAATGAAGATTCTGAAAATATTCATGGTTTTAAGCCCATGTCCCTTTTGGTTCCTGGGGCTCTGGCCTCCTCTTGGTACTCATGATTCCATGTGTAATAATATGCTGAGGCCCATCACAGAAGCTGCTGGAAACCTTTTAGGTGCCATACATTTGCAGATGTATCCCTCCCCTTTCTCAGAGAGGGGCAAACAGATGTGTAGCCTTCTCTTTGTAATTGTAGACTCACATAGTACAGCCCTGGACTCTCTCCCCCAGTCCCACCCCCAGGCTCTGAGGAGTTAAAGCACAGCTCTCAAGTTGCTGGCTTTGAGCTTTTTCCTTGCCCAGGGTATTTTGTGCTGTCCCAGATGACCCGGCCAGCCTGACAGGTGGCTGGTGTTAAGAGCCACACCTGGGATCACCTGGCAGTCGAGAGAACAGGTGCTATCCTTAGAAACCAAATGAGACACCTGGGTGGGGAAGTGTACACCTATATAATCCCAGCATTCAAGGGATGGAGGCAGGAGGATCAAGAGTTCAAGACCTGCTTTAGCTATTTAGGGAGTCTGAAGCTAGCCTTGGATCTGTGGAACCCTGTCTCATGGGGACAAAGGTCATGTCATGAAGTTCCGGCCTACCCAAGTCCTGTCTCCTCTAGGTATGAGACCAGCGGCATTGGAGAGGCGAGGGTGAAGGAGGTGCTTTTGGATGAGGACGACGACCTGTGGATTGCTCTTCGACACAAGCACATCGCAGAGGTGTCCCAGTAAGAACTCTTCCAACCTTCCCCAGGGGGCTTTCCCCTGGGCTGAGAGTGACCATGTACTCAGCAACCTGGGCAGTGAGCTCATCCCTTGGCAAAGTTGCCAACATGCTAGCCAGAATGGAACGTCCCTCCTGTTCCTTAAACATGTGCTCCTACAGCTTTACTAACTTAAAAGATCCACCCCTCACCAGGCAGGCCAGTGATGCTGCACCTTTAATCCCAGCACTCAGGAAGCAGAGGCAGGAGGGTCTCAGAGTTGCAGGACAGTCTAGTCTATAGAGAGAGTTCCAGGACAGCCAGGGAGCCAGGGATACACACAGAAACCCTGTCTCAAAAAAAAAAAAAAAAAAAAAAGGAGAAGAAAGAAATTGTGATCCATGGGCTTGGGATGGGATGTAACTTAGAGGTAAAGCCCTTTTCTGGCCCTGACAATGTCCTAGATTCAACCATCAGCTCCATAAAAATAGTGCTTTGGTAGGGATGGTTTTGTTCTTGTTGTTGTTTGTTTTTGAGGTAGGTATTTCTGTGTGTACCTCAGACTGTCCTGGAACTCATTCTATAGCTCAGGCTAGCCTTGAACTCAAAGATGCCTCTACCTCTTGGGATTAAAGGCATGTGCCACCACAGCTGATATTGGGGTGGAAATACTGGCCCATATTTCCTGCTGTTAAATTTAATTATTATTTAGTTATATAGTGCATATATTTGTATTCTCCAAACACTAAACATGAGTGTTTCAATTTGTGTGCATTTGGAAAGGAAGAAACTAAAACAAGTGGACAGTCCAGTACTGTCCCCTTTGATCTGAATCGTCTGACATACACTGTCCTGGAGGCCAGTGGTTTAGAGTGTCAGGACAGTATGTGTCCTTCACTTGAAATGCATACCTCAGTGGGAAGAGAATTACCACGTAGTCCTGAGGAAGGCTGCATGTGGCTTCAGTGGTTTCTGCAGAGAGCCCTGGGCACTGTGTTGAGCATGGCTGCCTCCCCCATTTTGCAGGGAAGTGACCCGGTCTCTGAAGGACTTTTCCTCTAGCAAGAGGATGAATACTGGAGAGAAGGTAAGCCTGCTAGTGTCAAGTCCTGGGGTCAGGGAGGAATGCCAGTGCCCGGCAGCCTGGGGGTCAGCCCCTCTTCTCTGTGTTCTAACAGGTGGGGCCATATTCCCCCCCCCCACTAAGCTGCCAGGCTTTGTTTTTGTTTTAAGATTGCTATCTGGGGCACGGGTGTGTGGCTCAGTGATAGAATGCTTGTTGAGTGTGCACAGACCTTGGGTTTGATCCCCAACAGACAGATCCTCTCTGGAACCCCATGACTTTCAGTGTTTGTGAAGAACTGCTTTCTCCTATCAAGAGGGTTAAGATTTACCATTTAGGAGCATAACTGATATTAAACCAGAAGAATAGAGAGAATTTTTTAGTTTGTGGTAGACAAGCTAAAAACCGGACCTCCTGAGATCTCCCCTGGCTCTGTTTCTCTGTTAATAATGTCATGCCCAGCGAGGTGCACTAATGCTTGCTTACCTTTGAATCTCAGTTGGGATGGTCCAGCAGGTAGCAGCCCTGGCCACCAAGCCTGATGACTTGAGTTCAGTTCCCGAAACTCACGTGTCAGGAGAAAAATTACTCCTGCAGGCTGTCCTGTCCCCTTAGACTTCTATCACTGTGTTGTGGCATTCACGCATGTGTATTTGCATATATACACATAATTAATTAAAATATAAATGAAAGAGCTGGAGAGATGGCTCAGAGATTAAGAGCAGTTACTGCTCATGCAGAGGACCCAAGTTCTGTTCCCAGAACCCACATCGTCTCACCACTGCCTGTAGCTCCATCTCCAGCGGATCCAATTCCTTCTGATCCCCACGGACACACAGACAGATCCTCTCTGCAACCCCACAATCCACACACAGACAGATCGTTAACTCCATCTTAAGTCCATGAATGGACACTGGTAAAGTCTAATGTATCTGCTGTCCAGCCATGTGTGTCCAGCTTCACAAAACATCATTAGAGCTAGTGACACTGTGCCTTCTTTCTCATAGACCACCATGCGGGACTTGTCCCAGATGCTGAAGAAAATGCCCCAGTACCAGAAGGAGCTCAGCAAGGTATGGAGACCCTAGCCCAGGCTGTCTGACTCAGAAGTGTGGACCGCTCACACACTGCGTCCCCAGGCAACTCATGAAAATCTAACAGATCCTAGGTTCAGTTCTTCAGAAAAGGACAGGGAGGCTGCTTCCTACTGCTTTTTTCTCTCTTCACTATCTTTCTCTTTTCTCCCTCGCTGTTGGTGAGAGGCCCCAGTTCCTCACTACACAGACAGGCCTTAGTGGTGTTGGCTGTCCTCATACAGCTACTGGCCTCCTTCAGAGGCACTGATCTGAGAGAGGACCAGGAGGCATCAAGGCTTTTGGGTCCTCTGTGGGGACTCTCGGAGTCATGTAGTCAGTGGCTCCTCTCTTTCCTGACTCTTGTGCTTCTCCTAGTATTCGACTCACCTGCACCTTGCTGAAGACTGTATGAAGCATTACCAAGGCACCGTAGACAAACTCTGCCGCGTGGAGCAGGTAGGATTATCTCCCCTTCTTTCTGCATGGCAGAACTTCTGCCCTACCTAGTCACCTCACTGAATTTTAACATCTGACCTTGAACATCTTACAGAATCGTAGGATCTAGAGAAGGGAGAGCCCATGTACCCAGGTTGTCTCAGCTGTGGGGCCAGTGTGGAGTCGCTTTGGTGGGTAGGGCCGAGATAGTTCTGGAGTGCTGTGCCGTTTGGATCTGCATGCCTGGCTCTTTCCAAAGGCTCTGTTTTTTCCTGGAGTGACAGCTCTTGACTGTGGCAGGGTTGGCTGATGTTTATGTTCTGATGTGTTTCTGTCCCACTATGACCAGACCAGCGCTGAAGCTAGGGCTGCCAGGGCTGCAGCAGGGCATGAGCCCTCCAGGCTTGCTAACTTCAGGCCTGGGAGCTCAGGCTGGGTGGGACTCTGCCCTCACTAGTTACTTGGTGTCCCTGCTCCCTTTTCCCTATCTGCTACTCACAGCACTCACGTCATTGTCACCTTGTATAGAGTACCAAAGCCAGAAGTGTGGCAAAGCTGCTAAGCTATGTGGCAGCTGTCTTGTTATTGCTTTCAATCCCCTTGGATTGATCTCAAGAGGTCAGACTCAGGGTCTCACATAGGTGGACAAGGCCCTTGAACACCGAACCACTCTTAGCCTGAGTGTATCAGGTTCTGAGGGAAGGAAGAAGACACTAAGATTTCAGAGTGCCAGACTTGGTGGCTCAGGCCTAGATATTTAGAGATCAGATATTTATGTTACGATTCATAATGGTAGCAAAAGTAGTTATGAAGTAGCAATAATAAAATCATTCTGTGGTTGGGGGGTCACCACAACATGAGAAACTGTATAAAGGGTCACATCATTACTATGCTACTCAGTAAGAAGCAAGTTCAGATTAACCGTCTAGAAGGCTGAGCCAGGAGGACCAGAGCTTCCAGGCCAGCCTGGCAGTTTGGTGACAGCCCACCACACATCTTTTACAGGAAACATCAATTCATGCTCTCAGTGTGGGGCTGAGATCCTCACCCTTGGCTTGCTGTTGTAGGAGGCTCAGAGTAGGCTTGCATGCTCTGGCTAAGAGTGTTGGCTGGGTTAAATTAACTGCACAGGTTTGGTTTGGTTTGGTTTTTTTGAAAGTGGTTAAAACATAAGAAGTGTTAAGCTGGTTGTATCATGAATACCTGTAATCCTAGCACTCAGGAGCCAGAAGCAGGTGGAATTCTGTAGACTTGAGGCCAGCCTGGTCTACATAATGCATTCTGGGAAAGCCAGGGCTGTTTGGTGAAACCCTGTCTCTAAAACTTATCAAAATATATAGAGAGAATTAGTTGCATTTCAGTGAGCTTAGAAAGTGTGCTCCAAGGCTGTCAAAATGGCTCAACAGACTTGCAGCCAAACCTGACAACCTGAGTTCAATCCCTGGAACATATGTAAAGGAAGGAGAGAAACAACTCCCACAAGTTGCCTTCTGACTTCCAATGTGTATCAGGCATACATTCTAACACAATAAATAAACGTGTGTGTGTGTGTGTGTGTGTGTGTGTATTGTTTTCAATTCACTTTATATCCTAATATCACCCCCCTTTACTCCCAGTACCCCCCACATAGATCCTTCCCCCCTCCTCCCTCCCCTTCGCCTCTAAGAAGGAGGAGCCTCCTTTAGGCATCACCCCCACCCCTGTGTGTATACTTTTTAATGAGACTGGGTGTGATGACTCCAACTTTAATCCTAGCATTCAGGAGAGAAGAGTAGAAAGATCTCTGAGGTTGAGGCCAATTGGGGCTATATATAATGTGTCTCAGGCCAGCCATAGCTACATGGTAAGATCCTATATCAGAAACAAAATAAAAACAAACTGGGGGAGGGGGTACTAGCTTCTTCCTACTGAGCGCACAACTGCTGGAGCTGTAGAGAGGACTGGGAGGGAGTTGTGCCTTCCTCAGACCAGGTCTGGATGTCAGGTCACCATTTGGGTAAACTCTTGGGGTCTTGATAGGAAGAGGAGCCCCAGGCACCCTCCAAGGAGCCACAAAGAAAGCAGTGCCTGTGCCAGGTCCAAAGTCGGCACTCCGCCTTGCTGAGTGCAGCATGCTGCCCGTGGTGTGAGCGGCACCCACCCTGACTGCTCCTGGGGTGAGTGGCACCCACCCTGGCTGTTCCTGGGGTGAGTGGCACTTACCCTGGCTGTTCCTGGGGTGAGTGGCACCCACCCTGACTGCTCCTGGAGTGAGTGGCACCCACCCTGACTGTTCCTGGAGTGAGTGGCACCCACCCTGGCTGCTCCTGGAATGAGTGGCACCCACCCTGGCTGCTCCTGGGGTGAGTGGTGCCCACCCTGGCTGCTCCTGGGGTGAGTGGCACCCACTCTAGCTGCTCCTGGGGTGAGCGACACCCACCCTGGCTGCCTGTGGGGTGAGTGGTGCCCACCCTGGCTGTGCTCATTTCTGTCTTCTCACCTCAGTTTCTTGTCACCTTTCTGTCCTCTACCTCCAGGCTTGGGAGTCCTTCCTTCTCGTTTCTCCTCAGCATGTGAAAAGCTATAGGGAGATTAAACCTAGAGATGAAACTGGGAGTAGTTAAACCTTAGTGTGCCCTTTCATGCCAGGAGAGTTGGGAGGCCCCTGAGGTGCCTAAGTTTTCATGGGTGGGAAGCAAACCCCAAGTCCCTCAGCTGGGTTGTGTTTGTCACAGGTACAGGTTCCCTGGCATCTCCCTTCAGGGAACAGTGTGACCAGGTACTGTGCCTGCTTTGGGAAGGAATCTCAGGGCTCCTACTTGGCCATGTTGGGATTCTGTGTCAGCCTGTGGTTGCTCACTGCCTGCTCTGACAACTCCACAAAGTCAGGCATTTGTAGATCATGAACTTTCCGAGGACTGTCACTTTTCCAGACTGTCAGCAGAAATAGGGATAGCAAAGTGTGTTTTCTACAGGACCTGGCAATGGGCACAGATGCTGAGGGGGAAAAAATCAAGGACCCCATGAGAGCCATTGTCCCCATCCTGCTGGATGCGAACGTCAGCACTTATGACAAAATCCGCATCATCCTTCTCTACATCTTCCTGAAGAATGGTAGGAGCCGGCGGGGTGGAGGGAGCAGGGAGGAGGAGTAAGGAGAGGAAGAGGAGGAAGGGGAGGAGGAGGAGGAAGGGGAGGAGCAGCAACAAAGAGTGAACAATGCAGATGCCACCAGCAGCCCTGGGAAGGGGAGAGCGGGAGGCCAAAGGGCTTCTCTCACAGGAACTGCAGTGGGACCAGGTCAGATGCTCCACAGGTTGAGCCTGCTCAGCGGCCCCAAGTGCACAGGAAGCGTGTACACAGATGGAGCCATCCGGCCCTTCCAGCCAGTTTGCTAGCACTCAGCCTGCCTGATGCCTCTAGGTTGCATCTCATTAATAATAGAGACCTTTCAACAACTGATACTCAGTTTGTAATCCTTTGGGAAGTAGAGGGGGGGGGGGGTATCAGGAGTTCAAGGCCAAGGTTAGCTACAAAAGTAAGTTTAAGGTCAGTTTTCACTGCATGAGATTCTGTCTAAAACAAACCAACAACAACAAAAAAATCCACAAAAACAAACAATAAAAAAACAAAACAAATTGTTTTTACCCATGTCATTGTACAAAGGGGGGGAGGCTTTCTCATCTAGTGTGACATTGGTGCGGGGCACAAGTAGGCAAGGACTGCTGTGGACAGGTCACTCCAGCAGAGTGGAATGTTCTTCTGACCCCACCGTAGATGTGGCTGAGGAGGAGAGAAGATGAGGCTTTATTACTGGGGGTAGAAATGGCCTGGGTTAGGTATAGTGACCAGGAGTCTTGTTTTTCAGGTATCACTGAGGAAAACCTAAACAAACTCATCCAGCACGCCCAGATCCCCCCAGAGGACAGTGAGATCATCACCAATATGGCTCACCTTGGCGTGCCCATTGTCACAGATGTAAGGGCCAGGTCATAGGCAGGGAGACGGTGGGAGGTTGGCATATTGTATCTTCGCCACATTCATGATTGACAGCCCCCTATGATAGAGCTGTGTACCACCCTCAGCACCAAGAAAGGCGAGAGAGTGGGAGGGAAGGCAGGAGAGGGAGAGAGAAGGGAAGGGGAGAGGAGATAGGGAAGAGGGGCAGAGGGAAAGAGGAGAATGAGTTGGAATAGGGAGGAAGGACAATGAAACAGCGTTCAAAGTCAGGAAATAGACATATCTAGGAGTCACATGGTGACTAAAGCTGAGCTGTCTCTGGACTCATCCAAAACGGGTCAGCCCAGCCCTCTGTTATATCTTGCCTTTGGACACACACTCAGCATCTTGGGCATGGAGAGCAACGCTGTCAGATGAGCCCTTTCGCTCAGCGTCTTTGACAGTGGAGTAACTGAGCAAAATACAGCAGGTAGTTCAGGAGGTCAAGGCTACGCAGTGTGCTCCGGTGGAGCAGGCCCACCACCTGCTTCAGTGCCTCGAGCCCCAGACAGAGAAGTCCCCCGTGTGTTATTTCCCCCTGGAGGCAGGCAGCCCATGGGGAAGAGCTCACAAAGCCAACTGGGATCTCCAGGAGGGACTAGGTTCCACTGACCTGACCAGTGACCAACAGCTGGCAGGGTTTGGCGTTTTCGGTACCTGGGTCACAAAAGGCTCAGAACAGCAGAACTGACTCATGTGTGACAGCCTGTACTGCTGACATAAAGCAGAACCCAGGGCTACATAGAGAAACTCTGTCTCAAAGAATAAAAAACAAACAAAAACAAAACAACAACAAAAGGCAAACAAAATCCCAGAAAACCCAGACTTTCTCAAGACTCCTTGTTTTAGAGTTTCTTAAAGAGGTATATTTCAGGGCTACACTGGGCAGAACCCCTCTTTTATTACTCTTTGCCAATACTAATTCTGAAAAGAGCCCTTGAGAGAATTCCCTGAAGTCGCTGAGACCCAGGTGGCCCCTGACTGGCATCTAACCTGATGTGTGCTTGCATTCAGTCCACACTACGCCGCAGAAGCAAGCCGGAGCGGAAGGAGCGCATCAGTGAGCAGACGTACCAGCTCTCACGATGGACCCCGATCATTAAAGACATCATGGAGGTCAGTTTGGGGTTCAGCGTCAGGATTCAGGGCTGCTCTTCAGTAGGTGGTCCAAGTTCCAGCACCCCTGTTCTCAGGTATCAGTGGCATACCATGCTTTTGTTCCTCTGAGGATGAGTCCCCAGTCCTGTGGGACTCTGGCAATCTCTGAGGACTCATGGACACCCATGGGACTGACTGTAGTTTGGGCTGCTATTGCTGTGATGAGACACCATGACCAAAAGTAACTTGGAGAGGAGGGACATCACCATTCATCATCAAAGGCATTCAGGGCAGAGCTCATACAGGGACAGAACCTAGAGCAGGAGCTGATGCAGAGGCCAGGAGGGGTGCTGCCTACTGACTTGCTCCTCGTGACTTGCTCAGCCTGCTTTCTTATAGCACCCAGGACCACCAGCCCAGGGATCACACCACCCACAGTAACCTGGGCCCTCCTATATCAATCACTAATTAGGAAAATGCTCCTTAGGTTTGCCTACTGACTTTAAGGAGGCAGGATTCCCTCCTCTCATGTCAAGTGAGAATAGCTAGGAAATACAGACACATGGACCTCAAGATCCATTTGCCCACTGCTCCAAGCTCAGGGGTATAGCTCCATACTTTAGAAGTGCTTCTGTGGTATAGTACCTAGAAGAGTCAGACTCAGGTCAGTGTCTCTTAGTTAGGATTTCCACTGCTGTGAACAGACACCATGTCCAAGACAGCTTTTCTAAAGGACATTTCATTGGGGCTGGTTTACAGTTTCTGCAGTTCAGTCCTTTATCATCATGGCGGGAAGCATGGCAGCATCCAGGCAGACATGGTGCTGGAGAAGGAGCTGTAAGTTCTACATCTAGATCCAAAGGCAGCCTGGAAGAGACTCTCTAAGCCTGACTGTGCAGTGACACACTTCCTCCAACAAGGCCACATCTCCTAATACTGCCATTCCGCATAGGACAAGCATATCTGAACCACCACAGTCAGCACGCCATGTTCAGATGAGGACATGCACAGACTCTGCTAGGGGACATGGTCCTTCTACATCACATCTCAGCCATATGTGGAAGGGCCTCCACAGGAGGCCTGCCCACCTCCCCACTGCTGCACTCCTGAGCTCTCGCACACCAGCAGACAGACCTGGGCTCTGTGCCTCAAGCTAGCCCCTTAGAATATTCTTGTCCTCATCTTTACTTCCTGGCCCTGCTTCTCTCCATCTCTATGAGGTTCCACATTGTATGGCACCTCACATGTCTGACCATCCAGCACCGCAGAGCCCATTGCATTCTGGTCAGCAACATTATTTACGTATAGCTTTGCTGTTCAGTTTGAGGCCATCTTTTGTTTTTGAGATTGGGTCTCATGTCCCAGCTGACCTTGAACTTATGATATATTGAAGGATGATCTTGAACTTCTAATCTTCATTCTCTCTCCCCTAAGTGCTGGACTCACAGCCTATACCATTATGCTCAGTAATGTAGCACAGGGATCAACTCAGGGCTTCATACATGCTGTACAAGTCCTCTACCAACTGAGTCACATCTTCTAGTAGGATGATTCTGTCACTTTGTGCCCTGTGTCCATGGCATAGAGCCTCATACTATACTGTGGCCCCATGTTTCTTGGTTGTCAAGGGTTGAGGGACAGTGCTTTGCAGAAGTTCTTGAAGTCACTCCCATCCCTCAGCATGACTGTAGGAACCCTGCAGAGTCTTGGATGAGACAATAGGCCCAACTTCTGCACTTGATCAGCAAACAAAATGGGAGTCCAGAGAATAGTGCCTTGCCTCGTATCCCTGAGTTAGCTCAGGTATCGCTACCAAATTACATGCTAGAAGAACAGTATTTATGTAGTGTGAGTCAGCATCCTATTTTTAAAACCTACAAAGCCGACAGATAAGCGGCTGTGGAACACCCGGGAGCCAATCGCCTGTCTCTGCTGTGGGACTGAGATAGCAGCCCTTGGCTGCATTGCCCCCTGCCTTTCTGTCCCCCGCCCCTGCTCCCCAAGGAGACCTGTGTAGGCTTCTCAAGTTGTTCCTAAGTGCAGTGTGTGTTTCCAAGTGGCAGGAAACATCAGAATCCATACACTAGACAATTAGCCCCTTGACAAACTGTAGGGGAGGCTCAGACCCAGTTGTCATCAGGCTAACATGTTGGGAATTTAGTGGACAGAGTACTGTTTAGTCTTGGTGGGTTATACAGCAGAGACAGTTGTAGAGATGAAGGGGAATGGGTGCCTTGTCTGTTCATGGAGGACCCAGGGCCAGGCTGCAGAATGCGTGTCCTAGCCCCTGCCAGTGCTGGGTCCCCAGCAGGCACAGGCGGGCCTGCTACAGATGTGGTCACAGCCTGACTTTTTGATTTAGCTCCTACCAGCCCTTTCAGGCACATGGTGGCCTGACCTGTCTCTCCTCTCTAGGACACTATTGAAGACAAACTGGACACAAAGCACTACCCGTACATCTCTACCCGCTCCTCCGCGTCCTTCAGCACCACGGCTGTGAGGTAGGTCAGTGTGGGGGAAGCAGGGTGTACTGACTGAGCCTGTGATCTGGCTATGAGTAGCACGTGCCATCTGAACGCGACCGCCTCATCCATTATGGACGAGGAGCGTGCCTTAGGCCCAGACTCACAACAGGCCATATGGCTCTCCCTTCAGCTCCAGACCTTCAACACCTCACTCCCTCTTCCTTCATGCACCGTCTGCCTCAGCCACTACGCCCTTGCTCATCGTGGATGCCCAGTGTTCTCCTGACGTGGGTGGCCCACTGTGGCTCCTGAGCACTGCAGGCTGAGCTGGGAACCTGGAGAGCTGTTAGGCCGTGGAGAAGACAGTCACTGTGCCTCTTCCCAGGGTTGACTCCTGTTTTTGTTTGTTTTGTTTGAGGGTTGTTAGTTTATTTGTTTTGTTGGGTTTTCTTTTCTTTTTTGAGGCAGAGTTTCTTATTGTAGCCCTGGATGGCCTGGAACTCACTCTGGAGACCAGGCGGGCCTCAAACTCACAGAGACCCGCCTGACTCTGCCTCCTGGGTGCTGGGACTAAATGTGTTCACCACCACTGCCTGGCTTGCTTTTTTCTTTTCTTTTTTTTTTTTTTTTTTAATACAGGATCTCTTTATGTCACTCTGGCTGTCCTAGAACTCACTATGCTGACCAGCCTGGTCTTTAACTCACAGAGATCCACTAGTGATATCTGCCCCCCAAAGCTGAGATTAAAGGTGTGCTCCACCATGATCAGAAACACTCTAGAGTGCCAGCCCATGTCCTTTTCGTGTTTTTTCTTTCTTTTTTTTTTTTTAAGATTGATTGATTGATTGATTGATTTAAAGTACACTGTAGCTGTCATCAAACATGCCAGAAGAGGGCATCAGATCTCATTACAGATGGTTGTGAGCCACCAGGTGATTGCTGGGATTTGACCTCAGAACCTATGGAAGAGCAGCCAGTAGTGCTCTTAACCGCTGAGCCATCTCTCCAACCCCACTGTCCTTTTCTGATGACTTGTCAGTGGCTTTTCTTTCTGCCTTCACCCTTGGCCTTTACCTGGGCAGGTCTGCAGTGGCTCCTGTGGCATTGGCATCCCCTCGGATGGCAGCCTGAGTGAAAAAGCCATTGCCAGCTGTGCAGTGAAGTACAGCTTCCAGGTGCTGCTCCTGCCAGGCCAGCTGGGCACGGAAGAGACTGGTGGTGTCCAGCGGCATCCAGGACCGAGGATGCCGGGTGGAGCATGCTGGTGTCCTTTCCATTGTCTCAGCCTATGTCTGAGTTCAGGTCCCTACTGAAGAAGTGCAGGGACAGAGGGAGGCCTGGTAGCGAAGGCTCAGCTGCTCTTTACCTCTCTGGTAACGCCTGAGCAGGGTCCTGTGGCCCTTGTTCTGTCCCATGGTGTTCAGTATTTCCCATCCTCTCCACACCGCTTAGTGATGCAGAGCCCCAGGCAAACCCAGACATCTGAATGAGAACCGTCCAGGCAAAGCTGCTGAGTCTGGTACCTGTGTATTTATGAGAGCGTGGCAGTCACAGCTCAGTGCAGCTCAGCTTGGCCAGCCCTGATGACCAGCGCCCCTATGTGAGTCTCCATTACCGAGTCACCTGTATCTGCTCTCTCTCTCAGCGCCCGCTATGGACACTGGCACAAGAATAAGGCCCCCGGGGAGTACCGCAGCGGTCCCCGCCTCATTATTTTCATCCTTGGGGGTGTGAGCCTGAATGAGATGCGCTGTGCTTACGAAGTGACCCAGGCCAATGGCAAGTGGGAAGTGCTGATAGGTGAGCAAGGCATGCGTTCTACTGTGGCCTCGTTGCTGTCACCCATCCCATGCTTCCTGTTGCTTCCATCTTAGGCCCTGGATAGCAGTTTATGAATGGCAGAAGCTAGGGCCATATGCCCTACTGGGTCTCTTGCTGAAAGACAGCATTTTGGAACGGAAGGAGCCTGGTCATAGAGTCTCAGATCCATACACTGCCACTGCCACTGCAGTCACTTTAAGCAGGAGAGAATCTCTCGAAGCCACATCATTACCACACCTGATGGCAGGGCTACCACGCTGACCACCTCCACTGTCTGTTGGAGACAGACAGGCAGCGTGTCTGTCCGTGCTGCGGAAGCCCAGCAGCCTGATGGCTGGGTCAGAAGGATTCCCTAGCCAGGCCCCGCTTCCTTCTGGTCGGCCACTCCCTCTCTCATATTTCCTGTCCACTTCCAAAAGAGCACAGGCAGCTGGTGGAAGATGGTCTGTGCAGCAGAAGGCACTTCCTGCTTCCTGTCTCCAGGGCAGCAGAAGGCACTTCCTGCTTCCTGTCTTCAGGATTATTTGCAACATCTAGGGCTGACAGACAATGGAGGGAGAAAAGTCTGGGTTCTTCCAGATGTCTCCATTTTGTCCCCAAACAGTTTTATGTGCCACAACTTGTCAGGAGCTGTCATGGACACTGCCCTGTCTAGGCTCACCCTGCAGGAACACATGCTGGATAAAGTGTAAGCCCAGAGGTCAGGGCCCTAGGAGTGTGCTGGGCACCATGGCAAGGGATCCTCTTGAGGGCCATTGAGCCACACGGGCCATGTTCACATGCACTGCTGCAGAGGCGGCCCTTGGCTGCCCCGACAGAAAGGCTTCCCTTGGCACACAGGCACCTGCCTTCACTCCCAGGTGACGTTATCTCAGTGAGCATCACTTCTGTCTATCCAACTTGGATGACCCAGTCCCAGCATCCCCCAAGCTATCCAAGCAAGCAGGCTCCATAGAGCAGTAAAAATGGCTGCTTCCAGTTTCACCAAGACAGGCATTAAGGGGTCATTACCATTGCACAAGCACACGGGAAGGCTACACACCCCTCCCCAGCTCCCACAGGCATCCACGATTAGTTTCCCTGCCTACTTTTCTGTCTGTGATGTAGGCCCCATGAGTGTTCCCTGCTTACTGCCTGCGTATGTGTTGCATGCGTGTATTAGAGGACTCTGAGCTCAAACACAGTTTCCCTAGATAGAGGTTATCACAGCCAAGCTTTGGGGGTGCGCCTTCCTTTCCCCTTTGGACCGTCCTTAAGGTTCCTTGTGCAGGGGGAGGGTGGAGACCCAGGGACAGAGAGCTGCCCACGTGGGTTCATGGAGGGGCTTCCCGTAAACAAGCACCATCCGTTGTGTGGCTCACATGCTTTGTGCATGCCAGCACCTTGCTGCCTGCTACATGTGTGCATGTGCCTGTGCATGCTCTGCCTCTCACGCCTCTCCGGCTTCGGGCACTGGGGCCTCCGTTGGTGTGTCCGGGGCGCCTTGTTCAGCGGCCTCTATTCTCCCACAGGTTCTACTCACATTCTCACTCCCACCAAATTCCTCATGGACCTGAGACACCCCGACTTCAGGGAGTCCTCTAGGGTATCTTTTGAGGATCAGGCTCCAACAATGGAGTGAGAGACAAAGAGACAAAGTAAAAGCAGCTTATTCCAGAAAGAAACTCTTCCGCTCCGAAGGGCTTTCTTTGACGACCTGTCACTCTCTTTCTTTTTCTCTTTTTACTTTATCATTTCTTTGATTTCTTTTCTCCAAGAAAATGCTTGCAGTTCTTAACGCTGATTGAAAATGTGTCCAGTGCTGCCTTCACACCCTGGGCTCCATCCACTAACTCACTCACGCCCTGGGTGAACGCTGCGCAGTCGCTGGGGTTAAACCAAGTGACAGTAGCTGTGTGAATACTCCTCAAAGAGGAGACTAGGGTTAGGGCTAGTGGAGGCATTCAAGCCTGCTGCCCAGGATGAAATGTAGGCTCCTAAAGGGTATGTCCACTTGACAGTGAGGCCAGCAGACCTTCAGGATGGCCACACATAAAAGGCCAATACTTGTGAGATGTCCACAGCACCTGAAGGCAAGAGAGGGGTGGCCAGGGGGACAGAGGAGTCTCCAGGCCAATGGAAGGCAGAGGGATGGACACCTTTGCTCAGGACAGGTACAGTGCTGAGGAATGACCGTCTTCCAGCTGCTGTAGGTTCTGTGACACCACTGCTCACACCCCACGCTGCAGAAACTGAAAAACTGCATTCTCTGTTCTGCATTTACTCCAGTCTGGTGGGGCAGGCTGCCATCCCAGATACCGGCAGGCAGAGTCGGGGCCAAGGCCCACCTGGGCTACAGAGTGAGTTCAAGTTCTCTTGAAGAGAACCCAGACTTTGTTCCCAGCATCCACACTGAGTCAGAGTATCTGATGTCTTTGACCTCTGTGGGTACCTGCATGCATAAATGCATACTCACACACTTCTATGTAATTAAAATAAAATAAAATTAAAGCTTTTTTTCCTTTTTTTAAAGATTTATTTATTATATATAAGTACACTGTAGCTGTCAGATACACCAGGAGAGGGCATCAGATTTCATTATAGGTGGTTGTGAGTCACCATGTGGTTGCTGGGATTTGAACTCAGGACTTCTGGAAGAACAGTCAGTGCTCTTAACCACTGAGCCAGCTCTCCAGCCCAAATTAAGACTTTTTTAAAAGGTAAAAAGAAGCCTGGGATGTGTCTTAGTGGTAGACAGGTTGCCTGGCATCATGTGTAACACTTAGAAGGGGAAGAAGGGAAAATTGCTTTTATGGATCTTTCGGAATTAAGCAGTTGTGTTCTCTCTCTCTCTCTCTCTCTCTCTCTCTCTCTCTCTCTCTCTCCTCTTAATAAGCTTTACAGCCCTCAGGGAAATCTGTTCTTGATGTCCCCAAGCTTGTTGCTCAGGAGCATCCTTTCTGTCTGGTGACTTACTAGATCCTCCTCACTCCTCCCTTTCATCCTTTGAGCATGTTTGGGGACTCCATTTTAGTAATCGCTCAATATTTTTACCTATTTTATTATGGGCTCTAAAAATGTCCTTTCAACATAAGCTTATGTGTAACCCAGGGAGGTAGTAAGTTGGAGAGTCCTGTAAGCTGCAGAGAGAGATCTCCTGGCCACTGCTCCAAGGCTCCCTTGAGTCAGTTAGCTACATTGAGTATCTCAGATGCAGGCCTGGAGCCATGCAAACATGCCTCTAGTCTCCTGGTGCATCTCAAGGGCATGGCTCCTCTGAAGCTTGACTAGATCCCACCAGAAGCTCGCTTAGTGTGGTTTCCATGTGGCAAGAAGAAGTAGTAGGCCATTCCACTTCCCCCACTTCCCCCAGCAGAGAGGTATCACCTCCAGGACAACAGCTGTGAACCAAGAACTGGACTTGGCGGTCCTCCTGTGCTCCTCCCCCTCTGGAAAGCACAGTCAACAGGTGGTGAAGCTTCCAGGTGTGCTTCTGTCCACCCGAGGAGACAGAGGCACTCGGGTCTCAAGTTCAAGGCCAGTGTACACAGTGTGTCTAAAAACTAAACAAGCAGGACACAGTGACACACAGCTTTAATCTCCCTCATAGGAGGCAGAGGCAGGGAGGTCTATGTGAGTTTGAGGCCAGCCTGGTCTACATGAGAGTTCAAGGATAGCCAGACCCTGTCTCAAAAACAAATTAATAAAATTTAAAGTATATATGTCTATCGAGAAGCAGGGAGATGAAACAATGGCAAACCATAGCGCTCTAAACCAGTGACACCAGAGGCAAAGGAAAGCCATTTGCCTGTCCTGTTATGACCACCCAGGTGACCAGAGACAGAGCAGTGTGGAACTTAGAGAGCCTTAGTTTTACAGCTCACCTGTAAGATGAGGCCCAGACACAGGGAGAGTGGCCCCAGCAAGTATATGTGTTCCAAGAGACAGTGCCTTCCAGTGTCTTCCTAGCTCCTCCTCCACTGGGGCAGCTGTAGGTCATGGGAATCTTGACCATTGAAGAACCCCAATTCTCTCAAGCCTTCAGACAGCCCTGAGTGCTGTCTGATGGTTAGAATTTTACATTCTTACCTTGTGGTGTATATGAGTCACCATGAGTGCCCGTCATGAGGGGGAGACCAGGAAGCTATCAGAACAAATGAGAGAGGAGTTGAAGAAATGGCTTGGTGGTTAGGAGCACTGGCTGCTCTTCCAGAGGATCTCCATTCAATTCCCAGGGCCCTCACAGGGGATCCAATGCCCTCTTCTGCCCTCATTGAGCACCAGGCACAGATGTGGTACACTGACACATTGAAGGCAAAACACTCACTATATAAAAGGTTTTTTTTTAATCGGATAAAAGTTATTTTTAAAAAGAAACAAAACCAAATGAGAGAACTCTCAGGCTACATTAGACCTATTTAGTGCACATGCTTATGAAGGTGTTTTGGTCCTGGATGGCTCTGGCTCTTGAGTGCAGGGATTAAAGGTGTGCAACACCATCACCCCCATTGCACCCCTCACATGTCAGGTTTTGTGTGTGCTTATAAAGAGAATATTTGCTGTGTCCCAGACTGGGCTGTTGGCTCTGACATACAAATGCCCCTTGCATGTCCATCTGCCTCTGATAAGGCTGGCTTCTTTTCCAGAAGGCTCCAGGGAGCTCTTAACCTAGAGGACCACCCCCTAAGTCTTTGGACAATGAGATGGGCATTTGAATATGCCTCAGTTTCATCGTTGGAGGCCACATTTTCTGAATGTACATGTGAGAAGTGAGGGGGTCCTTTGGAACAAGCCTCTGATCAAAGGAGGCTCTTTGAATTTGCCTTCAAAATCAAAACAGACTTCCAGTTTCCTGGACCAGTTTCCAGCACAGGGAGCAGAGCATTCTCCCACCAGTATGTTCCTGGTTGCCTTTAGGAAGCCCTAGGCTATGCCTCACTAGATCTGGAGCCAGCTGGATGGAGGGAGAGGAGGTCTGGACCGCCCTCCCTCTGGCACTAGCTCCTGCTGATGTCCTTTAAGGCCTTTGGCCTGCCCTAGAGCTCCTAGGAAGACTAGCTAGCTCACTGAAGTGAGTGTGCTTGAGCAAAAGGGGCAGTCTAGAATACTCCTGCCTACACTCCACACTGTGTAAGGAGCTGCACCTCTGCAGGGTGACGAGGCTGCCTCACAGCACAGGGCCAGTGCAGGGATGCTCAGGGCAACATGCTTGTTGACCCCGGGCATAGCCAGGGATGGACTTCTGGACCAGAACAGTGAATGCAGAGACAGGACCTGGAAGATCCTCTCAGATTGTTGCTCTTCTTTCTGCTGGTCCAGACTGACCAGGAAGCTCCCAGGCCACTAAGCAAGTGGTGGTCAGAGGTACCGGGAGCAAGGCTCCTTGTTCCTGCCCTCGGAGTGGAAGTCTGGAATGGGTCTCCACTCCCCACTCCCACAGAGGCCTACTGCTTCTAGGTCCCCAGGGAGGCACATTTTCAAGAACGGACCTTTCCTTTGGTTCTCCTGTCCCACCAGGACCCTGCTTTGCACCCACTGCTGCGTGCATGCACGCCTCATGCTCACACCTCCGTCACCTCCATTCTGTTTGATTAAGCCCATGCCCAACCACTCGGGCCATGCATCATTTTAGTGCACATCTCTATGAAAAAGACCTTCATTTAAATTTTTTAATTTGTTTTTTTGGTTTCTTTCTTTTTTTAACCTTTGCTCTAGAAGTATATCTGATTCCATTAGCTTAAACTTTTGCAAGCATTTCTAATCTCTTACAAGTCTCTTACAATACGGTCTCCACAAGGTAAGGCCTCAGGTCCCTGCCCTTTCCCTCACACCTGAGGTCCCCCACTGTGCCAGCATCAATATGCCGGCCCCCAGAGGTTAGTGGGTCCCCAAGTCCTGCCAGGCACCATTCTCTCCACATAGAGACACCTACGCACCTCTGCCCTTCTCAGCCACTGTCTCTTGCTGTATTTGAAATTTCTCTCCCTGGTTTTACCTTGACTTCAAGAGATGATGAATGAAGCACAGTCACCAGTCACCTGACAGATGGTGCTGAGCTCCGAGAAGAGGTTCCCGGGTCAGCCTGGGACCCTGCCTGAGCCTAAATACCTCCTTAGCCTATGTGACCGGGCCCAAGGGTTCTATCCCCAAACCCCTCCTAGCTTCCAGTGGACCCAAACCAGGGTTGGGGGGATGGAGAATCGGGGACAGAAGCCTCAGGCTGCAATAGGTAAGTGAGCTTACTGTCTTCTCTGCCTTCCCAGGATCCACGCACATTCTCACCCCACAGAAACTGCTGGACACGCTGAAGAAGCTGAATAAAACAGACGAAGAAATAAGCAGTTAAAAAAAATAAGCTGCCCCTTCAAAACCCTGCGTCCCTTCCCACAATGCTCTGCAGCTCCCCAGTGCGACACCTTGGTTACTCTGCAGCCTCCCCAGTCCTGCACGCCCTGGCCACCCCGTTGCCGCGCTGAGTTCTTCTGTGTGATGGCACCCCATCTTGTCCTCTGAAAAGCAAGAGAGTAATGTGTTGTTTTTTAAAAATGAGTATCTTCTGTATGTATCCCACAGTAAGTTCACATGCAAGCTCCACACTGCAGAAGCATCAGAACTCTGGCCGAGTGGACTCTCCCTTATTTATGACCCCGTGACCTGTATATAGCCTGTACCACGAGTCACATTGCCTGAATATGGGAAGGTAGACGTGTGGGTGTTTCTCAAAGCTTGTTTGAGCTCATTTCTGTTCTTGTTGGGAATCATAAGGTGTCTGTCCCCCCCAAATACGACATGCTGAGGAAGTGGCGTTTTTCTCTCTAGCCCCTGCCCACTCCCTGTTCCCATGCACAGGAGCTGAGAAGCAGTGAGAAGACACCTCAGGAGCTGTGGGTGGAGGCTTGGGGTGTCCATTGGAAGCTAGTCTGAGTGCCAGCCAGTGTTCTCTCCAGAGCCCGACACGGCTTTCCCTGACCTGTGTCCACAGTGCTGAAACAAGTTAAGTCCTCCGGGCTAAAGCAGCATGCCTAGCACCTTTGGGCCCTCAAGAGTTAGGTGTGACCAGCTCCCCGTCCCTCCCAAGGCTTCACTTGAACATGACGTGGATAGAGGCCAGGAGTGAGAAGTGAACTGGAAGGTGTGAGTTTGGAAGGTGTGAGTTTGGAAGGTGTGAGTTTGGCACTCTGGTCAAAGGCTACAGAAGCCAGGCCTGAGGAACGGGGGCCTGCTGCTCAGTCAGAGTACCCTCCGTTTAAGATACTTCATCGATCTTAATTTTGTGTAGTGTACAGTCATGTGTCATTGTGGTTGTATGAAAACGATCATTTTATTCTTTGTATTAAAGGCATCATGTATAAAACATAGCTAGATATAACGCAGAAATTCCAGAAGCAGATGCTGGAAGGATGGTCTCCATCTTCAGGACGCAGCAGCTCCCTGAGCATGCCACTCACCCTGCTGCTGTAGTCATGAAACAAAGACAGTGGAAGTCACAAAAATGTCCCCAGCCCCTGCCCTCCCTCCCGCAGACTTGTATGTATTACTGTCTCGTGCTGTCCTCGCAAACGTGGTGTACGCCTGCCGCAGCGTCCCATGCCCTCCTCCCTTCCTCCTCTCCTCGGTTCTCAGGCTCTCCCCTGCCCCTCGCCAGTGACCCTTGCCCTTAGGACTGAACCTTAGTGCACTGGTTGATTTCTTCTGTAGCTGCTTCTTTCGTCCCTTCCCTCTGGTCAAGCAATGCTCATGCTTCAGGACCTTGTCTGTCGAACATGTGGGGTTTCCTTTATGTTATTTATATGAATAATTTCTCAAATGGATATTTAAAAAAAAAAAAAAGCTAGTCTGTCTTGAAACTTGTTAACTTGAATCTCCTGAATCTCAGTGTTTAAAGTGTGGAAGCACAACCTGTACTGCTCTGTACCGTCCTGTACTGCAGCATTTGAGTCTAATAAAGACGTCAGCTCTCACTCATGGGGCCGGGGCCCACAGAGCTGGTCTTACTTTGGGGACTAGAGAGGAGGCCAGCCACCCCACAGCTTCGGCTTGGGGTCTTCTGGATTCAGGGGGTTGTGACTTGCATTGCATCTGTACCTGTCTCTCATCTGGGGACAGAGCTTGGCTCTAGTCTCGGGCAGCAAGGAGATGCCTCAGTGAGCATGCTAGCACCCACCTTTAGTCCCAGGACTTTGGAGGCAGAGGCAGGGGCATCACTTTTGAGTTCAAGTCTACTTAGTTCCAGGCCTACCCAAGGCAACATAGTGAGACACTGTCTGGAATGAATAAATAAAAATAAATAAGGACTTGCCTAGACTTGAGGAACTTCTTTTCAACCTTCTAGCCTGCCTCTGCCTCAGGTACTGCAGTACCCTGTCTCAACCTGAGCATTTAGACTTTCCTCCAGTTTGGAAGCTGGTGGTGTCCAGTGAACTGGAAAATACTGCTCTGAGGTTGGTCCTGAATAAACCAGGCCTGGGGTACAGGTTTGTAACCCTAGCTGCTTAAGAAGCAGAGATAGGATTTTTAGTTCCAAGGCTGCCTAGGCTACAGAGCAAGTTCTCGGTCAGCCTCAGTGAGACTGTTCAAGACTAAGGAATAAGTAAGAAACTGGAAAATTGGGCTATGAAGCCAGTGGAACAGTTACCTGATGTGTGTGAGGTCGCAGGCTTTATCCCAGCACCACAAAACACATCAAACCCACCTGGCAGTAGTGGTGCATACTTCTAGTCCCAACACTAGACAAGGGTGGATCTCTGTGTTTGAGCCCAGCCTGGTGTATACATTGAGTTACAAAACAGCTAGAGTAACCCTGTCTTGAAAAAAACAAAAACAAAAACAAAACAAAACAAACAAACAAACAAACAAACAAATTAGTGCTGGAGAAATGGATGGCTCAGCAGTTAAGAACACTTCAGAGGCCTGGAGTTTGATGCTCATAGGATGAATCACAACCTTCCCTCACTCCAGTTCCAAGGATCTGACTCCCTCTTCTGGTATCCATGGGGACTGCATGCAGATACACAAGCAAAACATCTATACACACACAATTTTAAGTCAACTAACTAAACCTCTGTATACATTATCCAGCCTCAGGCCTCTTGATACAGTAACAGAAAATGTTACTTTCACTGCAGGAAGAAATGTATCAACTCAGGTTACTTTGTAGATCTTGCACCTGTCACCAAAATTTTTGCCCAGGGTGTGTGTGTGTGTGTGTGTGTGTGTGTGTGTGTGTGTGTGTGTGTGTGTGTTGGAGGGCAGACTAAGCAACATCTACCCACCTTTCTAAGGTTCTAAAGACAAACCAAAGTATGATTTCACCAAAGGTTCCCTGGAGAACCAGTAAGTTTGTTGGGCTTCCTCACAGAGTGTAAGAGGTTACAAATGGGAGCCTGGAGAAGCCCAAACCAGTATCCCTGGAGAGTCCATGGCTACAGAGATGGAGCTCCTTCTATATCCTCCCCCAGTTATATATGCCAGCCCCCTTCCCAAGATCCTGAAGCCACATGCAGTCAGGGCAGAACTGCATACAGCTGGTTGAGGGACCCTCTCCATCGCCTCCTAGAAAGGAAGGCCAGCAGTGAACGAGCTCAGCTGAGAAGCTCTTTGCAATCCCAGTTGAACTCAGGAAGACGGTTGAAAATTTGGCTTCAAAGACCGTCTCGTAGAACATCTCCCCCACCCCAGCTCCTACAAGATTCACTCTGTAAGCTGGTGAAAACAGCCATGTAGCAATCATGCCAGGCCTCTTATAGACGTGTATTAGGGGGTCCCCTGCCACTTTACGGATGAAGAACCTGGGGCTCAGAGGGATGCAGGGTTTCATCAAGGGCACTCCTGAAAACCTTCACACTGCTGGGGCCTCGGGTCATCAGAATGCCTGGAATGGGATCCAGCACAGGGACTTGAATTCTATTTTTTAAAAAGATGAATTTATTTATGTGTGTATTTATTTTATGTATAGGAGTACATTATAGCTATCCTCAGACACACCAGAAGAGGGCATCAGATCCCATTACAGATGGCTGTGGCTGAGAATTGATCTCACAACCTCTGGAAGAGCAACCATGACCTAACCACTGAACCATCTCTCCAGCTCCGGACTTGAATTCTGAACTGAGTAACAAAGCAGCAGAAGTAGCACTTGTCCCTTCCCAGAGCCCCCTGTCCCTTACACTACGGGACGGTCTTTTAACCTCTCTCTGCTGCTTCGTAGGCTTTTGCTCACTTGCTCTTCATTCTGTTTTATTATCATTGTGTTTGTGTGTGCGCAGTGATGTAATGCACATGTCAGAGAACAACTTTTCTCCTTCCACTGTTCTGGGCACTACAAGCAGTTTTACCCAGTAAGTCATATTGCTGGCCCGAGCTTTCTTATTTTGAGACAGACTCTTGCTGAGTTGCTCGGGCTGACCTTGAACTTGTGTTGTGCCCCCCCCCACCCCATTACACTCAAAAGAAGCTAAGATTACAGGTGTGCGTGCCCACGTTGGGCTTTGTTCTTCCTCTTCTTTTCTGACATCTCTTGGCCCGTGCTTTCGACATTCTTTCTACCCTGATCCCACCAAACAGCAAAGAAGTACCACGCCGTCCTTTGGGAGCCCTAGCTCCCAGTGTCCCAGAGCTCAGCGGGAGCCTTGGCCACTCCAAAAGCTGTAGCATATCTTCAGAGGGGAAGATACTGAGCAGGCCAAAGCAGAAACTATCTGTGGCTGCTCCATCCTTCCAGGGGTTAAAACAGGCACTGAGTCCCACGGGGTCAGACTTACAGTGGCTGGGAGCATCACAGACCTGGGTGGAACCCCCTCTAGTACTTTGCATATGAAAGATGTTCCCTTCTGTGACACCCACAAAGTTGAGCCCCACTCATAGTGAACACACTAAGTGCTCAGTCATCACTGAGTACAATGATGGTCCCCAAGAAAGCCAGGGGACCAAAGAGCAGACACACTCATAAACTGAAAAAAGCCCAGTGTGCCTGGCGAGATAGCTCAGTGCTGAAAGGCTAGAGACTAGAGGGGCCAACTAGAGCATCTGCCAGCCGATGCCTACTGTCTCCCATCCCATAACTGTATGCTGACTCCCTGACTCCAGGGGACAAGATCAAAGCTTCAGAAAAAACTTCATTTACCTGGGATAGCACTGGACAGATGGATCCCTGCCACTAATTCCTCCCACCCCAGCATTGGAGCCTCTAATACAAAATGTTGTGTGGCCGTGCCACTAAAGAATTGGCAGTTTGGTCTAGAGGAGGCATTTCCTAACCTGGGGGTAGGGGGTGGGGGCTCAGTGATTGTTTCTGATTATCCGAAAGTCCCAAAGTGACAGGCTAAGGTCCTTGATGATTGCAATTTATTTCCATTTGAGGGAAGGAGAGAAAGGTCTTTCTGGAACCCAAACTCGTACCCAAGAGGCTGGTATCCTGCTCTGAAAGGCTAGGCCTAGGCCAAGCCCAGGATCCCTGCCAGGAAGAGGACAGTAGCCCTTTAAAACCCAGCCTCACTGTTGCTATGTATGGAAACAACTTCCTTAGCAACTACCTGGCTTCTTAAAGGAGACTTGAAACAGTGGTTGCCATCAGCCATGGCTCCAAAAAAGAAGCCAAACAAAGGAGGCAAGGAGAGTCCAGGCAAGAAGAAGATAGGGGGCAGGAAGGATACCAATGGGACCAAGACTCCAGAGCTGGCCATGGTGGAGGAGCTGAAGGAATTCTACCACAAACAGATCCAAGACCTGGAGGACAGGCTGGCCCGGTGGGTGGCCAGCAGGGAAGCTGGTGCTACCAGGCCAGATGCACACAGGTTCAGATAAGGGCCTTAGATCCGGGCTCTGACCAGGCCCTCTCCTTCCCTGCCTCATTTTCCTCAAGTAACCAGGTAACCCTGAAAGTGTGAGAGGGTAAATGGATTTTCAGAGCTTGGGGAACATACTGCTAAATTAGCATTAGTGTCTCAAACCCAAGTAACAAACACCCCAATGCCACCCTGGCCGGCCCCAATAAGACAGGATAGTAAACATTATAAAAATGTAGTTTAATTGGCAGAATAATTGAAAATGGTTTCCCCTGGTGACCCAGGAGGACACCTCGTTCCCTCTTTTCCTTATGCCAAGACCTATGTCTTGTTTCTCCAGGCTGGGTCTATTTCCCTAAATTTTTGTTTTGTTTTAGAGACAGGACAGTACTTTCTAGCCCAGGGTAGCCTCGAACTCATGTTGATCCACCTGCCTCATCCTCCCAAGTGCTGAGATTACAAGTGTGAACCACTACAGGTCCCTCAGTGGGAACGAAGGAAGGGGATTTTCCCACCTGAGCCATTGCCTCTTAGGACTGGATTCCTTTGTGGCAGAGGTGGCAGGGAAAAGACCCTCCTAGCATTTCATTAGAGACACTATTTGCCCATTATTCTTCTTACCCTAAAACTAATTTTAGGGCTGGTGAAATGGCTCAGTGGCACTTGCCCCTCATCACCAGAACCCACATGGTGGAGGGATAGAACCAACTCCTGCAGGTTGTCTTCTGACCTCCACTGTGCACACGGCCCACGTGTATGCACGCACACACAGAATCAATAAATAAGTTACAACAAAAATGCTTGTGAGAATATAGTTTCTAACCTGAGCGTGGTGGCCATGCCGACAGCCTCAGCAGGTTTGTTCTAAGTTCCAGGCTAGCCTGAACTATATAGAGCAAGACCCTGTCTCAAAAGAATAAGCAACACAAAGCTAACTTGGTGACAGTTAGGAAGCACCTGCCCCAATCCCAAAGTCTAACATTAAAAAGATAAGTAAGTGGTTGGGGGGATGGCCCAGTGACTAAGACACCTGCCACTCAAACCTCACAACTAGAATATGGATTCCCAGCACTCATGCAAACGGGTAGGTGTGGTGCCCATCTGTGGCCCCAGGGCATGGGATATAGGAATAAAAGATCCTCTGGAACAGTGCTTCTCAACCCATGGGTCTTGACCACAAGACCATCAGAAAGTACAGATTTTTACAAGTCACAGCAGTAGCAGAATTACAGTTAGGAAGTAGCAATGATAGTAGTTTTATGGTTGTGGGGGGTCACCGCGACACAAGGAACTGTATGTATTAAAGGATACAGTGGGCTGGAGAGATGGCTCAGTGATTAAAAGCACTGGCTGCTCTTCCAGAGGTCCTGAGTTCAATTCCCAGCAACCACATAGTGGCTCACAACCGCCTGTAAATGAGATTTGATGCCCTCTTTTGGTGTGTCTGAAGACAGTGACAGTGTACTCGCATACATGAAATAAATCTTAGAAAAAAGGATATGGTGTTAGAAAGTTAAGAACCACTGCTCTAGAGCAGGCTAGCTAGCTTGTAAGCTTGTGAACTTGTGAGCTCTGGGCTCCAGTAGGAGACTCTGCTTCAATATATAACGTGAAGAACCTCTATTTTCTTATCTGTAAAATGGGTATAATTATCACCGCACCTACATCCTTACATATCATGGGGGAGGGTGTTTCAACAAATGTCAACTTCTAGCTTTCACACGCATGAATACGCATGTGAATATGCACATACACATGAATACCAGACATCTGCAATAAATAAACATATAAACAAAAGACAACCAGGCAGTGGCCATTCATATAGTCGATGCTGAGAAAAATCACAGCTGGTCCTGAGCAGGTTTGTGCCTGGGCAGGCCTGTGGCATCCCTGCTTTACACCATATCCACAAGAAAGGCACACACAGGGCACTGGGGAAATCTCCCCAGGTAGGAGAGGGAGCAGGATGACAGCCCTGACCTTTGACTCCTCTCGTGGCAGGCTGCCTCCTTTCCCCTCAAAGGCAGCCCTACTCTGAAATGCCTGTATACATGACTCATTCAGAAGATTTACGAATAAATCCTTACGAATAAAGCAAATGCTTCAGTTATCCCATCTGAAACCAGTACATATGGCACTCTTAAAATTTACACGTCAGGGCTGGAGCGATGGCTCAGTGGTTAAGAGCACTGAGTGCTCTTCCAGAGGTGCTGAGTTCAATTCCCAGCAACCAGCTCACAACCATGGGACCTGATGTCCTCTTCTGGTGTGTCTGAAGAGTGACAGTGTACTCACATACATAAAATAAATAAATCTTTAAAAAGAACTTACAAATGTCGAAACCAAAATACTACTAATAACAATAGGCAGGATAAAAGCTGGGTGTGGTGGCACACACCTTTAATCCCAGGGGCTGGTGGATCTCTGTGAGTTCGAGGCCAGCCTGGTCTACAGAGTTCCAGGACAGCCAGAACTACACAGAGAAACTGTCTCCAATACCAAACTAAATAAATAAAGTAACAAATGTCCCCTGACCTAAGACACCAGATGAAATGTATCAGGAAAAATACATTTAACACATAGTTACTGAGTATTTAATGTTTGCCAAATTGTTAGGTCCTGAGATGCAGAGAGGTAGGGGGTGCAAACAGCTTGGCCAGCTGAGGCGGTAGAAACAGGCATTGTGGGTAAGAGCCTCAGCTTGGGTTCAAGTTCTGGTCTTGTCAGTTTCTAGTTTCTTCATCTTTCTGAGCCTCAGTTTCCTTGTCTGTGTTAATGGGGGTCACAGCAAATGCACCTTCTGAATAAACTGGGAACAGGCGTGAACATGTTACCACTGTGGGCACAGGATAGACTCGGTCCCCATGGGATTCACATCCAAAAGAGGTGACCACTTAGGTTCACATCTTTAATCCCAACACTCAGGAAGCAGAGTTGGGGTGGCAGGGGGTCAGGGGCAGCTTGGCTGGTCTATACAGTAAGTTCCAAGATATCCCGGACTATATAGTGAGACCCTGTCTGCAAACAACAAAAATTTAAGAAGAAATATAAGATGCTGAGGGAGATGACTCAGTAAAGTTCTGACAAGCAAACAGAAAGAGTTCAGATCCCAGAACCTTGAAAAAAGCCAGGCAATGGCAGTGTCCTGTGTCCTTTAACCCTGACCTCGATGGGAGAGGCTCTCTGAAGCTCACCAGCCAGCCAGCTTAGCCAAACTGTTACACTTTAGATTGAGCTCAGGCTTCACTTACACACACATCCTGTAAAACAGTTTAAAAGCTGAGCACAGGCTCGGGTTAAGGCCTCCAGGCATGAAACATAATGGGAGATTCAGATGACTCTTTATGGAAGGAGGGTCTGGGAGAGCAGGCCCAGTGACACTGGTGACCAGCCTGCCCTGGCTTGACCCTGCCTCTCTGTCCTGCCCCACCCCAGGTATCAGCGGAAATGGGATGAACTGGCTGTGCAGGAGAAGCTGTTCCGACAGGAGTTCGAGCAGCTGGCCAACAACAAGAAGGAGATTGTGGCCTTCCTCAAGCGCACACTGAACCAGAGGGTGGATGAGATCACGGACCTTAACGACCAGCTGCAGAGCCTCCAGGTGGCCAAGGAGATGGAGAAGGACGCTTTCGAGGCCCAGCTGGCCCAGGTGCGCCATGAATTCCAGGAAACCAAGGACCAACTCACCACGGAGAACATCGCCCTCGGTGAGGGGACCAGGGGACCCATCAGCACCAAATTTACTACTAAAGGCATCAAGGCCCAAATCCACAGCTGTCACTGGGATACCACAGCTACCTTGAGTACAAACACCTGTATGCAACTTCAAACACTATCTGCCTTAATTTTCCATGCATTCCCAAAGTCAGAAACACTCTCCCTTCCCGTTTATAGATGAGGAAATGCTTCAGAAAGACAGGATTTTATCTATGCCGCCCACACGAAGGGGGGGCGGTTGAGACTTGTCTGCCCAGGGTCAGCTGCCATTGTCATGGTCACTCTTATGTGGGGAGGTTTCAAGGGGGACTTCTTGAGGAGGATCTGAACAGGGTTTGGGGAGATTAGAGTGCGTGGTAAGGCACTCCCGAGAAACGCAGTGGACAGAGGTGCAGGGCCAGCCATGGCATGTGTAGACCAGTCCTGGTGGGGAAGGTAAGACAGTTGAGACCTCAGAGGGGTGCCAGTCAAGGCTGTCAGCAGTAGCTCACCAGCCTTGTGGCCCTAACGGGCAGGGGTCAAGCTGAGCTCCCTGGAGGAATTCCGGCTGCAGAAAGAGGAACTCACTGAGAAGTACATGGCGCTGGAGGATCAGCTTCGCAAGCAGGAGGGAGAATACAAGGAGCACGTGTACAACCTGGAGAAGAAGTCTGTGCTGGACAAGGACAGGTAGGCAGGCTGGGGACCTGCTGGGGCCACACTGCACCCCTCAGCTCTCTAGAAGGGAGCCGTGAACTCCCCAGCCTCTGTGCCCCAGAACCGTTTGGGATTTATGGGGGGTGGGGATGAAAGGGCCTAGGCTGGCACTGGACACTCCCTTCTCTCTTGTCACTTCTCCATATGGTGTGTTTATTTAATAGGTAAGAATGTTTCAATGGTTCAAATTCCAAAGGCTCAGAGATTCTTTGGAGGAAGAGCCTGGGTACCCTGGGACCCCTCCCAAAAAGGGGGTACCAAGACTTATACCCATCTACTTGACTCCCAACCCCACCCTCCTGGAAAGGCTTAGGAAAGAGATCATCCAGCGTGTGAACCTGGTGGCCACCGAGTTCCGAAAGGTGGCCACCAACCAGATGTGGGAGACGACCAGGCGGGCCATCCTAGAGAACAACAACGTGACTCTGCAGCTGTCCAAGATGTCCCAGCAAGGTGTGAAGCTGCTGCAGGAGAATGAGCACCTCAAGGGCGCTCAGGACAAGCTGTACCAACAGCTGGAGATGCTGGAGAACACCCAAGAGATCATGGCCAAAAAGAACATAGGGCATCAGAGGGTATGACCACCGTGCCCTCCTCGTGTGAAATGAGGGCAGCCCGGAGGTCGGAATCAAGTTATGAGTGGAGATGGTTCGCAGTGAGGTGCCAGGCTTTCCTCACTGGGGTGCTGGCCCTAGCTCTGGAGTCTGTTTGTCCCATACCTGAGTGGAGCCCACCTCCTGCCTAGCTGTTGTCCAGAGGTGGTGTTGGTCTGCTGTACATGGGAGCAAGTCCTAAGTTGTATCTTTAAAAGGGAGCTAGGGGTGGGCTGGGGTCCCCGTGGTAGGTCTGTGACACCTGCCTGCCCTGCAGATTATTCTCATGCTGACGGAGAAGTGCCGCCAGCAGAAGAAGGGCGCAGAGGAGGCAGAGCAGCTGCGCCTCCTGCTGTCCCAGGTGGAGCAGAACCTCCAGAGTCTGCAGAAGGACAACCAGACCCTGAGGTTAAGTCGAGATGGGTGGGAACAGGTGGAATCCTGCTAGGGGAATGCCTTTGTCTAGAGCCTCAGGGTTTGGACTGGCAGACACACTGAAGTCTAGATTTAGATGGCTTGGAGAAGGAGTAAGCTGTGTGCTTTCTTGTCCCGGACCAGGACCGAGAAAGACCAGCTGGAGGAGCAGCTGAAGAAGCAGCAGGCAGAGACAAATCGGCTACAAGAGGAGCTGACCAAGGAACAGAAGAGTCGGGCAAACCTTAAAACAGTCCTGACCCAGGCCACCTCCCTACTACAGGACATTGTGCAGGTAAGAAAGCAGTGGGAAGAGATATCAAGAGGTCACTAGGGCCAAGTGTATAGAGGCTTACGGCCAGACTCCTTTTCTCAGTCTGGATCGAAAAGAGTTGGATCTAATCATACCAGGCAATGAGGAGGCAGAAGCAGGTGGATTCCAAACTCAAGAACTGACCGGGGTTACAGAATGAGTTCAAGGCCAGCCTGGGAAACTCAAGTGTCCTTTAAAATAAAAATCCCTGGGAGGCAGTGGCAGGCGGAGGAAGAAACTTCAAACTTCCAAAGAGTTGAATTTCTCCTCTAGGGCTCCGGAGAGCTCTAAGCCTCAGTCTTCCCAGGGTCACTGAGAAAGCAGGCGCTGGCCCTGGAGAATCTCGCTGGAGGCAGGTGGGTATCAGGGCCCTGGTGGTTATTTAACCGGCCTCATGTCACACCAATAGATGCGAGCAGAGGCAGAGGATGGTGACTTTGATGTGGTGTTCCAACTGCAGCGCAAGGAGCTGCTGCAGCAACTGCTGGTTTTGCTCAGCTCAGGTGTAGTTTTGACACCACAGCCGGACACAGGTTCCCACCAGGTCAAGCAGCCCCACGGCCTACCCAAAGACAGGTGAGCAGATCATCCTTGGGGGATGGTCTCGGCAGACCCCCGGCTCGCCAATGTTTTTCTGAAGCTCTGCCTCCTCTTGTGGAGATGGAGAGGATGACCCCGGGTCCCTCTCCACAGCCGACTCATCACCCAGACATCCAAGACAGGGGCTTCCTCTCTGCAACAGCAGCTCTCCACCATCACCACCTATCAGCCGGGGGATCTTGGGCTGGTGCCTCGACGTCAGGTCCGCATCCCACCCAAACCCCAGGATCTCGGGCCACTCTCTTATGTCACCCGAATGGGGATCTGCCAGTTACAGAACACTGAGGTAGGGGTGCCGGGGACCCTAGGGACAGCAAGCTGACAGCTGTCCTGGTTCTGCCAGGCTGTAGTTGGGCCCCCAGCCCCCACAGGAAGCTTCCAATTTCAAGTCGGTATCTTTTAATCTTGCAGATCTACCCATCTGGACGCCTCAAAAGGTTCAAAAAGTTTACCCTTCCTAGACCTTTCCTATACCACAAATAGCACATGGAGAGACCAAACCACCAGAGAAACAGACTGATGTGGCCACAGTCCCTCCTTCACTCTGCAAGTGGCCTGGGGCAACCCAGAGAAGTTACATAAACATTGGGTACCACATGTGTCACTGCAGTTCTGTGGTCCTGTCTGGGCTGAGGCACCGGCAGGCAGACAAACAGGCAGATATATCCACTGGTATTAGAGGCCTGACAGTGGTCCCTGGCTTCGAGCTCGGATGTGATCCAGGAGCAGGTCAGTGGCTTGATCCATCAACGGGGACAGTATCTCCTGCTCCTCCGGGGAGAAGCAGCCCAGAACATGGGTCTCCACCATATTAGGGTGTGTAGGACGCCCGATGCCCACCAGCAGCCTTGGCATTGCCTGTAGGGTGCCAGGGGAATGAGGGTTTGTTGGTGACACAATGGGGACCCAAAGCTGGCCACCCCACCCAGGGCAGGGCAGAAGGGTAGACTCACATTGGAGTTCAGACAGCTAATGCAGGAACGGACTCCATTATGGCCCCTTGGGGGGGATAGGAAGAGCAGTTAGTAGTTCCTGAGGCAGTGCCCTTCCTCCATTCCCTTGCCCAGGCTTCCTTCAGATCAGCCCAGCCTATAGAGATAGGCTCAACAACCTTGTCCACCCCAACAGAGGTCAGCATCCCTACCCAAACCTATGCACTTGAGAGCCTCACCTTGCGCTGCCCCCCAGCTTCAGAGCCAGCTTTCCCAAGGGCTTGTCCAGTTCATCATGCACCAGATAGATCTCTTCCGCAGTCAGCCCAAACAACTCCGCTTGGCACAGGGAAACAACATCCTAGTTACTTCACATGTGCTCAGAGGGATCACAACAACCCCCATATATAAACAGGCTTTCCCAAGTACTCACTGTAGTAATTGGGACTTATCATGCACTTGTCACAAGTGAACCCTCTCTCTGGTTCCTGTGCCCACTTATTCATGAAACCCACAACTCACCAGCTCGGGCTACACTGCGCCCGTTGACGTTCATGAGGCGCCGTGGCCGGAGCAGTACCAGCTGAGCATCCCCGAGCGGGGCCAGGACAAGGTCAGCAGCACAGCGCGAGTCGCGAGCCCAGTTCTCTGCCACTCCCAGTCGCTGTGCTATTTGCCCCAGCACCGCCATGCCCACGCTATGTCGGGTGCCAGGCATTCCGGGGTTCCCCAGGCCGGCCACCTGTGGACAACAGTCATTCAAGACCCAACCAGGAAACAGAGAGAAGCGACAGTGTTGAGAAGGAACACTTAGGGGCCTGGAAAACTCCCGGAAGCCCCACCAGCCCGAGGGTGTCGCTCCCCGGTGCAAGAGCAAAACTAAAAGTTTAGGGCCAGTCAATATTGCACCTATTTGCCTAAGTAAGAAAAGTGACAAGTATCCCGAAAAGATGGCTCAGAAGGTAAGAGTACTTGCTGCTAATCCTGACAATCTAGGTTCGATCCCCAGGACCCACATGGTGAAAAGAACCCTCTCCCAAGTTGCCCTCAGCCCCACAGCACATGTACACAACGCATACAACATAAATGTAACCGCAGCCGCGGAGCCAAGCCCGAGTCCCTGAGTAGTCACCCACGTCCCACTCACCAGCCATCGCTTCCCGGGGAACCGAGCCTCGGAAATGTGCCGGCTCAAGGTCCAACTCCGCCGCATCCTAGGGCAAGAAAGACCGAACTTCCACGAGCCAACCCTCGCCCCCATTCACGGCCAGGACCCCGCCCCTTGACGTCGGGCATCCCTGAGCCAATAGCATCGCCACGTGTCCAGCGACGCCCAATCCCCGCCCGGTTCGGCGTCCGCCATGTCTCTGCGGGGCGGAAGTGGGCGGGTCGCGGACCCAGGCAAGTGTCTGGATGCGTTCCTTCACGCCGTGTCACCCAGCCTTTGCCCAGCTTTTGCTCAAGGGCCGGTACCTTGTTATGTTTCTCCCCTGGCCCGCCTCAGCGTGCACTGCCCATAGCTTCTTTCCTTGACTTAGGCTTTGGCTTGCCCTACTAAGTTTCTAGTGACTCTGGGAGGCGTGGCCAAATGGGCGGGGCCCACGGGCATCCTGGAGCTGGTGCCTAGCAACAACGGAGGCGTGGAACCAGGGAGTTTGCTCAGCCCAGAAGCCAGTCTAGAAACCTGGCCATGACAGACAAGAGTAAGGTGAGGGATGGGAAATGGAAAGCCAAGTCGGAGGGCAGGGCTGCCAGAAAGGCTTGAGTAAGAGCCAATCAAGCCCTTCAGGGAAGCTTGGGAGAGTTTGACTGACCTCCCAGTCCTAAAGGAGAGGGCGGAGAAATTTAGGGGAGGGGGTGTTGTTGTTGTTGTTCTCATGTTTTTGGTTTTGTTTGTTTGTTTTATAGACTCAGAGAAATTCACCTACCTCTAACTCTAGAGCGGGGAAATTAAAGGTATGCACCACCATGCCCAGCCCAAGTGGAGAGATTCTGAGGAGCGAAACAGAACCGGAAGACTGATGAGACATAGGTCCCCCGATTTTCATGACTATGGGAAGGGTGACCACACAGAAGTGAGAAGCCTGGGGAAGAAGTGAAGTGTTTGCTCAGTGTGGCCTGCTGGGTGTGAGAGTCCCAGGGGAAAGTCACAAGGAGCATTGTACAGCAAGCAGGGTCTGAGCTGGGGTGCTGAGAACAGTGGGCAGCTAGAACCCAAGACGAGAGCAGACAAGACTTTCATTTTTTGACCTTGACCATAGGAAGGGAGAGAGGCAGGGGTAGAGAAATGCCAGGACACTGGGGGACTGTTGAACCACAGACCAGGTGTGCCTTCTGTCAGGAGGTTTCTTCACACCTCCTCCAGTAGGCAAAGTTTCTGAGGGAAGTGTAGAAGTCAGGTTATCTCTGAGGCCTTCCGAGCTTACCGCCCCTGGTTTGGTTCCAGAAGCCTGACAATGCCCATTCATCGAAAACTCCAAAGCTAAAAGTCCCTGAAGCCCCAGAGAAGATCCTGCGACGCATCTTTGGGACCAGCCATGTGTTCTATGATATGAGAGATACTTCAAAACCAAGGACGTTAGGGTCAACAGTGCCTGCCAAAGTCAGAGAGTAGTGAGCCACTTCTTTGTTCCCAGCCCAAGGTCCCCACTCCACACAACCATTAGCACTGGATTCAGCAGCAGGCTGGCTGCTATCCCTCTCTGGGCCTTGGTAAACAGCAGTGGGTAGAGGGATAAGAGGCTGATGCCCTGAGAGAGCTCCAGGAAGGTCAGCCTGGCCTCCGTGGAGCTCTGATTGCTTTTCCAGCCTCAGCCCTCCCAGAGAAGGCCCAGGGCTGGTCCCAGGTCAACGCCAGCTCCGCTGCCTGTTCTGTCCTCACAGCTATCACCAAGGTCATCAGTGCCTATTACAAGAGGACTGGGAGATGGCCGTGCTGTTCTTTTCCCGTGCCCTCCACCTGGACCCCACACTGGTAAGAGGAGAGTCACAGTGGTCTCTGGAAGCCACTGGCTGGCATAAGACTCCCCCTCTGTCACTGGCAAACCTGCTAAGCCCTTCCTCCCGGGACCATCAAACTCTGGAGCCACCTGGAGGGGAAGATGCCGGACAGGAAGTAACAGCCAGGGTCTCTTTGCCTTCAGGTAGACTTCTATGTATTCCGTGCTGAGGCCTTCATCCAGCTCTGTGACTTCTCCTCTGCCCTCCAGAACCTCCGCAGGGCCTACTCCTATGATCCAGGGAATCACAAATACCTGAATCGGTTGGCCTTTGTGCTCTACTTACAGGTACCTAGGCTGCCCCACCCACAGAAGAATTCCCACCTTATCCCCGGCTACTGGTTTGCCCTCCACCTACAAAGAGCCTTCCTGGGATAGGATCTGAGTTCTTGGGGACTCTTGGTGTGTGTCTGTCTATGCCTGCTGCAATAAGGTTCTGATCTACTTCACATTGTCCACTAGGGTCACCCCGACCACTTGGGAATGCTGAACCCTTAAAATGGGGCGAGTCTGACTGAACTAAACTTTAAATTTGATTTGGGTGGGTCAGTAGGGATGTGGCTCAGTGGTAGGATGCTTGCTTGACATACAGAGGGCTCTGAGTACTATCCCTAGTACTAAGTGACATTTCACTTAACATTTATCTTTACAGTTACTTGTGTATGTGTGCATGTGTGTATGTGTACATATGTGTGCATAGGGAGGTCAGAAGACAACTTGCAGAAGTCAAATGTCTCCTTGTACCATGTGGGTGGGCCCTAGGCATCAGCAGGCCAGATGACAAAGCACCTGTATCTCACTACCACCAATGTCTTTTGAAAGTTATTCTGAGGGGGCTGGAGAGATGGCTCAGTGGTTAAGAGCACTGACTGCTCTTCCAAAGGTCCTGAGTTCAATTCCCAGCAACCACATGGTGGCTCACAACCATCTATAATGGGAGCAGATGCCATCTTCTGAAGACAGGAACCGTGTACTCACATTAAATAAATAAATCTTCTTTTAAGTTCTTTTGAAAGTCAAATATTAGATAGAAGTTGAACTGGGTGTAACAGTGGTAGCCATTTGCCTAGTAGAGCAGAGATCTGAGTCAGCACCAATGCCACAAGACACCAAACCGCTCAGTTCTTACAAAGAAGCATTGGTGGCTGATACCATGGCTGAGCGGATAAGAGCATCATAAGCCTGACTACCCAAGTGTGACAGCTCAGATCCACACGGTGGAAAGAGAACAGACTGCCATAAGTTATCTGTGACTTTCACATGTGTGCTGTAGCATGTGCCTGCCCCCACTCAGACACAGAATAAGTACATGTAATAAAAAAGAAACATTGGGCCAGACACGGCGGCTCAGGCTTGCACACTCAGCACTCCCGAAATTGAGGCAGGAAGATTATCATGAGTTCACACTCTGCCTGGGTTGCATAGTTCCTGGCCAGTCTGAGTTACATTGAGAAACATCACTAAGATGAACATAGATGCCTCATTGTCCGGGATCTCTATGTTGCTGTATTCCTCCATGTTTCTTGGTGACTCTGCTCAGCTCTGCATCTCTTGTTCATCTCTGTCTCTTGAGGTATCTCTCCCTATCCTCTGCCACCTGTGGACTTCAGCAAAGCTCTGAGCAGAGCTGACACTTGTGTCTCGTCAGGGCCAGTGCCTGTATGAACTGTGTGACTACCAGGAAGCCCTCTATATCTTCCTGCAAGCCTCTGACCTTCAGCCCCAAAACTCTTCCTTCAGTTACCGATGGTGAGCTCCTCATGCTTGCCCTCTCCCTGCAGCCTCTTACTGCCCCAGGCTGAGTGCCCTCTGCCCTCTGCCCTCTGCCCACAGCATGGCCTGCCTGCTGGCTCTCAAGCGCTATCACGACTGCCTTGCCCTCATCTCTAGGGAGGTGAAGCAGGGCAGGGTCAGTGCCGATGTCTTCATCCTCCGGGCTCGGCTCTACAACTTCTTCCAGAAGGTAGTGCACAGTGGGCAGGACAAGCGTGTGTCCTGGAGATCTGTACCCACATACATACACACACACCCAAGTCCACGTCAGCAACTCCCTGTCTCACCCACTGCCCAGTCCTCCCGGGTTACCCTCCAACCAGTTACCCACAAGGCCATGAGGTACTCGCTAAGATGTTAACTGGGCTAACCTGCATACCGGTGAAAGGCATTTGCTAGAGATAGTCTCTGCTCACATCCAGACCTCAGCCGGCCCTTGGTCACAGCTGCTGTGGGTGTACACAGGACAGGGAGTGGAGAAAGGTTGCAGGAGAGGATGAGGCTGCACAGTGCCCTCACCACAGAACTCCTACAGGAGCTAAGATCAGCACAAATCAAGGCTGACCTGCCTCACCAAAGTTATACCTGGAAAGGAGCTGTTGATGTGGAGATGTATTTCCCCCAGTGCGTCCTGCCTCATTCAAGAGCCCCTCCACCCCTGCAGGCCAAGCTCTGCTATCAGGACCTCCGAAGCGCCTTGCTCCTAGATCCCTTGCATGCACAGGCCAAAGGGCTGCTCCAGAAGATGGTGGACCAGGCCAAGCAGTCTCTCCAAGATGCCAGCATCCTGGCCGTGCAGGGCAAACTGCATCGTGCACTGAAGTGCATCAGCAGTGCCATTGAGAACAATCCCTTGGATCCCAACTTCTTCCTCTTCCGGTAGTGGGGTGCGGAGGGGTTGGACCTCCTGCAGACATGCTTCGTGGTATCGGGAGAGTCTCTGACCCTTCCCAGGCTTTAGTTTCTCTCTCTATCCCCTAATAACCTTTCTCTACTTTTGACTGGGGTCATAGCACCACAGAGGTGGTCTGCATGGTAACCTAGGACTCCAGCCAGGCCTGCTGAGTAGTTCATGTTGGGAGGCCATGAGACTAGGGATTGTATCTGGTCCCCCAAGGATCTGGTGCCATTCAATCTCCCTAATCCTGGATTTCCTCATCTAGATAGTTGGCTAAAGTATGTATAGACAAAGGCCTGAACAGAGGCATGTGATGGCTCAGCGGGTAAAGTAGCTTGCTGAACAAATCTGTCGACCTGAGTTCAATTTCTAGAAACCACATAAAATACATGGCTTCCAAACTTATTCCTTGAGAAACAACAAATCCAGATGACTAATGGATTACCCAAGCAGCACTCTCTGGCCTGCCCCCAAGGACAGACCGAGTGCTTGAGGCAGAATTTATAAGTGGCCATGGGTCAGAAAGTCCAGGGTGGGCGGGCAGTAGCCTTCTAGCTAAAGGGGATGCTTTAGCCCTTGTATCCCTCCCTGCTACCTGCCCTGTTCACCACAATAGAGGCACCCTGCACCGCCGGCTCCAGCAATTTGACCCAGCTGTGGAAGACTTCCTGAAGGCAATGGACATGGTGACTGACAGCCAGGACAGCCTAATGAGGAAGGTGCAGCGCCAGCTACTGCTGACTTACAACGACTTTGCTGTGCACTGCTACACCCACGGTGCCTATCAGGAGGGTGTGCTGCTGCTGAACAAGGCTATCAGAGACGAGCAGAACGAGAAGGGCCTGTACATCAACCGTGGGGGTGAGCTGGGTGGCGGTCAGGCCCTTGCTAACTGCCAGAGGTGTCCAGGCTGGGACCCAGCTTTGCTCAGGGAGTTGGGGATGCACTCAGACATCGCCCTCGGGTCCTAGATTGCTTCTTTCAGCTGGGCAACCTGGTCTTCGCGGAGGCAGACTACAAGCAAGCGCTGGCTCTGAGCCCAATGGACGAAGGCGCCAACTTACGCATGGGTGTGCTGCAGGAGAAGATGGGCTTCTGCCAGCAGAGACACAGGTGCCCACAGGGAGAGGGGGGTGAGTGAGGGGTGTGGCCGAGGGGCGTGGCTGAGGGCAGTGCAGGGCTCACCAGAAGCCACCTGCTACTTGTCTTCTAGACAGATTTTATTCACATCTTCACAAAAAAAAAACCCTTTGATTAATTTAGTAAATTCAGCCTTTTAGTGAAAAATATGAAATATTCAATCATGTATGATTCAGAATGTTATTTTCAAGACCTACCGGCCCTCTCAACTAGCCTCCCTCTAAAGATTCTTCCAGGACTTTGGTTGGTTTTTAGCACCCACATGGCACCTCACAGCCATCTGCTATCCCAAGTGACTAAGCATGCAGATGACACAGGTGGGCCTTTAAGAGTTCAAGGGCAGCCTAGTCTACATATTGAGTTCCAGTAAAGTCAGGGCTATCCAGGGAGATCCTGTCTCAAAAAACTTAAATAAAACCAAAAATATTAGGGTATGCCAAAGTTATGGTACTCAAGCGTCAGGTCCACCAAGGGTAAGGCTGACAGACGTGGGTGAGAAGAGCAGGCCAGGGGGCTGGAGAGATGGCTCAGGGGTTAAGAGCACTGACTGCTCTTCCAGAGGTCCTGAGTTCAATTCCCAGCAACCACATGGTGGCTCACAACCATCTGTAATGGGATCCAATTTTTCTTCTGGTGTATCTAAAGGCAACTACAGTGTACTCATATAAATAAGTAAATACATAAATAAATAAATATTAAAAAAAAAGAGCAGGCCAGGAGCAGAGACTCCTGTTTCAACTCCTCGGTGCCTAGTAGCTGCCATCTTTCCTGGTAGCTCATGGCAGCCTTGGGCATGTCCCTCAGGCAGTTCCAGACAGCAGAGGAGCACTTCTCGGAGGCCATAAGGCACAACCCTTCGAAGCCCCAGTACTACCTGCACCGGGCCAAGTGCCGACAGTTCCTGCAGAATGTGATGGGGGCTCGCCAAGATGTGGCTACTGTGTTGCTCCTGAATCCCAACTACCCAAAGGTGAGCTCCTGCTGGGCCAGAAAGGCTCTCACCCTGCCACTTTTCTCCCGCTCCTGTCCCTAAAAGAAACCGGTGACATTGAGCTGCCATCTCCACTGGTCCTTCTCCCCACTAGTGTCACCGTCCTCAGACGGGCCCGCTGTTCAGAAGCTAGCCCCTGTCCTGTCTGGCTCCCCACTAGGGAACTGTCCATTTCTCATGGTCTCCTGCTCTTTCTGGGTTAAAAGGCTCTTGATTAGGAAGTCTACAGAGGCCTCCCCTATTCATCCACGGTCAAGGTAGCAGTGACCTTTGCACTGTCCCAACTCTGGCTGCTCTTTTCCTGGCAGATGACTGCAATGATGAACACCCTCTTTCCTGGTATGACTGTGGAGGACACACTTAAGAGCCAAGTGGCCGAACTGGCCAGGCTCCAGCTAAATCGGATGATACAAAATGGGCCGAAGAACAACTTCCCTCAAAGCATTGTGGTGTAAGTGTATGTGTGGACCCGGAACTTCTGGCCAGGGGCAGGAACTGGTGGGAACTTGGAACTCCTCTGGTCCTGCTGCCTTGTAGAGCTTGCCCTGCCTGGTCTCTGGGACAGCAGTTTGGATTCCAGAGACTGATAACTTGATAGGCATCAGTTAATGCAACGCCAGAAAGCCCGAGCCATGGTGAAGTCCTGGAAGCACGAACTTCCTGAGACCCCTGAAGATGAAGTGACTATTTTCCAGGCTCCACAGTTGATAGAAGAAAAAAAGGTGAGTGGAAGGTCCGAGACTCCTGGAGTCAAACATGAGCCTACCTTCATCTAAGATGAAGACACAGAGTAAGGTGGCCCTGTGATTGTACATGACCATACACTGCTTGGGACACTGGCCACTCATGCCTTGCCTTCCTTCCTTAACTGGCCCTATAGTCTTTCCATTGTCTAGCATAGAAAAATACACTATGGGTGGCGGTGCGGGTGGCTTGTGTTGTGTGTGTTGTCTGTGCAGGACACATGCTCACAGGAGGATGTCAGGTGTCCTTCCTTCCCTATCCTTTTTGCCTTATTGAATGAAACAAAAGCAGCCTCAGAAACCTTCTGCTCCACCACTTCTGCTCCACGCTGGTGCTGGGGCTACAGGTGCACATAGCCATTCCGAGACTGTATATACGTGCTGAGAATTTCAACTCAGGTGCTCAAGCTTGTATGGCAGGTGCTTGACTTACATGTCTAGTCTATCTTCCCTGTGGGTTAGTGTCACTTTTCCAGACAGGGTCTCACTACATAACCCTAGCTTGCCTGGGCTTCACTATATAGACAAAGCTGGCTTCAAACGCAGAAATCTGCCTGCCTCTGCATCCCTAGGGCTGGGATTAAAGGCCTGCAACCCCTCCCACACACACCTGTTGGTTTTTTGAGCCAATGTCTTACTATGTAATAACTCAGCTGACCTAGAACTTACGTAGCTTAGGCTGGTCTCAAACTTACAACATCTTCCCACCTTATCCTCCAAAGCAGTGAACTACAGGCATCGAACCACACCCATTTTTAAGTGCACAGTCTTAAGTGAAAGGTTAGCCCAATTTTCACAAATGGAGTGTGCCATGGCCTCAACACCCAAGCCAACATTCTCAACTCCCAAAAGGCCATTTGGGTATGCACCCTCTTAGAGCCCCTGCCCTGCCCCCCACTTCTGTACAAGGTTACCCCAATTCCTAACTTCCTAACCTTCCTTTTAAATGAACAAGCATGTCCTGCTGTCCCATCTCTGGGTCCCTCCCCTAAGTGTCATACTGTAGAGAATGCTGTACCGGTGCCCTTCCTGGTTCACATGAATAGGACCTGTGTAGCCCTGACTTCACTGTGAGCTTTATCTCTCTGGGAGATAAGCTGAGACAGGATGGTTGGCAGGCACCTGTCAGATTTACCTTTTTCCCCCACCAGTCCTGCTGGATACAGAGTGTGCGATGGGAAAGAGACTTCTCGGTTCTGAACTTGCATTTCCCAGGGCTCAGCACGTTAGTTGACAGCAGCCTGACCCTGTGTGAACCAGTGTTCATCCTGCACTACCTTTCCAGGGCATGAGGCCTGTCTGGCCTGCAGTCTTAGCCTCTTGGCCCTTCCCACTCATCCTAACCAGGTCTCTGCCAAGAGCTCTTAAGTGTGGGGAAAAGAATGCTCAGTTGGAAAACACAACAACACAACAACAACAAAACAGGTTGTGAAGAGCTATGGCTCAGTAGTTAAGTCAACACTTTGTACAGGACCTGGATTTGGTTTCCTGAGCTGCTCACAAATACCTGTAACTCCAGCTCCATCTATCTGATGCCCTCTTCTGACCTTTACAGGCACCTGAACACACAAACACTCATGCATATACATTTTTAAAAGTGGAAAATAAGTATTTTTTTTTAAAACAACTACTAGCTGTGTGTAGGCCACTTGCCTTTAATCCCGGCACTTGGGAGGCCCAGACAAGCAGCTCCCTGAGTTCCAGGCCAGCCTGGGTTACACAGAGAAACCCTGTCTTAGAAAAAAAAAAAAAAGGCTAGACTGCACTGTGACCTTGTAAGCGTGGCTGTGGGTGCAGGAATCTCCCAGTCTGCAGCTTCCCAGCCTGATCTTGCTTTAGGTGAAGGTCCTTCGAAAGAGGACATCCCTGACAGACAGCTACGTGGACCAGACCTCCTCAGGTTCCGTCTTCAGCCGTAAGTCCTTGCCGCTCCTGCTAAGCCTAACAGACAGTACTCAGCATGACCTTAGGTTCTGCCCTAGATAGCTTTGTCTCAACCTCACAAGGGATGTGATGGGGACTTAGTGGGATGGTGGCCAGCACAGGACAGGGACCAGTCACCCGCAGGCCCTTCCCGGCTGTTACTATTTCTGCCTCTCCCTCCAAGGCCTGTTCTTTCTCTCTGCTCCTCAGTATGTCTCTGAAATAAGCCACAAACCTCATACGTATCCAACAGGTTTTGACTCCCAGTTTTGCTATCCCCAGCCAAGGGGGGATAAAAGGGCAAAGTAAGAAAGCTGCTCCCCAGCACCCCCTGGTGTGGGATGGCAGCGACACAGAAGGCTATTCCCAGTGCTCCTTGGTGCAGGGGGCAGTCAGTATTAGCCCCTTCCTTTCATTGGTTATCATCTCTCAAACTGAGGTGGCCCAAGTGCCCCAAGGCAGGCCTGTACCAGCCACTAGTGATGGGGATGACTGACTCAATCCTGGCCCCGGGAAGTGAATTCTAAGTCAGCTGGAGATGGGGTTTAGAGAGCAGAGTGTGCTTAGACCTTTAGAGGCGTCAGGGTGGCTTCAAGGAGCAGAAGGAAGAGTTGGAATCAGCTGCATGTTAAGAGGGATTGGGGCAGAGTTCAGAGGTCTGGATCTTCTTGGATCTGCCTAGAGGGGCTAATGGCTGCTCTTGACATACTTTTCCAGTTATGAGCTTCAGCACGTCAGGGCCGGAGATGTCAACCAGTCAGGAATATGTAAGCACTTCACACACACCTATGACATCCTCTGAGTCCATACTGCCAAAGCCTCAGTCCTCAGAACCCAGGAAGAACCTGGAACAGACCCGGGGCTCCAAGGTTGTCCAGATGGCCTCAGAGTACCTAAACAAGAACTTGACTGAGAATACACCTGCCTTTGTGCAAACGGATTCCACCAAAAAGTCAGAGGCCACCAAAGGCCCAAAGTCAAAGCCCAGGGAGACAGGGGCTCTCAAGGGTCCTAGCCAGAGCACCAGCAGGGAAGAAGCCCTTGAAGCCTCAAAGACTAGCAAGTCCAGGTCTACTGTGAGTCTAAGGGAGAGAATCAGAAGAGCTAAGGCTGTTCGAGCCCAGGGCTGGAAACTCAAGGCCCAGAGCAAAAGCCAGAACCTAACACAGACTTCCAGCACAGCTCAGCAGGACAGCAGTGCCAATGAGCCCCCAAACGAGACTCCAGGGCCCAGCAAGGCTGATTCCTCAAGCTTCAGTGAGAGCACATCAACAGATGTCAGCAATGCTGCAAGCGTCTTGGACCTGGCTAACCTTTTATCTGAGGAAGTCCAACAACTGCCAGGAGACAAAGATTTGCTCACCCCTCACCATAATACTACTCCCTAAAAGAGCCAGTGAACGGGTCTCAGCAAAGCTGCCTTCTCCCAGGACAGTAAGAAACCTTGGTCAGTGTTCTAATACCATGGATAAGTTTATTATCACTGTTCACTTCATGTACAAAAGTAAAAACTTTGAAGTCCAGGCCCAGGTGTCAGCTTGAGTCCTTCCATTTGGTGAAACTGTGAGGTGCTAGCCTGGTCTAGCTGGATTGCCAGGTCCAGCCACAGGCTGTGGGCTGCGATCTGGGAAAGGAGCCAGACAAGGCGTGCCAGTAAAAGCCCCCAGCTGGAAGCAGCCACGAGCCTTTGTCCCTGAGTTGCTGTTCACATAGAGAAGGCTCAGGCTGCAGGGCAACAGCGAGGCTGTGAGGTTCTGGGGCACCCAGGAACTTCCCAGCAAAGAAGCTTCTAGACCTTTCTTCCTTGGCTTAGCCAACACCTTTCTTTATCTTAAAAGTTTGTGCTCTTGGTCCCACTGGCCAGCCAGCTTAGGAAATAATTCTTCCAGGAGATGCCCAGGCCTCTCTTGTTTGTTCTGTCTAGACAAAGGAAGCAACGATGCCACCTGGGGTTCTCAGAGGAAAAGCGTGATTCGGGATGCCACTGTCTTGCAGCCATTGGAGGAGAAGAGCTGTTCATCCTCAGGGAAATAGGTGGTACTGTCCAGCACAGCCTGAACCACCTCCTCTCGGGGCTCCAAGCCCAGCTGAGCCAGCTCATTGAGCACACAGTGGCGCACGTGATGCCGCTGGAGTGGGAGGAAGGGCACCACAGCATCCAGCAGGTGCTCCTCCATGATGCCAGACCGCCAGAAGCCATCTGCAGGTAGGCACGGAAGCAAAGGTGAGCTTTTCAAGCTAGGAAGCCATGCCTCCTAGGGCGTGGTGGTGAAGTGCAAGCTACAGGAACTGGGGTTGTTCCAGGTCTTAACCAGGTCACAGGGCTGAGTGTGCAGAAGTCTGGGGTTCAGGGGCTACGGTGCAGTGGATTTAGGAGTCCAGCCCACTAAACTTGTGTGAAGGCCCTACCAACATTGGTCCCTGAGCCAACTTACGGTGAGGGTTGTCCAGCACAGCTTGGGAGACAGCTGGCTCCACCTCCTGTAGGCTGATTTCTTCCCTGTCCCTGCGGCTGCGCCAGGCTTCCAGGGCCACCTGGTTGATCTGCTCACCGCCGGTATTGCTGAAATCACAAGAAGCCAGGCTGAGACTCACTGAAGAAGTAGAGTGTCACACCTAACATGACCCAGAGTCAGATAAGCTGCCCATTTCCCTCTCCCAAGGTCCTGTGACAACCAGGTCACCTGACATGTCTATGGGATACACTCTACAATTCACAGAACAATCCGGGATGGGGGTTGACAAAGATTCTTACTCTTGCAGCCCAGGCTAGCTTCAGCTTTGAAGCTATCCTCCTGACTCACCTTTCAGAGCGCTGCGATCGATCGCAAGTGTGTTACCACCCACGGGCTACAAAAATCCCTTTCTATCTGTTAACTAGCTTTCCTCAGGACAGTGGGGAACTACCACGGGTCCAGCTTCAGAAGTAGAGGACAGAGCTCAGAGAGGCTCAGCACACCTGCTTAAGGACTCAGAGCTTGAGAACAGGGCTGGGGTCAGAGAGTAGGGACACTGGTCCCTTTCTCCCAGGCTTCTACACAGCAGCGAGGATCTAAAAGTCAGAGCCCAGAAGGGCTTTGAGAATGTCAAAGGAGAAGTCAGCAACTTCAAATGATAGTCACCAGGGATAAAGCAAGGGGCTGGGAGAGCAGGTGTGGGCTCCTAGGGAGAGAGCCCTGCTGGAAGCACAGACCCAAGTTGGAGATTTGGACCTCTCACAGGTGTCCCCTCTCCCCCTGCTTGCTTGCAATGGAAGCCAGACCTGATAAAGATGAAGATGGCCTTTCGATAGTTGGTCCCATACACCACCCAAGAAGGGCCCAGGAAGGGCTGCAGGACTTCCATCAGACCAGGGGGCAGCTTGTCCATCTCATCAAAGAGGAAAAGAGACCGGCCACAGGCAGTGAGGTTCCCCTGGACCCAGCTCTTGAGCTCCTTCTGTGAGGGTAGACACAGGAATCCCAAAGGAGTCTAAGACACTCCCCGCAACCCCAAGCTTCTTCCCAAGCCAAGAAAAACTTCACAAGAGACAAGATCTACATTTCTAGACAGCACCAACCCCTTGAGACAGATGGTAAAAGGGTAGTTCAGAGAGGTGCAGAGATTTGTCCAAGGTCACACAGCCAGTCAACAGGAAAAGAGGGGGTACAATTATATCTGCCCCAATAGTCTGTTCATGACATGATAGCTAGTGACGTCTAACAGCAGGTTAGACCTGCCCCACAGTGCTGACAGCTGTGACAGATGAGGAACAATAGTTATTAGAGCTGGCAGGCACCAGGGACGGCTTCCTAAGCACCAAACTGGGGCCAAGAGCAACAGAGGATGGTAATTAGACAGGAACTCTGTAAGTAGTCTCTGACCCACGGGCACCAATGATGCCACCACCCCTGTATCACAGAGAGCAAGCTCTTCCCTGATACCATGGCACGCTCTTCCTAATGGGTTCTAAAGGTTGAGCCTCCAACTGCCTGTGTGTTTTGGAGCCTCTCGGGATTAGGACTGGGAGAAGGGACCCAGGACACATCCAGCCTACCTTGTATTGCTCGGTGTGGCTGGGGTGTGGGAAATGGATGATGGGGGAGAAGTGATGGACGTGAGGGCTGCGGAGGCCACCCTGGAAGAGATACTGTGCCAGCAGGGAGCTAACGTAGGACTTCCCGGTGCCCGTCCAGCCGTGCAGGGAAAGGACCAATGGCTTGCTGGGGGCTGGGTCCTGTACAAAGGCCTTCAATGACTTCATCACCAGGGCCTTGGCCAAATGCTGACCAGCTAGGTGTTGAGCCAGGTCACATTCCAGACCTAGGGCCACAAAAAGGAATGCATATCAAAGCTGATGACAGGCTGTTGACTCATGTCTGTAACCTCAGCATCTGGGAGGCAAAGGCAACAAAGAATCCTCCCAATCAAAGGCCAGCAGTGGGTTATGATGAATTCTAACACGCCTTTAATCCCAACAGTTGGGAGGCAGAGGCAGGGAAATCTCTTGTGAATCTCAGGCCAGCCTGGTCTACATAGGGAGTTCCAGGCCAAGCAGGGCTACATGGTGTAGCCTACATCTGTCTCAAAAAAAAAAAAAAAAAAAAAAAAAAACCACTGGTTGCTTTCCCTGAGGACATAAATTCGATTCCTACCACCCACATGTTAGTTCTCAACTCTCTGAACGATCTGTAACTCCATCTCAGAGGAGACAATACCTTCTAACTTCCTTGGGAACATGATACATACACATACTTGCAGGCAAAACATAAATATTAGGAAAAAAAAATCAGCTAGGATATGGTGGTGCAGACCCTTAATCCTTTAGCATTCTGGAGGCAGAACCAAGCGGATCTCTGTGAGTTTGAGACCAGCCTGGTCCACATAGTGAGGTCCAGAATAGCCCAATCAACGTAGACTCTCTGAAAAACAAACAAAAAGCATCAGAGGTTCGAAGGCATGTCTAAGACCTCTGGGCTAGTTGTCCAAATGAGGGACAGGAACAGCCACCTCAGCAAGGGCCAGCGCGGCACCGCCCCCTCGAGGCGGTTCTCCGGATCGCACCAGTCCGGAGAAGACGACGGCTGTCTACAGGTTTCTCCCCAGAGTGACAAGTCTGCACAAGGGAGGCCTACCCCAGGCCACCGGGCGCTCCGCTGTCAAAGGCTTCCTTCCCTTCACCGCGCAGCCTCCGAACCCTCGCCTCGGGTTTGTACCAGAGGTTCTCGGATTCCCCACCTCCGCTAGCCCGGGCCGGCGGGGCCGCACGTGTTCAGACCCCTGCGAGCTCCAGACGGCCGGCCCCTCTGCCCCGGCTCCCACTCCTCCTCACCCGGCAAGTCGGGCCAAAAGTCGCATTCGCAGAAGGAGCCGAAGCTGCAGCGCAGAGAAGCCACGTCCCAGGCGGCGGCGGCAGCCAAGGCCAGCCCGAGCAACCCGAGGATCGAGCCCCAGGGCTGGCAGCTGTGCCTCGCCACCGCCATCCGGTTGAGGCCCGATTTCGGTCAGAGGCCGCCCACCGCCAAAACCTGTGAACTACAGTTCCCGGTGTGCACCGCTTCTCGGCTGCCACGCCCATAGCCTACAACTCCCGGCTCCCTTTCCTCGAGTGCCGCAAATGGGCCTCCAGGGGGAGCCAGCGACCGCCCAGTACCGCGTTGCCATGGTCACGGGTAACTAGCAGCCCGATACCTTACCTCAGAAAGAATAAAAGATTGTTAAGAGAGTAAGACAACAATAATCACAAAAACTTGTGCGGAACCTTACACTTTCCTGAGAGATTTTTCAAGCTCTTTTTAACAAGCTCTTTTTAAAAATGTGACAAAAGAATGCTCACAACAGCTTTTGAGAATGTCTCTGCCAGTGTCAAGCAGCCTTACATGTCCTGGAACAGCACCTGCTATTCCAGAGATGGTCAGCTCAATGAGATATGGCCACATAAAGTGTTTTGGCTCAGAAAATAGAGCCTGCAAAATGATTTGGTAGACAAAGACAATTGCCACCATACTCAAGACCCGAGTTCAATTCCCAGAGACTGCCTGTAGAAGTCAAGAACCAATCCTGCAAATTGTTCTCAAACACATGAGTCCACACACATACACACTAAATAGATAAATAATAAATCAAAAGGAAGTGATGAAGCTTTGTAAGTCTAAGTAACTGAGAAAGGTGTAATTTTTCCTTTTCTTCCTTCATCTTGATCTTTTCAAGACAGGGTTTCCCTGTGTAGCCCTAGTTGTCCATCCTGGAACTGGCTCTGTAGCAGGCTGGCTTCAAACATAGAGATCTGTTTGCTTCTGCCTCGGGATTAAAGGTGTGCCACCACGGCCTAGCCCCTTCTTTTTTTTTTCTAAGCATACCTTAAACGTCAAATGACCCCACCAACGCTTACATGCCTAGTCACCACTGCTATATCCTGCCCTTTAGAAAATATATAAAAACTGTACTAACAGGAAGTCCAGGGTTGCCTCTCCTCTAGATGTAGGTCACCCAGTGCACTGGACTAATAAACCTCTTGTTTTTACATTAATCTCTGATCTCGTGTTTCATTAATGGGAGTCTCCAAGTAGATAAGACTCAATTTGGGTCTTACATTCTCACTTAACGCTTTGGGTTTCACTCTCTAAAGCCCTCTATATGACTATCATGTGGCTGGTATCTTTGCCAACTAACTCAAATGGCATGGCTTTTTCTCTTACTTCACCTTCCTTCTCTAGGAAGTTTCTGAGATTTACAGCTTGCTTGCCCTAGGGTTTTCTCTTAAAGCCTAATAAAAGTTTCCCTGATATATATATATATTCAGATATTCAGTGTTGCTCTTTTTTTTTTAAGATTTATTTATTTTATATATTCGAGTACACTGTAGCTGTCTTCAGACACACCAGAAGAGGGCATCAGATCCCATTACAGATGGTTGTACAGCCACCATGTGGTTGGTGGGATTTGAACTCAGGACCTCGGAAAGAGCAGTCAGTGCTCTTAACCGCTGAGCCATCTCTCCAGCCCCTAGTATTGCTCTTTCTTACCAGCTACTAGACATTAAACACTGACATAAATCTAATTAGAGGGATTCCCTTATTGTCCTGGTTTTATTGAATTTGGAACCCAAGAAATTAAGCTATTTACCAAGTTTCCCAATTACTAAGCCATTGAACTAAACCCACCTCTGGGTACTGTCAAAGACCTAATATTCCTAATCAGTCACATGTTCCCAGCCTCATGCAGTCAAAGAACTCAGAAGCAAGGAACCCCTATGTCTCTAGCTGAATGAACAGACCCCTGAGGCTCGGGCCTGGCCTGTGGTCATGATCAGTCGTCTCTTCCCCATCCGTTTGCTTGTTCTGTCATTATAGCTCAGAAAAAGTCCCTTCACCCACTAGGTGTCTGTCTGTCTGTAAGGGGAATTGGGACCCTAGGTTTCATTATTTAATGACTTTTGTTTTAAGATTTATTTTATTTTTATTTATATGAGTACATTGACTGTAGCTGTCTTCAGACACACCAGAAGAGGGCATTGGAACCCATCACAGATGGTTGTGAGCCACCATGTGGTTGCTGGGAATTGAACTCAGGACCTCTGGAAGAGCAATCAGTGCTCTCAACTGTTGAGCCATCTCTCCAGCCTTAAAGACATTTTTTGAATGTGTGGGGGGGGGGGGTCTCACTAAGCAGCTTTGACTATCCTCAAAGTCAAAGAGTTGTCTGCCTCTGAGTCCAATTTTTTTAATTTAAATTTTATTTCATTTGTATGGCTATTTTTCCTGCACACATGTATACTTGGTACCCAAGGAGGTAAAAAGAGGGTGTAAGATCCCTTAGCACTGGAGTTATAGGTTATGAAGCACCATGTGGGTGTGTGGATTGAACCCAAGTCCTCTGGAAGATCAGCCAGTCATCTTAGCCACTGAGCCATCCCTCTTGGACTCTAGACTTTTAAAAGCCCTTTTACCCCAAACTCTGGATTTCTTGCTTGTGGTAGGTGTGGGGGTGGGGAGCTATGACTTCTCTGGACAGGCCCTGGGCTCAGAGAAGACTGAGGTGTGAGCCCCTACTTGTACTGTTTTAGACTGACCCTCTCCCCTGCTAATACCCGAGCTCATGGCTGTAAGGGAGGGGCTACTTGTCTGCTGTAAACCTGGTTCCCCACATCATCTGGAAAGTCTTTGGTACTAATCAGGTATTTGCTGATGTATTGGACCATTCACCTGCCGAAAGTGCTTCTTTCTACTACCCAGGCCTCACAGGACAGAGGAAAGAGTCATTAAAGTTTATTCTATGAAAGAGAGCATGGCTTCTGTACATACATTTACAGTCGGACTTACTTACAGATGGAGGCTGTGGCACCTCTAGGCATAGATTCCCGGAGGAAAGAAGAGGGGGTGGGGAGCCTCCCATGGCTCAAAAACAGGGAACCTCAGCAAAATGGGGGCCAGCAAACGCCGGTGGGAGGAGCAGAGGTTCCTGTCCATTTGGAAGGGAGACTTGGTTCGTGTGTGGTGGAAGAGTGGAGATCGGAGTCCATTCAGGACCCTGGAAGTGCAAGGGGGATCCTGGATTTGAACCCAGAACATTCTTGGGCTGATCACAGTGTCCCTGTGGTGCTCTGGAGGGAATGTCCTGAGCCCCTCTGCCCCCAGTGCTGCCCGCAGCTGCAGAGAGGCAAGATCTCCGGGGTCACGGCTCACTGGAGCGGATGGCAGGTTCCAGCTTGTGGGACAAGGCAGTGAGGACTTTGTCAAACTTCTCATAGCGCCAGGCCTGGCTGCTGTGGGCACCCTGGCTGCCCCAGAGGAGACGCATCTGGAACTCTGTGCTGAACACTTCCAGGAGCTCTGGTTGGGCCTGGAACCCTGCAGGGTGAGAAGGACATGCTCAGGAATCTCTCCACGTCCTCCAGGGCCTGCTCACAGAGATCTTTCCCTAACCCCACAGGAACCCAACAAAATGAACTGAAGAACAAGACCTTGCAGGTAACACCTAGCCTTTCTTCATCTATTTGCAACTTAGGATTGTGAACTAGATGACAGTTTATGTTTGTGCATGGGGTGCTGGCATGGGACATAGGGTTTTATGTATCTAGGCAGGTATTCGTTTTTCTGCAACCTCCTCATCCCTGAAAATGTAAAATACTCCTGTAAAGCTGAGATCTCAGAAGATCCTCCTTATATTTTTCTGTAAGTTTCTTTAAAAAAAAAAAAAAAAAAGACATTTTTAAAATGCATATAATTCTCTTCTTTCTAAAAAAAAATATGAAAAAATTAATACCAAAAATATTCAAACCATATATCTCTGGGCAAGTGAATAATTTTCTAAATCTTTTTTTTTTTCATGATTAATTTTTTTCTTTGAGACAGTCTCCCTGTGTAGCTGGCTTGGAACTTTCTATGTAGACCAGGCTGGCCTTGAAGTCCAAGAACTGCCTGCCTTCTGGCTGGCCTTGAATCCTGTACACAGCTGGGGAGGACAGCGAACGCCTGGTGCTCTTGCCTCTGTCAAAAGGCTGGGACTGAGTGGCTCCCACTCCCAGTTTATGCCATGTACGCAGTCCTGCGGATTAAGTCCAGGGCTTTGCATGTTAGTAAAGCATCCTACCAACCAAGCCACCTCCCTACCCTCCAAATTTTTTTTTTTTTTTTTTTTTTTTTTTTTTTTTTTTGGTTTAAATAATGCCCGAGGCAGTAAAGGAGCCATTATTAGAAGCCATTTTCTCTGCTCCTTTCCCAGAATTCTGTTCCCCAACCCAGCCTCCCTAATGACCAGGAAGATCTTTCTTCATGCCGGGGGCCCCTCGTAACCAGCTATGGAAAGACAGCCACTCCGTTCCTGGAGAACAGTGAGGTTCAGTTGTCTGAGACACATGGCAAAGGTGTTTGGTGTCTCAGCCCACCTCACCTGATGCCCTCGCTAATGACGGCAGTGACAAGATCAGGAGGAGGGAGGAGCCAGGGAGGGTCAAGGAAGGGAGTGGAGGGTGTCAGTGGATGCTTAGGTAGAGGCAGACGGAAGGACAGGATCCTCGGGACATGACCACTACTCACCCTGCAGCTTGACCTCAGCGTTGGTGTGATAGAGACCCCCGTGATGTGCCACAGTGCGGGCAGCCTCCAGGTGGGCTAGCACAACCTCCACACCATGTTCTGTACTACCCCAAGGTTCCGGACCCTCGGCGGGGGCAGAGTCACACTCCAGCAGAGTAATGAAAGGCAGCACGTGTGGAAAGGTGGTGTTGCTCAGTGGCGGGCCTTCTGTAGAGAGGGGCAGTGAGCACTTAGACCTGAAGACCCCGCCACCCACTACAACCCCAGAGATGCCTAAGGCCCGGGGAGGACCACCAAGGTTACCTGGGACAGTCCCTTCTTTCCCTGATGACCCTACCCTGCACGGGACATACATGGCTCCCCCATGGGACAGAATCAAGCTTTTATTCTCGACACCCCAGAAGAGTCTGTGGGAACCCATAGGCTGAAACCTATGGGGACACCACAGTGGGATGGGGACGTCAGGTACCTTTGCCCTCGTTCAGGCTCTTGAGGAAAGGTTTGAGCTTCTTCTCATACAGAATGGCACCCTCTGTGTGTCGCTGCCGCAGAGTCATCCACGTCTGCTCCAGCCTTGAAATCTGGAAAGAGCAGACTATAAGAGACTGGCCAGAGGAGGAGCCTCCAGGAGCAGCTGGGCCACAGGTCACCCGCTGAAGGCTGTGGTGTGGGATGACTGTTTTCCTGGCTGTCACTCACAAAATGGGAACAGCGTTAACTGTTAACTGAAGCCGCTGCAACACGTTTTACAAATCCTAAATCTCAGCTCTGGACTGTGTGACCCCAATCTAGTCACTGCCTCTGCCTCAGGTGCCCACTCTGTGACACAGGACAATACAGCAATCTCCCTCATGAGGATGCTTTGAGGAATCAGTGTTGGTACCTGGCAAGCAGGAAGTTCATAAAATGATAGATATTGCATGTCACATTTGTTTTGAAATGGGGTGTCATGTATTCCCTTGCCTCCACTTCCCAAAATCTAAGATTAGAAGCATGCACCACTTTGCCCGGTTTGTAAGGTTCTGGAGATCAAAATCGTGATCGGTGAGCTATTAGCTGATCAGCTATTAGCTGAGCTGCAATGTAAAAATTACGTTCTATATTTTAAAAGATTTACTTATTGTATGTCATGTGCCTTAGTATAGTGCATGCATCATGTGCATGCTAGTGCATATAGAGACTGGAAGAGGGAGTTGGTATTATAGGAGGTTGTGAACTGCTTTTTTTTTTGGGGGGGGGGGGAGGCTGGAAATGGACCCAGCATCCTGCGGCAAGAACAGGATGCTCTCTTAAAGGCTGAACCAACTCTCAAATATTCCCGCTCCACCAAACACACTATATATTCTTTAAACTCGGTTTTTCCTTCTTATAACGGGGTGGGTAAACAGAGGCCCCGGGTAGGAATCAGAACTTAACACCTTGGAGACCTCTGCTCTCCTAGCTGGTCTTTTCCCAGAGGAAGCCCAGAGACTCCGGAAGCTCCTCTATTTTCCGAGGAAAGGTCTTCCCCCAGGGAACGTGCCCCCGGGCTCTTGCAGACAACCTAGTGGTTGTCCGCAGGACCCCGCAGTACCTGGGCCATCTCCAGGGCGCCCATGACAGCGGCAAAGCTGAACATGTTGCCCATCGTCCCCCGCAGCTCGGCCGCCAGCTGGATGGTCTTGTGCAGCAGCGCTGCCCGCTCCTCCGCTGAGCCCGTGCAGCCTAGGATATCCACCGCCAGCATGATGGACATGGTGTGGAACCTGTGAGAGAGGTCGGATCAGAGGGGGCGTGACGTACGCCCCCCCCACCCCCCCCGCACTGCTGCTGTTAAATCTGATGAGGCGGAGACGGAAAACATTAAGTCACAGGGACAAGGGGCGCAGCCAAAGTAACGGGCAAGGGAGCCCGGCTGGACAATATAAGTTAGAAGCAAGATTAGGGAGCCAGAAGGAGAAGCTTGTAATTGATCAGCAAACTCCAAAGGGCAGAGTTTGAGAATGAACATTAATGGTGGGCGGGGCCAAGGTTGATGGACATGGGGATGTGAGAGGAGAAAGCGGTCAATAAACAGCAGTCTTTGGGAAATCAGGCTGGCTTTGAGCCGAGGACCACGGAACTGCGATTGGCTAGTGGGCTGGGAAGAGTGGTCAGAAACCCTGGGACAGCCTGTAAGGTAGCCGGGGGCTAGTGCAGTGTACCTTACCTTTCCATCAGGTCTAGTCTTAGCTGCCGGCCATGGGGGAGGGTGAGCAGCTCCATGCCCCAGCGGACTCCCATTAGGGTCTGCATCTCCTTGGTAACGCCCAGTATCCTAGCAACCTGCAAAGACGCCCAAAGGGCTGATTAATTTCCTGTCAGGGTTGGTCCAAGCCATCTGGGAGTCAGAGCTTCGTCTAAGAGGGTCGCCTGGCTGAAGGGTCCAGTGGGTGGGGTAGGGTGGGGTGGGGGTTGAATCCCAGCTCCAACACGGAACAAGTTATTTCCTCTTTTCTGAGCCTCGGTTTCCCCATCTGCAAAATGGGGAGTAGGAAGATCAGATGCCTATGGGTGTGTTGCCATGTTAAATAGTCAAGATTTAAGAGCCAGGATGCCATTATCCCCGATTGCTAACGCAAGGCCCAGGAAGGGAACGGACTTTCTTGCCCAAGTTCCTACACTTGGGGCTGCAACCCAGTTTCTCCCTCTTCTCGTCCACCATCATCTCTTCGTGATCACGTCCTAATGTATCAGACCAATGTACACAGCAAACTACACAGTGAGAAACCGAGGTATGGAAAGAGATGTGGTTCTGAGAGGAGTCAATACCTCAGCTGCCATCTGGACAGTTTGGGGGTCAGGGAACATTTGATTGTTGTCCACTAGGGGGTGTGGGGGCAAAGGGGCAGACGCTTTTCCCCCTAAACCAGATGTCCCTTTTCTCTAGACTAGAACCAGGATGTTCTTTAAGTTACGCCCAAAACGTCAGCTCTCATTTCAAACCAACATCTGCAGGTTGTAGAAATCTTGGTTTTTGCTTTTCCAAAAAAGAAAACTGGGCTGGAGAGAATGTGGTTAAGAGGACTGGCTGCTCTTCCAAAAGGACTGGTGTTCGATTCTCAGCACCCATATGGTGGCTCACAACTGCCTGTAACTCCAGTACTGACATACATGCTAGCAAAACACCAGTGCACATAAAAAATGAACTGAGAAGGAGGAGAAGAGAGAAGGAAGAGGAGGAGGAAGAGGAAGAGATTGGCAGGATGGTAGTAGCGCATGCCTTTAATCCCAGCACTTGGGAGGCAGAGGCAGGTGGAGCTCTGTGAGTTCAAAGCCAGCCTCGTCTACACAGCTAATTCCAGCCCAGTCAAGGCTACACTGTGAGACCCTAACAAAACAAAGCAAAACAATCCAAAATAAGAAAATGAAGGCTGAAATGCCAGATGACTAACCCAGAGTCCCAGAACCAAGAAAGACACCTGCGATGTTAAAGCCCAGGCTTCACTGCATTTGGGGAATTTTGGATCAGTCCCTCATCATCTTGACCCCTGCCTGACCCCAAAGCCAGATGATAAAGGTATTGTCCCCTCCCTGAGCATTCCTAACACGTACCAGACAGTCAACCTTGGTGACATGCTGGGCCAGTGTCCGGGCATCCACCTCTGACAGAAGCTCCTTGACCTTTCGCAGAAGGCCCACCTCCAGAGGCCGGTTCTCCTTGGGGATCAGCTGGGACTGGAAGGTAGCCAGGTTGAAAGAAGAGGTGGCTTCCACTACAGGGGCTGTGAAGGTCTTGCCCCACTCCCCCTCAGGGACTCCATTTTCTAACAGTTCCTTTTGCCTCTCTCCAGAGCTCCTAGCCTTCCGGGGTGTCTCTCCTGCTGCCTGCTCTCGGCTGCCACGGACAGGAGGCTGCAGCTGACAGTAGTGGCCAGAGTCTGGATCACTGTAGCTGCTGAGCGATGGTGACGGCGAGGCCTTGCAGAGGGTGTGGGACGGGCTTGTATGAGGGCCCCTGTCTGACTCCCCAGGAAGCTTTGGAGCACCTCCTGGACATAGCTGAGGTTCACTGGAGCGGCGGGCAACTGGGGAGGCAGGCTGTGCTGTAGAGGGGGCAGCAGAAGCAGCGTGGGCGCGGGTTACTATGGAGAGGAGAAAGAGAAGACTAGTTATCTCAGCTACCCTTAAAAATGGGGCCTCCCAGGCTGGAGAGATGCCTCCGTGGTGAAGTACACTGGCTGCTCTTCCGGAGGTCCTGATTCAATTCTCAGCAGGCACATGGTGGCTCTCAACCATCTGGAATGAGATCTGCTGCCCTCTACTGGCACACAGGCATACATGCAGGCAGGATGCTGCATGCATAAGAAATAAATAATTTTTTAAAAACCATGGGGCTGGAGAGACAGCTCAATCATTAAGAGAGCTGACTGCCCTTCCAGAGGTCCTAAGTTCAATTCCCAACATGGTGGCTCACAACCATCTGTAATGAGATCTGTAATGCCCTCTTTTGGTATGTCTGAAGACAGCTACAGTGTTCTCATATAAAATAAAGAAATAAATCTTTTAAAAAATCATTTTTCCCTGTTCCTTCAAAGAACAGTCTCCATCCTGTGTATAGGGTGATGTCCCCACATCCCAGAATGTGAAGGGGGATTCTGTGTGGCACTCCACATTTCCCTGCACCAGTGGAGACCCTACCCCAAGAGGCTACAAAAATCAAGAAGCCACAAAGGTGGTCCAGGGACACTATGCCCTGAAAAATGTTTTCATGTGGACATGCTGTTTTAAAAGCAAGTACATGTGACAACACGGTTGGTCTTCAGGGGGGATTTCTGGGGGCACACAGTAACATTCTAGAGGTATGGAATGCTCCCTCCAGGCCACGACTTCCAGGAGACCACCCCTCTTAATGCTCCAACTGCCGTACGGGGCAAGACATTTTGCTTAACAGTCTGGGGTTTCTTTTGCCTTGATTTGAGAAATAAACTGGGGACATATTTTTACTTTATTTGTATTTTTAAACACAGGATTCCATGATTTCAATTTTGTTATAAACCTTAAACTGCTCCAAAAAGTAATTTGAGAGAGAGAGAGAGAGAGAGAGAGAGAGAGAGAGAGAGAGAGAGAGAGAGAGAGAGAAAGCAGCAAAGCACACCAGTCTGAGCTAGCCTGGTCTAAGCTCAAACCAGGACCTAGGGGTTCACTTGTTACCAGGATCTTTGGTAAGGTAGCCATAGTGGGAACTTTGCGGGAGTCAAACACCATGCACATCACAGCCTCGGGGCCTGGCCCCATGACATCTGCACCCCCAGCAGACTTATCCTGACATTCACACTGAGAACCCATTTTGTGTCCATTGCCCGGCACCTGTGGGAACGCTCCCAACCTAATGCTGTGTGTCAACACCAGCGATTCTGCCACAGGCTTTTCTAGCACATTCTCAAGGATACTGCTCCCAGCGCAGAGGCAGAAACCGACAGGTAAACGATGTTCCCCACCAGACACAGTAGCATTACAGACTCCCTTCTGCTCACTTACCAGTGCTATAGGCAGGGGAGCTGGGGCTCTCGGAGATAGGAGACAGGGGAGATTGTAGATCTGGGATCTGGTCCATGCTGAGGGCACAGTTTCGGATGGAGTCTCGAGGATGGGGGAGCGAGGTGCTGTGGACAGGGATTCCATGAGCCCAGAGGTCAGAGATCTTGACTCACTGTCTGATCCCACTCCCCACCCCCTAAACTTTCAGATGCTGAAAAGTTACGATGTCGAGTTCAGTCTCTCAATGGACGAATGCAAAAGCTGGAGAAGGCAGAGCTGGGATAAGCTGGGACAGACATGACTCCCCGAGTCCTCTCCCTGAGCTGGCCTTGACCTCAGCTGATCCATGGCCAGTCCTGACTCCCAGACACACCCCCAGCGGACCCTGATCCTCAGTGGACACAACCCTATCAGCTTTCACTTGCTTGTCTTCTAGTCACCTCCTCCACCTCTACCCAGAATCTCTTTTCTCCAGGCTCAGGAGACACAGAGACACAACTTGGGGAAACCTGGCTAAGCTGAAGTTGCTCGGGCTGCTCTGTGTTTCTCCTATCCCTAGGGAAATGACAGGAAAGAGACACACAGGCCGGAACCCAACTTATCCTTACGGTTTCTGTAAATCAGACCATGGACCCTATTCTCTGGGTCTCATCCAGTGCAAACCTGCACTCAGGCCTCCACACTGCAGCTCAACCTCCTGCCCCCACCCACACAGCCTCACACAACTCAGGGACACTGAGACTCCCTTCTATACCAGCGTTCTCTTTACTGACGTCCCATTAACAAGCCAGAGGGGAGTGGGGACCTGGCTGACCTGTTGGGGCAGCCATCACCGCGGGTGACCTTGTCAGTGGTGAGTCCATCAGTCATGGTAATGCTCCGTCTCTTCATGTGGCTGCCCTTGGAGCCTGAGGGGCTGGCTGGGCTGGCAGCCTTGCTGCCGCCCTGGCTCAGGCCATAACTGGCCTCGAGGTAGCGCAGTGGGAAGGTGCGGTTGACTGGGCAGTAGATGATGGCCCCGCTCTGTTCTGACACGGCCTTACGGCTGCCCACGTGATACCGCACAAGGGCAGGCACATGGTCGAAGCTCTCCTGCTCGAAGAGGTACCGGATGTGGGTGTAGCTCTCACCAGCCTTCACCACCACCTTGTTGATCTTGAAGTGCAAGGCCTGATTGTGCCAGCGACACGTGAGCACATAGTCCCCCAGACTGGTGAGAGAGTCTCGGATGAGGAAGTCGCCATTCCGTTGCACCAGGGTCTCAGAGACCTGCAGGAGGTACAGAGAAATTAGGTGTGGTGGCTAAAGAAGACAGGGTAGGGGACTCTATGACTGGGAATTTGGGACACCAAGACAACATCTAGAGCATAAAGGATCCAGTTAATAGACATCAGACACCTGATGCTTAGGACAAGTCTGAGGTGGTACCTCAGCTGAGGCCATGTGTTAGGGACACAGAGGCCCCAGAACGGCAGAAGGTGACACTTGGAAATAAACACAGGGATAAAATGACTGGAAATTCTGAAACCACTGTGATCAGAGACCTGGATCTCAGACCCAGCCCCTCTCAGAGTTCCTACACGGCAGAGTAAGTTCCAGGCACTCTCTTCTGTACCCATCCAGGCCCCAGCACAGCTCTGGGTGTCTGCTCTTTCGAGATGCCCTCTCCGCCGAGAACACATCTCCTTAGGGCTCCACCCAGTGCTCTTCCTGGTGACTACCTGTGTTTCTGTACAGCACCCCATTCTTATACTTTGGTGAAAGAATTGATACTCTGACCCTTCAGAGCCAGCGGTCTCCAAGGAAACTGCCACTTTATCTTCTCTACACCCTGGATCCCCTGTGTTGGGGCAAAGGGCCTGGTGACCCATCAGTCCAGGTCTGTGACTCAAAGTCACCTCAAGCCAGATAGTGGCCGGAAAATGGATATTCTCTAGCCAAATCCACAGGAGGATGATCTATAAACCAGGAAAAACAGAATACAGTAAGGACCACACCCCTCATGTTTACATTCACCAGCACCAGAAATCCTACTCTCCTGCCTTAGCTCATTTCACTCTCACAACATTCCCTCCCTTTTGAGACAGGGTCTCACTATGCACACGACTGCCTTCCGGGGAGATGGAATCTCTCCATTCTACAGATGAGGATGCTGGAGCCTGGAGAGGCAAAGTGACTCTCTCAAGGTCCCACAGCCAATGGTAAAGCTGAACCTCCTCCTTGCCAATGAATAGGCCAGAGACTGTCTGGTGATTGGAGCTCAAGTTGGGGTTGGCCAAGGTGTGGGCAGAAGAATCCACGGTTGAGATCCCTGCCTGGGGCCTGCTCACCTCACGAGGGATTCGCCCATGGTACCAAGCGTGGCTGCGGAGGTCCGTGCCGCTGAGCTTCAACTCTTCTTCCAGCTCCTTGTGCAGCTTCTCTGGCGAGGAGTCGAGGATGTATTTCTCCTTGGAGAACTGCACGGGGACAGCGGGGTTAGCATCTGGTTCCACAGGCCCTGTCTCTCTCCCTCCCACCTCAACCTGCCCCATGTCATCTTTAATCCTTGGGTTGTCAAGAACACTACAACATTTACCCTGCTGGATAGTCCTCACCTGTGTGTCTCCATCCTAGCTAGAGGAAAACCTCAGCTTATTCTACCAGAATATACACAGGCAAGGGGGTGGATGCACTGAAGCCTAAGTCAAGTCTTGTCCCTCAGGAAGCCACTGGCTAAGAGATAGCCAAAGGGGCCAGGCCAAATGGCTGCCATCAGCACCAGGGTGCTGGACAGCGGCAAAGAGGCCCAGCCTGCTCTTGGCCAGGGGATTAAGTCTGTGAGAGGTGAGGGTCTAGAGGCTTCCACAAGGGTACAAAAACCCTCTATCTTGAAGGAAGGCCATCTACCAGGTCAGTATGAGAGACACCGAGTGCCTGGGCCAACTAGCTGAAAAGATGAGTCTATATATTCAGTATTATGAAGGGCCTGAAGGCAGCCATAAACAAGGATGTGGTCCTCACAAGCATCTTCAGTGCCCATTACAATCCTCCAGACCTGTCCCCTCCCCATCTCGAGCAATCCTGCCAGACTGGAAACTTCAGCCATGCAGTAAGGTCAACGGGCACTCACTGAAGTTAATGCCCAGGGTTTAGAGATTACCAACCCCAGACATCCTATTTTCAGAGGAGGGTCCCATTGCCAGGCACACCCCCATCACAGAGGCAAGCCCGCCCCATGTGAGCAGTCTGGAACTTATCTCTTTCCTCAGTAAAATGTGTGGGACTTCACAGTGAGCTACACTTCTTCCTGTGAGGTTTTGCCAGTCCCTAAAGATGGCTGCTCCAAGACACACATTCCAGAACTGGTCAAAAGTGTGTGAACAGGTAAGGCAAGAAGACAGTCTCTCCTGGGTACTTCTGGAGTCTGGCAAGCCACTCCTCAGCTTTCCCAGATCTAAGGCTCACACTCCACACGGGTTCCACCCTCATCTCCACTCTTTTCCAACCACCATGAGTTCAGCTCCAGGGACTGCTAGCCTCTCCGACTTCATTTATTCAACCCCAGCCAGCCTCACCCTGGGTTCTAAACTGGGGTTGGACTCCAAGGGGATCAGGATAATCTACTGCCCTTGGAGAGCCCATGCAGACCCCCACACTCAATTCCAGGTGTCCGCATCTTCAGAGATGCAGGGTCCCCCGCCTGGTCAGAAACCGAGAAAAGGCAGGGGGTGGAGGATAGATGATCAGATGAGAGCTGAGGCTAAGGTGGGGCCCTGCGGGCAGATTCGGGTCTATGTGTGGTGTAGCAAGTGGGGCAGGGCTGTGACTCTGCCTGGAGAGCTGGGAGATCAACCAGAAGTAAGAGCACTGCAGTGCGGAGTCAGCTGAGGCCCTCAGTCAATGGCAGAGCAGCCCGAGGCACTGGCCCAGCGACCCAGAAGGCTCAGGCCCGTGACAGTGTGGGCTCTGAGAAGCCTCCAGAGTTCTGGCCGCAGACAGTCAGAGTGGTCTGACTGCACAAAGGTAAGTCAGGGACTGGGACTGGATGCTGCACACAACACAGCAAAAATCGATGCCACGGTAGAGCAGAGTGGTCTTGGCCAAGTCAAGATTTGGGCCTTTTAAGATTCTCCTCTAATTTCTTAGGGTCGTTGGCCTCTCCTTTTCCCTCTGCAGTACTCACACCAACCCAGGCCTCTCCCTTCAAATCACACAGGATTCTTGGAAAGAAAGGTGAGAGCCACGTGGAAATGGGACCAGTACCCAGCCTTACACACACACCACTCTCTGCTCTTAACGGCACACACTGAAACTCCCCTTCCAGTTCCGGAGCAAAGTAGGGACAGACCGTATACTAAAGAATGTGGCCCCAAGACAGGACTCGGTGTGTGTGACCTTGGACCAGTCACTTCTGGCTGGGTCTGAGTAGCTTCATCTGGAAAAGATGCTGGAAACGGGCACCTCATTTGCAACCCTAAGCAGCGCTTAGGTCAGAACAGGGATTGAAGGGACCGATGGTCCTCCCACACATTTGGGGTAGTAAGCCGTAGGACCCCTGTGACCTTTTCCTCACCCTGGGCCTCAGGGTCCTTGGCTCCCAAGAGTTGGGGTGGGGGTTAGGTGCGAATGCAGCATCCCTGCGCTCAGAGCATTGCGATTGGTCAGAGATGATCTCACCGCTCCCGGCCTGCGCACGCCTGATTGGCCCGTGCAGGGATGCTGCGCTCCGCCGCCGGCGGGGCCGTCATTCAGGCGGGCTCGGAGCAAGTGTGTGTGAGGTTGGGGGAGCTTAGAGGTGAGGCGCCCCGCATCTCCCAGGATGCCCAAGAGTCAGGAATGTGGAGAACCTCTGTCAGGGTCTCAGCCCCTTCCCACCAGCTGCCTTCTCACCACTCCCCTGGCTCCCTTAGGTATCCCAACCCCAGACACAGCTACCCCAGAGGATGCTCCGCAGAGAGGCGGGGTCCGGGTCCTCCCCTCCACCCCTTTCCGTTTAACCCTCGCACCGCCGCTGCGCGCTCCTGAGCTGCTGGGCCAGCTGGACTGGGAGACCTGCACCCCAGTACCCCGAGCCCACCCAGATGGCAGTAAAGTGGCGACACCGTGGTGTCCGCAGCGTGCCCTGCAGCATCCTGCTCCTCACTCAGTTTCTAGATACCAGCCCTGCGGTCCTGGTACAATAGGGAGCCAGGTGGCCCGGGGTCAGCAGCAAGGACCCCAGAACTGACAGGAGGAATCGCACCTCCCAGCCCTAGTCCCAGCTCCAACTCGCTCCCACGTCTCCCTGCAGTCCAGAGTCCAAGGAATGGCACCCTGCACCCGCGCCCCGTTGAGCGCCCTGGGTACCCCGAGGTGAGCTAGGGCGACCCCGCCCCCTCCCTTTGCTGGCGGTCCGGACTACACGACCCTGCGGAGATGCTCTTGGACTGCGGTCCCCATCTCAGCAGCGGGACGCAGTGACCCAGGTCCCCGTGCCGCCCCCTCACCTGCACCTGTACCAGCGAGCCCCGGTAGAAGCAGCAGGCGGCGGCTGACAGCGCACTCCACAGGCTACAACGCTCGGTCATGGTGCGGCCGGGAGACCCGGGTCCCCCGAGCGTACCGGGGGTGACGGCCGAAGGGGCAGGGGCGCGGGGACCGACCGGGCTGGGCACCGGCTGCGCGTGCCTCTCAGCGGCGCGATTACCTCATCGCCTGGTCGGGGGAGGAGCAGGGAGGCGGGGCGGGGAGACCCCACCCTCCAGCCAGCTGGGGAGGGAGGGGAGTGAGGAGAGGGAGGGGAGGGGACCATTGTTCCTCCCTCCACTACCACCCCATTCCCCTGTGCTGGTTCCCCAGGTCCTGCCAAGAGGGATGCCACCTAGGGCAATGGGGTGGAGTAGGGACCCCGGGGCGAGCTCGGAGAGCTTTCTGCTTTTCCCCACTCTCGCACCTCTCCAGACCTGGAGCCGGCAGGGACTCTGAATTCAATTCGTTCTAAAGCTACAAAAATCCCCATGTTTAACCCAATCCTTTGTGGCTTTGGGTTTCTCATCTCTGAGAATAGCAGGGTTAGACTGGCTGGCTGAGTCTGACTGTGCCACACTGCGAAGGCTATTAAAGCTTCAAGTGCTGCTTACCTGCCTCTCTAACTCTTGGAGCTTCCCACCCCGGGGCCCTTCTCTTTAAAACCCCGACTGACTTGTGTGGAGATGTCTGGAATACACGGTGAGGACTTGTGTTGAACTTTGTGAGTGTCAACAAGCTCAATAAAAAAATAAACAAAAGTTGCCTGGTACAGATAAAGACCCCCTACGGTGTCCTAACCCGGTATCACAGACCCTGGACTTGGGGCCCTTAGAATGGTAGCGTCCAATGCCAGCACAGAAGGAGTCAAAATCTGGACCACTTTAGTGGGTAGAGTGTTTGCTTGCCTAGCATGTACAGTCCCCAGCACTTCAGAAACGAGATGTGGTGGCTCACACCTATAATCTCAACACTCAGAAGGTGAAACCAGGAATATTACAAGTTCAAGATCATTTCTGGCTACATGGTAAACTCTAGGCCAGACTGGGATGCATGAGACTCACCATCACCATCACCATCATCACCACCACCACCATCATCACCACCATCATCACCACCACCACCATCGTCACCACCACCACCATCATCACCACCACCATCACCATCACCACCATCATCACCACCATCATCACCACCACCACCACCATCACCACCACCATCACCATCACCACCACCATCACCACCACCATCATCACCATCATCTAGACAGATCTGGTATCCAAACTCTTCCCACAGTCTGTGTGACCTCAGGCAGGTGAGTGCACATCTCTGGGCCCCAGGTGGTTACTTTCTGTAGACATACTGGACACTCTGAATACCGTGACTGAAACTTTCTGTCCTTGGTGTTTTTGAAATCCTGAGAGTCCAGGATTCCTGTCATTGTTTGGGGGGTTTTGGAGTTCTGAACACTCTTCAAAGAGGAACACTTCAGGGCAGGAATGGAGTTTGGAATTCCAACCAACCCTCATCAGCAGAGTCTTTACGAACAGAAGCTAGGACGTCTTTTAAGGACTGTGAGTTCCAGCTCCAGTGAGCAGGTGTTATTCTCCTTATAATTTTTTAAAAGTAGTTTCTCCTTCTGTAACGAGATGGCACCCAGGGCCTCAAATAAGCTAGGCAAAGGCTAGAAACTCCACCTCCATCCCCAGCTATATCAGCAGCCCTGAAATTTGTATTTTAACTCCATAAGAAAAAATCGAGAGAGCAATGAGTCCTCAGAAGGCTCATGCTACCTTGCCAGATAGCAGATCTGTGGGGTTCATGTCCCCCACCCCCTACTCAGCTTGCTCATATAATCCCTTCCATGCTCAGCGACTCAATGTCTCCAAAATCTGGGACCAGGCCAGCTTGCCCTGGTCTAGACTCAAGCATTCCCTCATGGCACAGTCTCATTGAGCCCCCAACGCCCCATTTCACATGAGCAAATGTTAAGTCTCAGCGAACCAAGCAGGGTGAGGAAAGACTGAAATCACAGCCCGCTGGAGATGAAGGTGAAAGAAAAGGAATTCTAGGAGGTAGAGGTGGTGGCGCACGCCTTCTATTCACAACACTCAGGAGACAGAGGCAGGTGAATCTCAGAGTTCAAGGCCAGCCTGGTCTACAGAGCAAGTTCCAGGGTAGCCGGGGCTACACGGAGAAACCCTGCCTCAGAAAACAAAATCAAAACGAACTAAAAAAAAAAAAAAGTTCAATGTAATCTTTGGCTACATAGTAAGAATGAAGCTATTCTGGGCTATATATGACCCTGTGAGCACACACACACACACAAATGCTGTTGACACATATCTGTAATCCTAGCACTGGAGAGTTAGAGGCCAGTGTTTGAGAACAATTGTTTTATATAGTCAATTTCAGATCACCCTGGACTAAATAAATAAGCAAGCAAGAAAGCAAATAAATAAATCCCAGTTCTGTTGGATTATAAAATGTGCCCAAACTGTGTAATTCTCTGATTCCCTGGCCTGAGAGCCCTTTGCAGGGCTGGTTCAAGTGGAGTTTCTGATTGTGGAAGGCCAAGGCCATTGTTGTGAGTCTGAGCTTCAGGCTGAGGGCTCGGTATCAGCTCTGCCCCACAAGATCCTTTGCATCTATGATGAAGTCATAGGTTTCTAGTCTGCAGTGGGAAACCAAATGAGTTCGGCTTCTCTAAAGACAACCACAGAGGCTTCAGGAGAAAGGCTGATGAACAAAGGCCCCTGCTGCCAAGCCTGCAGACCTAGCTCAACCCCAGATCACATGGAGGAAGAAGAGAACCACAGGTTGTCCTCTGACTCCAACATGCACATCAAATAGACAGACAGACAGACAAATAAACAGCATCATGGTTTGCAGACAACTGGCTTTTAAAATGTTACTTAGCCTTACTGTTATTACTATTATTTCAAAACCAATGTTTTCTTGTTAAAAAAAAAAAAAAGGGTCCTAACTGTAGTCCAAGTTGGCCTGGCGTTTGCAATCCTCCTGCCTCAACTACCCAAGTTGATATGCAAACAACAACAAACCCCGTATTGTGTGGCTGGCTCAATCTGTAAAGTGCTTCGCATACAAATATGAGAATGGGAGTCCAATCTCCAGCAGCCGTATTTTTTAAATGCCAGGTGTGATGGTGTTACTTTGAAACCTCGGCTTTGGGGGTGAACACAGAAAGATCCTGGGAGCTCGTGGGCCTGCCAGTGAACTCTAATCAATGAGACCCACCATGGACAGGAGCAACTATGAGGTCCACCTCTGATTTCCACAGACACACGAAGGCACACAGACAAGCATGCACTCACGCATACAAACTACTCTTTTTTTTCTTTTTAAGATTTTATTTATTCTACGTATATGAGTACACTGGTGTGTCAGACACACCAGAAGAGGGCATCAGATCCCATTACAGATGGTTGTGAGCCACCATGTGGTTGCTGGGAATTGAACTCAGGACCTCTGGAAAAGCAGTCAGCGTTCTGAACCCCTGAGCCATCTCGCCAGCCCCACAAACTACATCTTAAACATTCCTAGAACAAGATAAGATGGCCTCAAACCTCACTGTGTAGACACAGATGACTTTGAATTTTCTTCTGTCCCAGTGGATTACAGGCATGAGGGGCCACACTCAGTTTATGTGGAACTGGGGTCTGACCCCCAAGACCTTCTGTATAATAGGCAAGCATTCTACCCACTGAGACATATCCCATCCCCAGTTCCCAAATCCAGCTCTTGTTTGAGTTTTGCTGAGTCTCTGCTAAAGATCTGAGTCGCTCCTGCTTCGCCCTCCCAGCCACAGCCCTCGAGAGATGCCCAGACTGACTGGGATCTCATTATGGTGGCCACTGCATGGGGACACCCTTGGGACTGTGCCCAGTTGGTGGGTTTGGGACTAACAGAGTGGCAGGAGGCACAGGAAAGAGATGCCCAGAATGATAGCTGTCCCCAGGGGCTGCCTCCACCCTCTTATCCCAGGAGGGAGTCTGGTTCATAACAGGCCCCGAGTGCTCGAACATACTGTTGCCAACCCCCAGCCTGTCTCTCCTACCTTCACATAGTCCCCAGCAGTCTCCAGTTCTGCAGCAGCCCTGAAAGAAGAGAAAAGAGGTGAGTATGCTCAGCACTTGTCAGATCCCTGAGTTTCCGCCTGCTTGCTGACATGGGGCTTGGTCCCGGCCTCGGGAGCCCAGGATTCTTACCTACCACTATGGCTGGTGGACCTATGGCTACTCCACCTCTCCTAGCTCTGCAGCCCTGAATACGTTCCTTCACCTCTCTGTTCCTGGGTTTCCTCTCCATAAATCAGGAACAAAGAGAGGAAAGACTGAGGCCCAGCCCCTCTCTTCTGGCCCTTCACTCCTTGGTCTACATTGGCTGCTGCTGGTTACAGCCAGTAACACACCTATTCTCTCTGCCTTCAGGGTGGTAGGGATGAAGCCTAGAGAGGCCAGAGGTGGCAACTTTTCCAGGATGCTGAACAAAGAGCCTTGTTTCCCTTTGTGAGCCAGTTCCCCAGACCACAGCAGGTTCCCCCGCCTCCCTCCACCCCGAGTGTGTGTGTGTGTGTGTGTGTGTGTGTTTTGCACTCTCCCACATTTGCACAGCATGCACATTTTTGCGTTTGTTTTGAGACAGGGTCTCATGCAGTCCAGACTGGACTTAAGCGTACTAGGTAGTTGAAAGTAGCTTTGAACTTCTCATCCTCCTGCCTCCGCTACATGCTGGGATTATAGAGGCACACCACCACACCCAGCCCAGCCACAGCCTAAAGAACTAAAGCCTTCATTTAATGTGACCCCATTCCTCACCCAGCATCCCCCGTCCCCTCCAGTGCCCTCCCTATCTGAGGTATCACCAGTGTGCTACCCACTTCTGGTCCTCCCCATCTTCCTTCACAGCTGGGTACCAGCTCCCTCCTCCCTACTGTGACAACCAAAGCCTCAGGTTCACGTTCTACCCTGGGCGAACCAGCAAACTACACCCCACTCAGCAGGCCTTGATCCATGTAACATGACACACCCCGCCCAGGAGGAAGTCCTCCCTTCAGAATAGAAGACAGTGTCTGTCCCTGCAGCAGGGGCACCACCTCTTCCATGGCTTTTCTTGCTGGTCCCCATGTCCAGTCCCCCCCATACTGTTCGCTTCAGCTGACACCAGACAGCGGCTCAGGGTATAGCAGGTGGCCTCAATCTCCATCAGCTCTCCCTCCCCCACCCAGGCTCCCTACGCTGCTGTCCAGTTTGAATTCTTACACTCAAGCAATCCTCCTGCCTCAGCCTCCGGAGTATCTGAAGTTATAACAACTGCAGGCCTATCTAAAATTCTTTCCCTCTTTTCCGGTTGCTGGGGAAAAGAGCTCAGGCCTCGCACACCCTACGGCAGAGCCACATCCTCGGGCCTCATCTGCTAAAGAATAAAATCTAGACTCCACTCCAAGCAGTGTGGTTTACCATCCAAACCAAATGTCTCACCTCCTTGAGAATGAAGGGGTGCTGTTACTATGATGAAAAGCTAGGACGCAGCTCCCTGACCTCTACGGTTCTGTGTGCTGGCGGCATCTCCCTGCCCACCGCACCAACACTCTACAACGTCTACCTCAACCCCATGCTGTCCCTCCCGCCTCAGCAGCATTGGCCTCACCAGCTCATTCCCTGCCACAGGGCCTTTGCACTTACTTGGGGAAATCACTTGGAACTGTCTTTCCCCAGATTTTCACAAGGCTCTTTCCTCCCCCCCTTCCTCCAAGCTCAGTTTAAAGTCACCTCTTCAGAGAAGCCCTCCCTGGCCACCCCACCTACAACAGCCGCCCGGCCTTCCTCTCTGCCTCCCACCTGCTTCTGCCCCCCTAGTGTCTCCGATCCCTACCTGCGACCATCTTTTATTTCTCATTGAAAAGTAGCAGAGCCCCGCCTGAGGGTGTGGACCATCATTCGCCAGTGAGCCCCAGTCCTGGCACAGTGCCAGGCAGAGGGGACTAGAACATGCAGCTTCATAGAGTACATAACAGTAAGCAGGCCAGCTAGCAGCCAGCATGCAGTCTTGTTCCCAGACAATGGCCTCAGATTTCCCATCTGCAAAATGGGACCGAATGCAAATGAGACCCCATCTGCAAATGCTCAAACACAGGAGCCCACTGGAAGGAAAAGAAGGATCTCTCCGTTCCCAAGGCCGAGAGCTACTCCCAGCTCTGACATTCTGAAGTCCTTTATTCTTAACTTTCCAAGGCTCCCTAGCTTTGGAAACCTAGTGACACTGTAAGTGAGGTGGAGGAAGGAGCCCTCCCCTGTCTGCTCTGTCCACTCTTCCCGGGTGAGGTGTCCCATCCCAACATTTCCGGCCATTCATGCCCGGAAATCCTCCCACTGCTGGGAACAAATTGTCAGGGACACACTGGGATCAACCCTGTGCTTCTCCTGTTTCCTGTCCACTTCCTCTTAGGTTTGGGGGGCAGGAATACAGCCCTAAAGATGGGTGCTGCCCGGCTTAGGTGGTCAGAGCCAGGGA